>NC_141534.1:214137500-214466250 GCF_021556685.1 Rattus norvegicus | reverse complement strand
GAACTGACAGGAAGAGGCGGGGCCCTTCCTGTGGTGCCTGTGGAGCTGTGGTTGGCCCCGCCTCCACCCCTCACACCCCCCAGGCCCTAAGCGAGCAACCTGCCTCAGAGCTGGCCCCTCCATCCTTCCTCCTCTGGTGTGAGTGTGAGAGTGTGTGTGGGGGGGGGGGGCTGGTAAACTTGGGTTATCTTAGAAGTGTCATGCTATCTACACCAATGCCCAGCCTAAAGGGCAAGCTTGGGGTGATGTCCCAGGAAGCCACTGTAGTCACACAGGGCCTCAGCCTTAGATTTGGGCTTCCTGAGGGTAGGATCTCAGGATGGAATTGAGGGTGTCCTGGAAGGATCAGGCACTGGAAGTCGTCCTTAGTTGAGCAGTAGGCCAGAAAGAATACAGCCTGGGGGTACAGGTCTGTACTCTCTGGCTTTGGGCAAGTTGCCTCTCCTCTCTGAGCCTCAAAAGTTCTTCAAATCTGAGAAATGGGACCTTGAGCCCAATTGCTCCAGCAGACAGGATGGACCTGAGTCAGTGATGTCAGTAAGAGTGCTTTGTAATATCAAACCTCTCTCCACAAGGCTTGTTCACAAGTCACTGGAAGGTTCCACCAGACTGCCCTTAGAAGAATTGATGGCTTTAAGCATTAGCAGAAAAGCCTGACTAGAGGCCATTAATAACACTAGGCCACCAGTGCTCCTCAGAGAGGCATAGAAAGCCACCCAGCTTAACTCAGCCATCCCAGCTGGGCAGTGGTGTCACAAGCCTTTAATCCAGCACTTGGTAGGTAGAGACAGGCCGGGCAGATCTCTGAGTTTAAGGCCAGCCTGGTCTACAAAGTTTCAGGACAGCCAGGGCTGCACAGAGAAACCCTGTCTCCAAAACAAAACAACAACAAAACCCTCAGGCATTCCTGCTGGACTAGCGGCCTGACGGGGAAGCCACTCTCAGCTCTGCCGTCTGGAAGCTACTCTGAGACCTCCACCCTTGGCCTGACTTTTCCAGGGATCTTCCAATGGCTTAGACAGCTCTGAGTTCGTATGACGGGTGTCCCTGAGCCTCAGTTTTCCCAACTGGAATTGCCTTTCTCTGAGAGATACTGTGAAAATCCTCTAGATGTGAAGGAGTGTAGGGAGAGGCACTCTGTCCTGTGTGCCATGTCCCTCCTGTTACAGCCTGACCAGTCCATCATGCCATCTCCACCAAGAACCTGACTGCTGCCCAGAGTAGATAGTGTCTCCAGCACAGACGGGTTAGAGCATAGCACTGCCCCGACCGACTGCCTAATGCCAGAGCCAACCCCACTCTCCTCCATACCTTGCCATAGTGCCAGCATTTTCTAGCCATCATCTACAGAGGCGATATTCTGGGGATAGGACAGAAGTATAAGGACCCTAACCTGGAATGTGGAACTTGTTAGGCTGGTGGCAGCCTAAGTGGCCACATTGCCCAGACCCTTCCTACAGTACAGATGGTCTCTGCTACTGCCCTGACTAGTTTTGTCCAGGAATCCCCAAGCTCACTCCACTCATAGTGATTAGAAGGCCCCTTAGAGGAGGGTGTGCATGGCTTAGCGTAACCAGACTTGCTTTCAGGATACCTGCTTTTCCGGGACTTCTGCCTGAACCATCTGGAAGAGGCCAAGCCCTTGGTGGAGTTCTATGAAGAGGTAAGATGGGCAAGGCCTACTGAGATAAGGGTGTGTAAGCACATGCTGTGTCTGTGAGACACCTGGCATCTAGCCTTGTGCCTTGGCCACAGATCATCATCTGTAGGTGTTCCTTCCACCAGATCAAGAAATATGAGAAGCTGGAGACGGAGGAGGAACGTGTGGTCCGCAGCCGGGAGATCTTTGACTCCTACATCATGAAAGAACTGCTGGCCTGCTCACATGTGAGTATCCTGGTCAGCTGTTTTGGGGTGTGAACTCATGTGTTGACCCCCAGCAACCTGGGGTTACAAGAGAAGAAAGGGCCTTGTATAGGATTCACAGCCACCTCTGTCCTCTCCAGCCCTTTTCAAAGAATGCCACGGAGCATGTCCAGGGCCACCTGGTGAAGAAGCAGGTACCTCCAGATCTCTTCCAGGTTCGTGCTGGGCACTTCTCCTCTTGCCCCCATCTTGCCCACTTAAGACAGCTGGGGTCCTGGAGCTTGGGGCTGGATGCAGGACCTGGGTCACCAGGGGCTAATAGACTTGGTCACTGACTCCCAGCTCTCTCCCCATAGCCATACATTGAGGAGATTTGTCAGAACCTCCGAGGGGATGTGTTCCACAAGTTCATTGAGAGGTGAGTAGGAGAAGCAAGATAAATGGTCTTCGGACAGGCAGCCTGCTTGGCTCTGAGCTGCCAGGTGTGGGGTCTCTCCCTGCCCCATCACAGGGGATCACATAGATCTAATGTCCTCTTCTTCCACCCTGTGTCTCCCTGTGCTATGGAGGCAGGGCTAGACCCTAAAGTACACACTTCCTTCTGTGGTATGAACCACCAGAGTCTAGACAGAATGCTAGGAGCAGCATTTTCAGTCACAGCCATAGGCAGTAGGGTCTGACAAGGTGACAGCACTGGGAATGAGCCCTTGGCTGGGGGTATGTGAGCAGCAGGTGTTATGCCTTGGTGGAGGTCTGACTGGAAACCATTTCTGTGATCCTAGCAGGACGATATGGTTCAGGCTGCTGAGGCTTGTGGCCTGACTAGGCTCAGGATGTCTCTGTGTCCATGTGTCAGGACAGTGGGCAGTGGGTGGAACAGGCTCTGATGACCTCTCAATGCCTCGATGCTTGCTTGAGTGTGTGTCCTCCTTCTTTCCCAGTGACAAGTTCACACGGTTCTGCCAGTGGAAGAATGTAGAGCTCAACATCCACGTGAGTGGGTTTAGGGAGCTGGTCTGCCAGGGGACCTTGGGGAAATGCAGTGGCCAGGGCTTTGCCATCAGCCCCACAGTGGTGGCTCTGGGGGAAGGAGGGCCCGTGCTGGGATCCCAGTAGGAGAGGCTAGAGAAAGGTAAGTGTGTGTCTAGATCACAGGAGTAGGGGACCCTGGTACCAAGGCCTGTCCCTGCTGCCCAAATGCCTCTGCTGTGGGGCCGAGGAGGCTTGCAGTGACCCTGGCTGTTGCCACTCTGCAGCTGACCATGAATGACTTCAGTGTGCATCGAATCATCGGGCGTGGGGGCTTCGGTGAGGTCTATGGGTGCCGGAAAGCAGACACAGGCAAGATGTGAGCACCCTAATCAGCTGGAACTGGGTGGGGTGCCCGAGGGAGGAGTCAGACTTCTAGAGATATGAGGGACTGGGGCCTTCTAAAGAAGAGCTGTTACGGGGGTCAGCGTCCCAAGCTTGTCATCCTGAATCTCTGCCTAGGAGTGACTCCTGCCACTGTCCCCTCCTCCCTGTTTTGCTTTGGCTATGCTATCTCCCTCAGGCTCCTCAGAGACTAACTTGCCAGCACCTTCTGCCCTCTCTAAAGCACTGGTTGTGTCATGTGGTTAGTCTTGCATCTGGTCTCAGCAGCAGCCTACTGAAGCAGCCTGGGGCTCTACCCTGCAGGGCTGCTGACATAGCTGACCTACTCCCCCATCATAGGTACGCCATGAAGTGTCTGGACAAGAAACGCATCAAGATGAAGCAGGGAGAGACCCTGGCTCTGAACGAGCGGATCATGCTTTCCCTCGTCAGCACTGGGGTGAGTTGGGTGGCCAAGTGGGCCTCCATAGTGACCTCTGACCCAAGCCTCAGCCACCTGTGCTCACCTTCCCCTCCCTCCTAGGACTGCCCCTTCATCGTGTGCATGTCATATGCATTCCACACACCAGACAAGCTCAGTTTCATCCTGGATCTCATGAACGGTGAGCTCAGGACCAGCCCTAGGGGGTGGACCTAGGGCTGGACCTGGGCAGGAAGCTGAGTCTCACCTGGGGGGCTGCCCCTCAGGTGGGGACCTGCACTACCACTTGTCTCAGCATGGAGTCTTCTCTGAAGCCGACATGCGCTTCTACGCAGCTGAGATCATCCTGGGCCTTGAACACATGCACAATCGCTTTGTAGTCTACAGGGACCTAAAGGTGAGGGGCTGCTGCTATGCATCTTTCCCTCTAGGCCTGCAACAAGGCCAGCCTATCTTCCTGCCTTACCCCCCTCCCCTTCCTGCCTGAGCCTCTTTCTGAGTTCAGTTGTAATGGGGTGGGGTGGGAGGGAGAGGGGATGTCCTACCTGGGGCCTTGTCCCAAAAACCTATAGTTCCCTCCAGTGAGGGCCCAAACTGGCCTCCTCTTGGCTCAGCAGCTCTCTGGGCTTCCTTCACAGCCAGCCAACATTCTCCTGGATGAGCATGGCCATGTGAGAATCTCAGACCTGGGCCTAGCCTGTGACTTCTCCAAGAAGAAGCCTCATGCCAGTGTGTGAGTGCCTAACCATCCCCCATGCCCTTCCCAACCCTCCTCCACTTCACTTATAGCCTGTGCTCCCATAGGGGCACACACGGGTACATGGCCCCGGAAGTCCTACAGAAGGGCGTGGCCTATGACAGCAGTGCCGACTGGTTCTCCCTGGGCTGCATGCTCTTCAAGTTGTTGCGGGGGTGAGTAGGCTATCCCAGGTGGCCGGTACAGATAGGTAGCGTAGAGGGGAGCCCTCTATGGCCTGGGTATTAGAGGTGGAGCCTCCCTTATCTCTTACCAGCCTCATCCATCATTCTTCCTCACTTTTCCCATTCTTGTTTTTTGACATTGGTCTTTGACCTCTTGTCCAGACACAGCCCCTTCCGGCAGCACAAGACCAAAGACAAGCATGAGATTGACCGCATGACATTGACAATGGTAAGTGTAAGAGTGCAGTGAAGGTGCATGTGATGCCAGAAGCATAAACTCCTGGTTCTCTCTAGCCAGCAGAGCTCTTGAGCCAGTCATCCCTTCTCTGTCCCTTCCTTAAGGGATAGGCTTCTTGCCCTGTAGCCTCTTGCCTTGTTTATGATGTCAGAGCTCACACTTGGTGAGAACCAGTAGGAAGCTGGGCCTCATCTCCTTCTGCTGGCCTCTCACCCTCCCCCAGAACCAAGGGCTCACTCTTCCTGGCTTCTGTTGACACCCTCCTTCTCTTTGTCCTGAAAGGCTGTTGAGCTGCCTGACTCCTTCTCCCCTGAACTCCGATCCCTGCTGGAAGGTTTGCTGCAGAGGGATGTCAATCGGAGACTAGGCTGTCTGGGCCGTGGGTGAGCATTCTGACCTCTCCACCATGTGGACTTCCTCAGTCTTTGCTGTGGTCTGTTGGACCAGCCTGGTTGGCCTCTGGCTGTGCCCCCTTAGAACAGTGGCTGTGTCCCCTCATTTAAACCCCTCCATGGAGCTCACAAGGGAGGTCATGGCCCTATGCCCTGAAGGTAGCAGGGCAGCTGAGTGTGTCACAGTTCGAATCAACTGAGGATGGGCTTTCAAAGGGTTCAGAGAAAATCTTTGTAGCAAAGACTATTTTTTTTTTTTTTGCATAGGGGGGAGGGTATTTTTTGAGACAAGGTTTCATGTAAGCCAGGTTAGTCTTACTCTGTAGTTGAGGCTGGCCTTGAACACGTCTGCCTCTGATTAAAGGCATGTACCACCACACCCAGCTTAATAGCAACTTTGTAGGTCTACCGGGATATCTGTTAATTATCAGACAAAGTAGTATTAAAACTCACATCAACCCCAGGATGTGAGAGCTGCTTCTCCCATTTAGAGATGAGCAAATTGGCTGAGAGTTCCAGAACTTGCCTAAGGTCACAGACCAAAAGGTAGCTGAGTCAGGAGTCAGACCTAAGCTGGTGACCCCACAGTTTGGACCTAGCTCATCGTGGGTAGTGCAGAGCCCAGGTGACGGGTGTTTCTCCATAGGGCTCAAGAGGTAAAAGAAAGCCCCTTCTTCCGTTCCCTGGACTGGCAGATGGTCTTCTTACAGAAGGTAAAAGTCTATCCAGGGGTAGGATGGGAAACCCCATGGCCCCTCACCCATGCTGATGCTCAGCCTCTGCTCTGCACAGTACCCTCCTCCACTGATCCCCCCACGCGGGGAGGTGAATGCAGCGGACGCCTTTGACATTGGCTCCTTTGATGAGGAGGACACAAAAGGAATCAAGGTATGCACCTTGCTTGGCCCTGACCCCTGGACCTGGTCTGGTCTGGTCTGGTCTGGATGGCCCTTGCCCCTTCTCTGCCCCTGTGAGACACTGGCTACCCTGTGAGCCATGGGCCATACTTCCCCATCCCCCAGCCTCCCTGGGGAGGGTGGTTTCATGAGACGATCCCTAGCTTAGGGCCCTACACAGGCCTGTGACTGATAATGTCCTGGCACCCTTTGTCTATCCATGTGCTCCTGCCATGTCCACCTGGTGAAGTTACTGGACAGTGACCAGGAACTGTACCGCAACTTCCCTCTCACCATCTCTGAGCGGTGGCAACAGGAGGTGGCAGAGACTGTCTTTGATACCATCAATGCTGAGACAGACCGGCTGGAGGCACGGAAGAAAGCCAAAAACAAACAGCTGGGCCACGAGGAGGGTGAGGACTTAAGACCGTGGGGGAAGCCCGGCCTGTTGCACACTGCAGAAATGAGAAGCGGGCTCTGCTAAGAAACTGACCAAGACCACAGCCAGCAAGTGTCTGGGTGGGGGTGGGGTATTGAGCCTGCACCCATCTCTTGTACAGACTACGCCCTGGGTAAGGACTGCATCATGCATGGCTACATGTCCAAGATGGGCAACCCCTTCCTGACCCAGTGGCAGCGGCGATACTTCTACCTGTTCCCCAACCGGCTTGAGTGGAGGGGTGAAGGCGAGGCTCCGGTAAGAAAGGTTCTGCTAGGACGTGGTGTGGGTACTGGGTGGGTTTCAGGGCCTTCCTTCACAGCCTGCTCTGTCTTCCCACCTTGCAGCAGAGCCTCCTGACCATGGAAGAGATCCAGTCGGTGGAAGAGACACAGATCAAGGAACGCAAGTGTCTCCTGCTTAAGATCCGAGGTGGCAAGCAGTTTGTCCTGCAGTGTGATGTAAGAGCGGGGGAGGGGAGGTTAGGGTGCGGGTGGGTGGGTGGGTGCCAGCAGAGACTGACAGCCTGGATGTGTACAGAGTGACCCTGAGCTGGTGCAATGGAAAAAAGAGCTGCGCGATGCTTACCGTGAGGCCCAGCAGCTGGTGCAGCGAGTGCCCAAGATGAAGAACAAGCCACGCTCACCTGTGGTGGAGCTGAGCAAGGTGCCACTGATTCAGCGTGGCAGTGCCAACGGCCTCTGATTCACCCATCTGCTGCCCGCCTGCCCACCCGCCTTTTATAAACCTCTAATTTATTTTGTTGAATTTTTATTATTTGTTTTCCCGCAAAGCGGAAAAGGTTTTATTTTGTAATTATTGTGATTTCCTGTGGCCCCAGCCTGGCCCAGCCCCCAGGGAGGGGCCTGCTTGCCTCAGCTCCTGCTGCCACCAACCCAGCCACTGTCTAGCACCCCTGCCCCGCCCCCACCGCATCCCCCTAGGGTCCTTGCTCCCAGTATCTTCCTACTGGGAAGAGGAGCAACCCTCAGCAGCCCTCTTGCCCCTCCATGGGGTGAAGCCACAGTCGGTGGGTGTGTCACTTCAGGCTCTGTGGGCTACACTCAGCCTGAGGCCCAGCTGGGTGGCCCAGCACCCCTACCCTAGGAAGGTGCAACACAGGGATACTACTTGAACTTTCCTATCATAGCTCCCATGCCACAGAGGGACAGACCTCTCTGTCCTGCCCTCTTGCCACTGGTGAGAGAAGGCCCTTGTCTCCCCAGACTTGGCGGTCTCCCACAGTGACGGGCTCCTGGGTCCTTGTTTAGGAAAAGCCTGTGTGTGACACCTGCCTCATCAGGAGGCTGCCATTGGCAGTGGCTGCTGCTGGCCTCCCTGCAAGTCCCCTCTTCCCATTGCGTGCCTGGACTCAGGAGCATAGAAAAACGACTGTAGATTGTTGGGCCACACTGGCCTAGCCTGAACCTAGATCCCTAACTCTGGGCTGGGTGAGGCTCATCTGCCCAGGACCACAGTGGGACAGCCTGGGCAGGTGGGTGGCACAGCATAAGAACCCAGCTGGGGCCGGCCCTCCCTGTCCTGGCTGGTCAGTGTGCCCCCACCCACACTGTCCAGCCCCCTAGCCCATGTCATGTCAGTGGCCACCATCCACAGGTGCCACCTTGCCCACCGCATGCCCCCTTGTGCCAGTCGCGCAGCTGTGTGTGGTGTCGCGCCCTCTCCCTCTGGGGCTGGGTGGGCGCACCCTCCCCTATTGTCTACTCACTCCTGGGGCGTTTCTTTGCCGATTTTTGAATGTGATTTTAAAGAGTGGAAAATGAGACTATGCGTTTTTATAAAAAATGGTGCCTGACTCCTTGCTGTCTCAGACTCTTTGTGTCTGGTGACCACTTTTCAGTCACTTCAGTCTGGGGCCTGAAAGGAGAGGATCTTAGTAACCATCCTTCCCTCCCTAGAGGAGTAGACTATTCTGTCCACCTCCCAGATAAGCAGGAGTGATAAGCAGGAGTGGCCCGTAGTCCATGTCAGCTGTCATGTTTGGAATAGCTGGGGACATATTGGTCTTAGCAAGTCCCCCTGCACATCAAGCACTGCGTTAATCCCCTTTTTCTCCTCCACACTGCATCTCTGGGCCTTTGACTGTGTCTAGCATTGCTCTCTCTGTGGCCTCACTATGTAACCTGTACCGGGGTCTCTGGGCTTGAGTACCTCAGCATCAAGTCTACCTTTCCTGAGAATGAACTATCTTTTTCCTGTGTCTTTGCTCCAGGCCATTGCAGCCAGTGACAACATGTAAGCACCACTGTCCTCCCTGTTCAGTGCACAGAGGAGACAGTTCTGGGGCAGATACTGTGGGGTCTTGGATGAAGTGGCATTTGAACTGGACCTCCAGCAGTAATGTGGTCATTAGTGGAGATGTTCCTAACAGCAGAAATGGTCAGGCACTTAATGAGTATAATAAGACAGCAATACACAATGGAAGGAACCAGGCCTTGTGGCCCTGAATGGCTAGCCTTAACTTAGCACAGTCCCAGATTACTCAGTGACTGCATCCGGGAGCTATGAACAGACTGAGGGCTGAACTTGCTTGACTCTGGGTGGTTAGCAGAGGTTATAATGCCTCAGACTCACTATGTAGCTAAGGATGGCCTTGAACTCTTTATCCTCCTGCCTCCATTTCTCAAGTGTTTGCTACCATATCTGGCTAGGTCTCAAGTTTCAGGGCAGGCTGAGGTCATTAGAACTTGCTCTAAAACAAATAGTTGGTCAGTGCAAGAAGTAGGGAGATAGGGCCATTCCTTCTGTCCAAGAAAGATGTCCTTGTAATTGGTGACAGTGAAGGAAGAACTGAAAGGCCAGAGAGGAGAAAATGGGAACAGTGTAGTAGGCTGGGCCATGCCTAGGGATGAGAATATGGAGCATATGAGGGAAGCCATGTTGTTAGTCAGGAGGTAAGGTAGAGCTGGGCCTGGTAGAGCACGCATTTAACACCAGCACTTGGGAGTACTGCTGGGTAAATCTATGAGTTTGGGGCTAGCTGGTCTACAAAGAGAATTCCAGGACAGTCAGGGCTACTTAGTGAGACCCTGTCTCAAAAGACAAAACAAAGAGATGAGATAGCTCAGCACAGGTGGCCTGGAAGGAAGAGAGAAAGGCATTTAGATTTGGCTTCTGACAACCTAATGAAGCAGCATGGAATACCTAAGACCAAAGGTGTCCTGGAAGTGACATCAGTGTAGCAGTGAGAGAATGGGAGTGGATGCTGTCAGGTAGGAGAGGGTCATGTGGAAAAGAGGGTCAATGTCAGAGCAGTAAGGACTGGTGGAGAAATGCTCAAGACTACAGCAAGCAGGTCCAGGGTGAAGATGTGGGGGAGGAACAGTCTCAGGAAAGCAGAGACCAGCAGAACCTTCAGGACCTCTGAGCTTTCCCCAAAGTTCAGACATCACAGATGACCTGACCACACCACACAAGGTGGGTGGCCTAGATCCCAGACTATTATAAACCACCTGATCACAGGGAGAAAGGTGGCAATCAGGCTGCAGAGATGACATCCTAGGGCAGGAAGGGAGCCTCAAATTAGATGACCTTTTTCTATCACACCAAGTTTTACAGATAGGGAAACAGAGCCATCCAATGAAGGTGTTTGCTGCTAAACCTGACAATCTGAGTTCAGGGGTGGGAAGAACCAACTCTCATAAGTTGTTTGGGTTTTTTTGTTTGTTTTTGTTTTACCTCATGAGCACACACAAGAATGAATGTATAGTTAATTAAATGTAAAATTAAAAAAAAAAGAGAGAGACCAGTGGCTCTGTTTTGCAAAGTGGTTTACCACCTCACCCCCCAGCAAGACCAGGATCAGAGACCCCATGGTCGACTGAAGAGAAGCAGGGGTCCCAACTAAGCTGCCTGATTGCCTGAATCCTACATCCTGTGTGGGCTGGAAGTGCCAGCCTTGTTTCGAAATTCTTCCTTCCCTGTTGGCAGTAAAATGCAGCCTCTGCAAAATGGACCCATGTGGTGGTAGTGTGCACCATAGCCAATCTCCCAAACAGGAAAGCCCTAGCTATTGCTGAGCTTGTGTTCCCCAATATTCCTGTTCCTGATTCCAGTGCTGCTGGAGGGTTCCCTTTTCATGGTATGATGTCTTTTAGACATCAAGGCCAGGCAGATCCTTGGGAAAGAGGCTTTGATTGGTCAGCATTAGGGGCTGCTGCTGGGTGCCCATCTCCAGAAGCTAAGCACCGGGTCTGGCAAGGATGAGACCAAAACTTCCCATCTCACTGGCCTATAAAACGCCAGTGCTGGTGGAACGCAGGAGTGGGCTAGATGGACGGACACATTGTGGGCGGAGGCCTGCAAGAACAACAGACCTGGACCCAATCCCAGCGCAACCAAGCCTCCCTGCTCCCCTCCTGGCCCTCCCTCACCTTTCTGACCACTAAGAGATCTGCCCAGGGTCTGGGGCGCCCCCTGCGGGCACAGGTGGAGCTGCAGCAATACCCCGCCCTCCGGAACGCCCCCACCGACCCTGGCGCTTCGAAATGAGGTTCCGGCTGTTCCTGGGGCGCGTATGGTTGCCCTGGAGACTGGACAGCACCCCACACACACTCCGCCCGCCCCCAGCGCGCAGGCCTGCAGTGGTTGCCGTAGCTACGGGAGGCGAGGGGGCGCAGAGTCCGAGGCCACGCCCTAACTCCATGTAGCCCCGCCCCCGGCCCCGCCCCGCCCTCCCTGCCGCCTGCGCTCTTCTTGCTGCCGCGGCTCCTTCCAGGGGTCGGCGGGGCTGCAGCGGGTGCAGGTGAGGTGCGGCTCGGAGCGGAGGCGCAGTAGACGTGCCAGGCGCAGGCCAAGAAGGGCTGGGCCGTTCACTCGGGATGCGGTGCTGAGGCCCAGCATGGCCGGCCTGGGCCCCACCTTCCCGCTGCACCGGCTAGTCTGGGCAAATCGGCACCGCGAACTGGAGGCCGCACTGCACAGCCGCAAGGTGAGGCCCTGCAGGGGATCTGATCCGGTTGGTTTCACTCCAACCCCCGTGCCAAGGTGCGGAATCCACCCCGTAGCTCACCTGCGCCTGCTGTGCTCCGCAGCTGCATCCTGAGTCCTTAGGTCCAGCTCTATCTAAAGCCTGGTCACCTGCCCTCGAGCTTGAGCATTTGTTTAGCGCATCTCCGTTTTGGCTGGGCCTTGCTCTGCTCTTTGCCCACTTCGTATTGCATTAAGCTCCGGATTCACTCTCATCACCTCTGAGCTAAAATGAGGACAAGAGCCTTGTTCTAGTCCTCAAGCGGGTCTAAACTCTCATCATCCCTAGCCTGAATCTGTCTCGCTAGACTGCCACCAGGCTTTCAATTCTGTGGGTAGCAGAGCGCAGGAGAAATGAGCAGTTCCTTCCCACTGGTCCTCACTGTCCTCTTTATCCCGAGACTCATCAGTTCACATAAGCCACCCTCTATCATCTTACTGACCTGGTTACTCTGGTTTCCCATAGTAACTCCAGCCCTTTTCAATCCAGTGACCTCCTTGCTTTGGTTCTCTCTTGCCTTGTATTGAGTGTCCAATCTCCCTCAGCATGACATTGAACAGGAGGACCCCCGAGGGCGAACCCCCCTGGAGCTGGCTGTGACCTTGGGGAACTTGGAGTCTGTGAGAGTCCTCCTTCGACATAATGCCAACGTGGGCAAAGAGAGCCACCAGGGCTGGGCAGGTACTATGCAGGGCAGAGGGTCTTCCCTTGAGACTAGCATTCAGGTTGGTTGGTGAATGGGAGTAAGTAACGGTACCTGGGGTCGCTAAGAGGGCTTCGCCAGCAGTTGATCATCTCCAGTCCTGCAGGAGGCAGTCAGCACTGGAGACCCTGAGATGGTACAGTTGGTACTCCAGTATCGGGACTTCCAGAGGGCCACACAGAGGTTGGCTGGCATTCCAGAACTGCTCAACAAACTCCGTCAGGTATGGTAGGGTATAGCAAAGAAGTGGGGTATCATAACAGGGCTATCCTGCTCCCTTGGAAGAGTATCTAGGCTGTGCAGTGTGCTCTCCCACCATCTGTGTCTTGAACTCTTCTGCCAAGGGTCCTGTAAGAAATAGAGGATCCCAGGCCCATGCAGATGAGACTGAGTCTTTTGGAGAGTGAGTCACCAGCACTAAGGGTCTCTGAGACCAGGAGTCTCTTGGGTAGAATAGTAGGCCTTGGGTCTCCTAGAGAATGTAAATTTCCAGAAGGATGAGTGGGTAGAGATAGCCTGGACCCTGGCATGCCTAGATCTGTGTACTCCATCCTGAGCATGCAAGGGACAGCCACAGTTGTGCTTCCGCACATGTGAAGGCCTGGGAGGACCATTGTGTCCCCTCTACAGATAAGGACTCAGAGACAGAAAAGACAGGACCTTGTAGGGCCCCACAGTGGGCTGTGGCCCATGTCAAAACTGGCTCCAGGCCCCCAGTGCTTATAGTTTCTATGTATGTAGATCATTTTAGGGCCTAGTTGGGCTCTCTCCTTGGCATGGTTTGTTTGGAGTGGGAGTACAGCTGGGCCACAGCAGTGTATCAGAATTTGTGGGCTCCCAAAGAATAGTGGTGGACTGTGAGGCCCAAGGTTTACTAGGCTGGGGCACCAGGCCATGGAGGGTCCTAACAGGCAGCTCTGGTTTTTCTTAGGCCCCTGACTTCTACGTGGAAATGAAGTGGGAGTTCACTAGCTGGGGTGAGTGGGGCTCAGTTGGCTGCCTGAGATTTGGAGTGGGCCATTTGGGGACGATTCCCAGTGACTCTGAGACTTCTTGCAGTGCCTCTTGTGTCCAAGATGTGCCCGAGCGACGTATACCGTGTGTGGAAGCGGGGCGAGAGTCTGCGAGTAGACACTAGTCTCTTGGGCTTTGAGCACATGGCCTGGCAGCGTGGCCGGAGGAGCTTCATCTTCAGGGGTCAAGGTAAGCTCTGTCACCCTCAGATTCCCTGGTGACTTGTGAGGATGGTATCCTTCTATCTCTGTGCTTCCTGAAAGTGGAGGCTGAAGCAGAGGGTGGAGGGGGATCTAGGGGCTGAGGACTTATCTCCTTAGCAACAGTTGTCTGAGGAGAGCTCACTGGTCGAGCCTGGCACTAATAAGGTCCCCTCCTGTGACACCCCTGTGGCTGACAGAGGCGGGAGCCTTGGTAATGGAAGTGGATCATGACCGGCAGGTGGTACACACAGAGACACTAGGTCCAGCTCTGCATGAACCGGAAGTGCTGCTGGCTGCCATGCGGCCCAGTGAGGAGCATGTGGCCAGTCGACTCACTTCTCCTATTGTCTCCACCCACCTGGACACTCGCAATGTAGCCTTTGAGAGGTCAGTTGGGGCCTGGTATACTATGGATGGGGATGGAGGAGAGATAAGAAAACCCACATTTTTTTTTAAAGTTAGGGTCTCACTATGTAGTCCAGACTGGTCTTGAACCAGAGACCCTCCTACCTCATATCCTGAGAGCCTTTATAGGTATGTGTCTTCATGTTCAGTGTAAATCACCATTGATAAAAAGCACTATCCTTAAGGTTTCTGACACCTATGGGAGGCTGCTTAGATTGAGGTGCAGGGGTTGCTACGGCTCTCTGTTTTTTTTTCATTTCATATATGTGTTTGGAAGTATCAAAGCTGCTCTCAGTTAGATTCCTATTGCTGTGATAACCACCAGGACCAAAAGCATCTTGGGAAAGTGTGCTGGTTTGAATGATAATGATCCCCACCAACTCATTTTGAATACTTGGTCTCCAGTTTGTGGAATGGTTTGGGAAGGATTAGGAAGTGTGGCCTTGGAAGAGGTGTGCTACTGGGGATGGGGTTTTAATTTTTAAAAATTTTTATTTTTTTTATTTTACTTATTCACTTTACATCCTGCTCACTGACCCCTCCCAGTCACCCCCTCCCGAAATTCTTCCCCCATCATAACAATTTTTGAAAAATTTATTCTCAAGAAGCAATCATTTAACTACATTCTCCCTCCACCCAGGCCTACACATCCAATGATCTATTCTGTTTCCATAAGATCTCCCTATTTGGAATTTGCACAGGACTGGAGTTTGCAGATTTGCTGCTGTTTGTGTATTGATTTCTTTCACTTTATGGTATTCTCAAGGTTCATCCACACTGTAACTGTAGCATGTCTCTCTTCTCCTATTCTTATGGCTAAATGCACTGTATGGACATACCATAATTACTTTTTGGGTTTAGATCTATTTATTTTATGTGTATAAGGGTTTTGCGTGCATGTGTTTATGTGCACTATGTGTCTGCAGTGCCAAAGGAGACCAGAAGAGGGCATCAGAACCCTTGGAACTGGAGTAATAGATGATCGTCAGCCACCATGTAGGTACAGGGAATTGACACCAGTCCCTTGCAAAAGCAGAGGTGAATGCTCTTGACTTCTGAGCCATCTCTCCAGTCCCTATAGTTATTCTATATTTCTTTTAAAGATTTGTTTATTTATTTTATGTATCTGAGTATACTGTAGTTATTTTCAGACACACCAGAAGAGGGCATTGGACCCCATTACAGATGGTTGTGAGCCACCATGTAGTTGCTGGGATTTGAACTCAGGACCTCTGGAAGAGCAGTCAGTGCTCTTAACCACTGAGCCATCTCTCTAGCCCTGTACATTTCTTTATATAATTCCATCAGTAGACTTTTGGGTTGTTTCTGTTGTTTGCCTACTAGGAATAATCATACTGTATCCTTTTATGTAAATTCTGTGTGATCACGTGTTTTCATTTCCCCTGGATGCATCTCTAGCCTTTAGCGGAGCTGCTGGATCGTGTAAGAACTCAGTGCTTTGTGTTGGATGAGGTGCCAAGCTGTTTGCCCATGGGCACAGATGATTTTACTTTACCACCAGCAGTGCATGATGGTTCCAGTTCCTCTGCCCTCTCACCAGTGCTCCAGACTGGTCATTCTTTGATTTTTTTTTTTTTTTTTCAGAGCTGGGGACCGAACCCAGGGCCTTGTGCTTGCTAGGCAAGCACTCTACCACCGAACTAAATCCCCAACCCTCATTCTTTGATTTTTGTATTCCAGCGAGGCTTACGGATAAGATGTGCCGCCTCATTAAGGTTTGACTGGCATTTCTCTAATGGCTAACACTGAGCATTTTTCATGTGCAAATTGGGTCATTTTATTCATTTTTATTTTTTGACAAATGACTATTCTAATTCTTTAGTGCCTATGTTTAAGTCTGTCTGGCACTTTGGGGGGGGGGGTTGGGATTTGGGTTTTGGTTTTTCAAGACACAATTTCTCGGTGTTGCCCTGTCTTTCCTGGAACTGTAGACCAGGCTGACCTTGAACTCACAGAACCACGGCTTCTGTCTCCCGAGTGCTGGGATCAAAGGCATGCTCCACCACTGCCTGGAAAATTCTTTATGTATTCTACTTTTGGGGTTGTTTTTAACGTTTATTTTTTGATACAGGATCTTACTTTTAATACCAAGCTGACCTCAAACTTGTAGCACTCTGTTAGCCTGAGTCTCCTGAGTGCTGGGGTTGCAGGCATGGCCGCCGTACATGGCTTTGTTTATATTCCCTAACTATAAAACACTGCTGGTGTGATCTGCAATTACTGTTTGCATTTCTGTAAGTCATCTTTTTGTTTTCCTTCTTTTTTGTTTTTGTTTTTGTTTTTGCTCTGTTTTGTTGTTTTAAAAGACAGGTTTTCCCTTGGCTGGCCTGGAGCTCACTCTGTACATGAGGTTTATCTAGAATTCACAGAGATCCACTTGCCTCTGCCTCCTGAATGCTGGGATTAAAGGTGGGGACCGCCTCACCACACCCAACTTTCCTCAGGTTCTTAATGACTGTTGTTTTGTCTTCTTTTTTTTTTTTTTTTGTACTTTAAAAAAAACCAACATGTTTAATCGTGTGTGTGTGTGTGTGTGTGTGTGTGTGTGTGTGTGTGTGTGTGTGAAATATGCACACAGGCATTCCACGTTACATATATGGAAGTTGGAGGACAGCCTTTGGGATTTAGTTCTCGAACCATTTTCTCAGCTTTTTTTTTCTTTTCCCTGTGTAGTCCTGGCTGTCCTAGAACTCATTCTATAGACCAGGCTGATGCCCAACTCAGAGGTCCGCCTGGGTCTGCCTCCTAAGTGCTGGGATCAAAGGTGTGCGCCACCACCACCTAGCTGTTCACTACTTTTTAAAACTTAGATTTATGTGTTTTATTTTATGTGAGAGTGTTTTGCTTGCATGTGTGTATGTATGTATGCATGCATGCATGTATGTATGTGTACAATGTGTGTGCCTAGTATCCTTGAAGGTCAGAGGAGGCTGTTGGAGCCCCTGGAACTGCAATCAAGTATGGTTGTGAACCACCGTGTGGGTACTCGGAATGGAACCTTCTCCCCTAAAAGAGAAATGAATGCTCTTAACCACTTAGCTATCTCTCCAACTTCTCATTTTTTTTAAATATGGATTTCTTCATGGTGAATATAAAAATATATAACACAATTATAAAAATATAACTCAATTCAAATATAAAAATATAACTTTAAGCTGGCCACATATACTGGAACATTGCTGTACTCATTTCAACCAGATATTTAGTTAACTTCATATTTAAAAAAGATTTTTTTGGAAAGAGTGTTTGCTTACTCATGTATGTGCACCCTGTGTGTGCACTGCCTGAGGAGGCAGAAGGAGGTGGCCAGCGCCTTTGGGGCTGGAGGAACAGGCAGGTGCAGCTGCCTTATGGGTCCCAGAGTCCAAATTCTCACCCGGTAGTGGAGTCATCTCTCCAGCCTCAATATTTTTGCTATATAAAATCATATCAATAAATAGAGTGTTTGTTTCTTTTTTTTTTTTAAAGATTTATTCATTTATTATATATAAGTACACTGTAGCTGTCTTCAGATACACCAGAAGAGGGCATCAAATCTCTTTACAGATGGTTGTGAGCCACCATGTGGTTGCTGGGAATTGAACTCAGGACCTCTGGAAGAGTAGTCGGGTGCTCTTAACCGCTGAGCCATCTCTCCAGCCCTTGTTTCTTTTCAATATAGAAGTTTTTCTTTTGCTTTCCTAATTAGAAGTGACAAGAACCTTGACATCTCAGCCTAAAGGAAAAATATTCAGTCTCATCATTACCTAATACTAATCATGAGGTTCTGGGGATACTCTTTATCAAGTGAAGAAGTTTTTTTTTTTTGTTTCTAATTTTTTTTTTCTCTTTTCTTTTTTTCAGAGCTGGGGACTGAACCCAGGGCCTTGCGCTTGCTAGGCAAGCACTACCACTGAGCTAAATCCCCAACCCCTGTTTCTAATTTGTTGAATAAGTTGGATACATACATATATTATGAAAGAGTGTTGGATTTGTTCAGTGCCTCATTGATATGACATGTGGGCTGTTGTTTTTTTAAGTTTCTTTTGGGGGTAGGAGGTTATAGTTCAGTAATAAATGTATGCTTAGCATATGTAAGACCCTGGGTTTGATCCCCAGTACCACCTTGTCTTAGTCAGTGAGGAGGCACCATGATCACTGAAGCTCCTATTAAAAAAAAGGAAGAACAAGGCCCTGGGTTCGGTCCCCAGCTTCGAAAAAAAGAACCAAAAAAAAAAAAAAAAAAAAAAAAGGAAGAAAACTGGGATTGGCTTACAGGTTTAGTCCATTATCATCGTGGCAGGGAGCATGGCCACAAGCATGGCGCTGGAATAGTAGCTGAGAGCTACACCCTGATCTGTAAGCAGAGATCTGTAAGAGACTGGCCCTGGCATGGGCTCTTGAAGCCTTAAAGCCCCACCACAGTGACACACTTCCTCAAACCAGGCCCTGCTCCCTAATCATTGTAATCCATCTCCATCGTGACTAAGCGTTCATACAGATGAGCCTATGGGGCCATCTCATTCAAACCACCACACTCCTAAAGCTTTCCGCTCATATGATTTGTTACATACAGTGATTCTTTTGATATTGAGCCAGCCTTGCATTCTTGGGATAATGTTACTTGATGGTGGTATAGAATTCTTTCCATCTCTTCTAAGCATTTACTGGCTAATAATTGGCTGAGGACTTTGTCTATGTATTTTAAGAAATATTGGTCCATAGCCAGCCTGCTTGCCTCCCTTCCTTCTTTCTTTCTTTCTTTCTTTCTTTCTTTCTTTCTTTCTTTCTTTCTCTTTCTTTCTGGGCTGGTGTCCATGCATACCGGGCAGGCACTCTGTTGACTTGTATCCAGAATTCACAGTTTCCTCTTCATGTCTTTGTCTGCTCTTGATATGTGGCAATATTTGATAGCATGAGTTGAAAAAAATTGTTGTTCTCTTTTTAACATACTTATGTATTTATTAATTAAGTGTAGGACTATTGGGGTTGGGGTTTTAGCTCAGTGGTAGAGCGCTTGCCTAGCAAGCGCAAGGCCCTGGGTTCGGTCCCCAGCTCTGAAAAAAAGAAAAGAAAAAAAAAAGTGTAGGACTATTTTGTCTCCATGCAGACCTGCGTGCCAGAAGAGGAAATCAGATCCCTTTACAGATGGTTGTGAGCTGCCTTGTGATTGCTAGGAATTGAACTCAGGTTCTCTGGAACTGCAGAACTCTGTGTTCTTAACCATTGATCGATCTCACCAGACCTGTTTGTTTGTTTGTTTGTTTGTTTGTTTGTTTGTTTGTTTTTCAAGACAGGATTTCTCATTTCTCTGAGTAGCTCTGGCAGTGTTGGAATTCTAGTCTAGGCTGGCCTTGAACTCACAGAGATCCGCTTACCTGTGCCTCTCCGGTACTGAGATTAAAGGTGTACACCACCACCCCGCCAAGCTGAAAATTATTACCAAATTGTGCATTTTGTAGAAGAGTTGGTAAAGCACCTGATACAGATTTTTTTCAATGGTTAAGAGAATTATATGGCAAAGCCACTCAGTCCTGTACTTTCCTCTCTGGGTAGATGATGGTAAAAAGAATAAGAACCATCTCCTCACTGGCTATAAACACCTTATCTAGAGTTATTTCCTCTTAAGTAAGTTTCAGTAGTTTGAGCCTCGCGAGAATTGTGTTCATTTCATCTGAATTGCTATTATTGTCTTACTGTATTTTTGTGTGTATGTGAGCACACTGAGGAGCCAGAGGCAGGTGGATCTCTGTGAGTTCCAGCCTGGTCTACAGAGTGAGTTCCAGGACAGCCAGGGATATATAGAGAGACCCTGTCTCAAACAACATTGTGAAACAAACAAGACAACAACAAAATCATCTCAGACATCTTATTATCTCAGCAATAAATGCTTCTGCGTTCATGGACTGAGCCACACCACAATTCTCATGCCTAATAAAATTAAAAATTAAGAGGCAGGTATGCTGTCACCCACCTTTAATCTCAAAACTAGGGAGGTTGAGGCAGGCCAATCCTTGTGCTACACAGAGAAACCCTCAAAAAAAATCTGAAGAATTTCTCTTGTTCTTCTGGTCCTTGGTCCTTGTACAAATGTTCTAGCTGTCCATATGACACTGTGGGAAGGGACACTGGATAGTCAGAGCCAGCTAGGTAAAGGGGCTTTTGTTGTGTATTAGAGGTACTGGTCTTCACTACTTCTGTCTGGTCTGTTTCAGGAACAAATGTGGTATCTGGGGATGGCGGTCTGAGAAGATGGAGACCGTTAGTGGCTACGAAGCGAAGGCAGGAGGGGCTACTGGGCTAGGGGACTTGGGAATAGGCCAGGGACTGAGCTTCACCCCCTTAAACTGTGGAGGGAGTGATGGAATAGCTTTCACACCACAAGCCTTGCCAGTCGAAGGGGATTTCTATGGTCCAGAGCCCTACCTCCTGCTGGCCCCTCCCTAGGCTCCGAGATGAAATAATGGGTGGGGTTTTTTGTTTTGTTTTATTTTTCTTGGCTCTCTAACTGCATGTCCCTGTTCGTGACTCCTGGGGTTCAGACGGTGCCACCCGCTCTACTGTGGGAACAGTTTGTTTCTGAGAACAGGAGAACTTAGATCCTGGGCTGACGAGGTTGAATGTGAGAAATGGGCTCTGAACCTTGAGTTCTCCATGTCTCTCCCCCAACCCCCTCCATCCCCAGGTGTACAGTGCCACCAATGTGGAGCTGGTGACACGCACAAGAACAGAACACCTCTCTGATCAGGACAAGTTAAGGAACAAAGGTAAACCCAGGTGCGATTGCCTGCTACCCAGTCTTCCTGCGGTCTGGTGCCAGAACTCAACAACCCCAGGCAGGATGGGAGGCCTCCCTCTTCCTGCCAGAATCTGCCACCCAGTGGGAGGCTCCTAGGCAGGCAGTGGCAGAACACAGGTTGGGGAGTAGCCCAAAGTTCCCTCATGGTTCCTACTACTTCTTCTCAGGGGGTAAGACTCCATTCCAGTCCTTCCTGGGAATGGCCCAGCAGCACTCCTCCCATACTGCGGTGAGCTTGATTAGGGGAGGGCTGGGACAAGCCTGGGTGAGTGGGGCACTGTCTCTTCGTACTGAGGGCTAACTCCTGCCTGGGGGGGTCCACTCAGGCTCCAGTGCAGCAGGCAGCAAGCCCTACCAACCCTACAGCCATTTCTGCTGAGGAGTACTTTGACCCCAGCTTCAGCCTGGAATCAAGAAACATTGGCCGCCCCATTGAGATGTCTAGCAAAGTACAGAGGTGAGGTCTGGGGAAAAGTTGGGGAGTCCCCCATCAGAGGACCTTGAGTACTGGCAGAGACCTGTCATGCATGGAGTGTGTCACCGTCACCGTGAGGGATCCGCTCACCTAGTAGGCTTCTCTCTTCCAGAGGGTGGGAGCCATGTTTCTCTAACCACAGTCTGAGAACCTAGCATGCACCTGGGTCCCAGGAGTTGGTCATACTCAGGTGATGTCACCAATGTATTTGCTTTTGCTTGTTTGTTGCTTTATGATACAGGGTCCCAGTTTGTAGCCCCAGCTTGGAGCTCATTAGGTGTAGTTCAGGCTAATCTCCAACTCCACACAATCCAAGTAGTGGGATTACACCATTCCTGATTTTTCTGTTCACTGAGCATGCGTCAGGGACCAGAGCACGACAGATCACAAGGAAATAATCTTCCCTTCTGGGGGTCTGTTTTCTTCTCTTCCACCCAAGATGCATGGTCGCCAAGGATGTAGTCATGGTGACGATGCCTTGTAGCAGGTCTAACATAACTCACACAGCCTCCTATGCCTCTGACACTGTTGGAGTTGCGACTTAAACCCCAAAGCTCCCAACCCCTGGGCTGTGCTTGACACTCAAACACAGCACATTTTTGTACATGTGTGTGTGCCTAGCACAGTCAAGGGATAGTGCTGACCAGTTTTGGACAGAGGACAAAAATCAGGCTGTGGGCAAGGCCCAGAGAGAAGCCCACAGGCTGACTCTGCCTCTCCTCATGCAGCTCAAAAGAGTGGTATAAAGCCATCATCAGCACCGGAGTGGGCCAGCGGCTGCTCAGGCTTTAGAGCCAGTGCTGAGTCCCTGAGGGCAGCAATCAACAGGAACAGACCAGGGACAGGGTGCCACAGGCAGGTGACTAGAAAGGGTGAGGCACCAGGGGG
Organism: Rattus norvegicus; assembly: GCF_021556685.1. Lineage (NCBI taxonomy): Eukaryota > Metazoa > Chordata > Mammalia > Rodentia > Muridae > Rattus > Rattus norvegicus. Next base: position 214,444,226 of record NC_141534.1, on the reverse strand, counting down.
TGTCCCTGACCCTCATGCTCTGGTCCACTGGATAGGTTCAAGGCAACACTGTGGCTAAGTGAGGAGCACCCACTGTCCTTGGGTGACCAGGTGACACCCATCATCGACCTCATGGCCATCAGCAACGCTCATTTTGCCAAGCTTCGGGATTTCATCACTCTGCGCCTCCCACCAGGCTTCCCCGTCAAGATTGGTGAGAGGGCAACCGAGGGGTAACCAGGACTTGGGCGTGATGCCCTCCTCAGGTTTGGGGTTACTGAAGGGTGCAAGCAGCTCAAACCTGGCCCTCTCCCCTCAGAGATTCCCCTCTTCCATGTGCTAAATGCCCGCATCACCTTCAGTAACCTGTGCGGCTGCGACGAGCCTGTGAGTTCCGTGTGCGTCCCCAAACCCAGTTCTGCCATTTCTGCTTCAGGTAGGACTAGAGCTACAGGAGGCATATGTAACTGGTAGTGCAGCTCTCCGATCAGCCTTTAGGCTGAATGTGACCCTTCTGTTGCCCTGCCCAGGAAGCCCTTTTCCATGTGAGGTGGACCCCACTGTGTTCGAGGTGCCCGAGGGGTACAGTGTGCTGGGTGCTGAACGCAGTGAGCCCCTTCGAGATGAGGACGATGACCTGCTGCAGTTTGCCATCCAGCAGAGCCTGCTTGAGGCTGGCACAGAGGCAGAGCAGGTGGGATGCAAGTGGAAGGTGGGTCATGGCCTCTACAGCCACAGGCCCGAGGTGACAATTATGGGCTCTGGCTGCTGCAGGTGACTGTGTGGGAAGCCCTGACCAACACAAGACCTGGCATTCACCCTCCTCCCCGGGTCACAGTGTTTGAAGAGCAGCTTCAGCTGGAGCAGTGAGTCCCCCAGGAGCTGTGTGTGGGTCCTTCGATGACTGGTGGTGGGTGGGAAGCCAGGGAGTTCTGACCCAAGGGCTCCATACCTTCACAAGACAAATGCCGCTCACCATGAGGAGCATAAGGCCAAGAGAGGGCCTGCTGGTCTCTATCCCTGACACCTTGACCTTAAAACGGCATGCTCTTGGCTCCTCCCCAAGCCTTCTCATTGGTCTGTTCTCCCCTCAACCTTTACCGTGAAGGGCCCTCCAGGAAAGCCTACAGCTGTCCACAGAATCCAGGGGTCCAGAGTCTCCTCAGAAGACACCTCCACCCCCTGCTCCCCCAAGCTTTGAGGAGCAGCTTCGCCTGGCCCTGGAGTTGTCTTCAAGGGAGCAGGAGGAGTTGGAGCGACGGGGTCAGCAGGAGGAAGAAGACTTACAGCGGATTCTGCAGCTGTCACTCACAGAGCACTGAGATGCCTGGCCACTGGGGATGGCTCCCCAGGGCCACTCCTTCTGCCTGTTTTTGTAATTTATTTATTTATAAACTGTCTGCTGCTGAGCTTTGGGCCTGGGGCACTGGAGGTAGGCTAGCAGTGAGACTAAGGTAGAAATAAAAAGACCGTCAGCAGTAGGCTTGCTGTCCTCCGTGGACTGGAACCAAGGGACACTGGATGGGGGATTATTGATGGATAGTCCTCACTAGCGCTGTCACCGAGTGGCTTTGGGTCCTCCATTTCTACAGCAATAAAATAAGACCACTTCGTCATAGGACAGGAGTTCCTGGAGATTCTGAAATTTCCCTGGATGATAACCCCAGGTTCTGCCTGCCACCCAACTCCATGGTCCACACTCCAGCTGGAGAGAAGAAAAGGCTGGATCTTCCTAGTCTACCTACGGGGTGGGGGGAGCACCCCACGCCCAGATCCCTGCAGCTCAGGCACAGGTTCCTACCGTTTCAAATATTTTCTGCCAGAATGAAACTAAGCACTCTCCCCACATGGTAGCTGGAGGGAGGGGGTGTCTCAGCCCTGCCCTGGTCATCACTAGGGTGGACTTGAAATGAGTACAGGTTTTGGGGACTATTGCTAAGACCCCAAAAACCCTTCTGGTCTCCCATATCTCAAGACTAGAGGAATGACGGCCAAGCAGAAAAGAGAACAAGTTTGGGGGATGGGATGGTAGCTTTAAGATCCAGTGCCTCCCAGGTATGGTGGCTTATGTCTTTAATTTTAGCGCTTGGGAGGCAGAGGCAGGTGACTCTCTGAGTTTCAGAGACTTGGTCTACATAATGAGTTCCAGGCCTGTCAGAGCTACATAGTGGGACCTTGTCTCAAAAAACAAACGCAAAACAACTCTTGCCTTTGCTCCTTCCTTTCCAAGAAACCATAGCATAAACCAAACAGTGGGGGTCCAAGTCTTACTGGGTGCAGCAAGGAGAGTTGGAAGCCTTGTGTGGGCAAAGGGACCAAAGCCAGGAGAGAAAGTAAGGTCTGAGCTCCTCACCTGGGCTGCGCCCTCGACCACGCCTCCAGCGTGGACAGGGCGGGGCGAGCTGAACCGAGACTGCAGGGGCGGGGCCGCTGTCGCTCGGTACGGGCTCTATGCGGCCAGACTGGTCATGAGTCGGGCCCTTTAAGGGCCGCTCCCGAGGAGGTGCCAGGCTCCAATCTCTTCTTCCTGGTTGTGCGAAGGCAGGGACTGACCGTATAGTTGTGGGAGGGGTCGTGCCGGGTGCTCGCCCAGGTGTTCCTGGCCTGCCTGCCTTATGGCGCTGGTCACAGTGAGTCGCTCGCCACCGGCAAGTGGCCACTCCACGCCTGTGGGACCCACGGTGAGTTTAGCTTGGTTTTATGCTCTTGCATTTGGCTGCTAGCTAGGCCTGAGGAAGCACGTCCTACCCTAGCAGCCGGCTGGGAGTAAGCGGAGGGGGACCTTGAGTCTCATGTTTTGGGGCACTTGGGAGGTCCTGAGGCTCCCAGAAGCTCGACCTAGGTAGATGCGGAGTCCTGAGAACCGGCCCGGTCTGTTGAGGCCCAGATCTGTCCAAATACCTCCTATGCTCTGCAACCCCCCATCCTTGCAGCACTGCTGTGCCTGGACTTAGGCCGGGATTTCTCTGGGGCCTGTTGGAGGGTAGCAGCTTCAGAGGGAAGAGATTTCTTTCCCACCTAGCGCGCTTCCTTATAGGGAGAGGAGAGGCTTTTGGGCGCTTCCTGTCCTGGAAGCTGCTCTCTTACTCTATCCCTGGGCTGCTTCCTCAGCAGGACCGAGTGATAAGACGCAGAGGCCGGCTCCAACGCAGGTGAGTCCCTTCTGACACATCTTCCTTAATAGCCTGTGGCCTAGCCACTGCCATTGTGGGCTCCAGGTGGCTTGCTTGGACCAAGGACTCACTGAAGTGTTGTCAGATAAACTCACGCTTAGGTGGGAGCCAGATGTTGTGGGTGGAGCTGGCAAACATCACATCTCTGGCTTGTGGAAGAACCAGTAGTGCTAACTTGGCCCTGGTCAGTGGATGCTTTCAAACCATACGGGGACCTTGGCTCAGGCCAGTGATCCCCAGGACCAAGGGCAGGACAGGATCTGAAGAAGTATTGGTGCTTAAGCATGTTTATAGCATCTGAGTCCATCCCAAAAAAAGGAATACACCCCAAAGACGCAAAACAAGATGAGAAAGCTTGAGAGCCCAAGGCTGGCTCCCAGTGCCTGCCACTATCAGGGTCCTGGTTAAAACAATGCAAACTGTACCTCACTCCAGCCCCTCTGACTCTGGAGAGGAGGCCAGCAGCCCATCTGAGCAATCCAGGGGACTCACCCTTGCTGAGGTTTGAAAACCTATGACCTGAACCATTTTCCCATCACTCTGCCAGGCAGAGTTTTGCTGTTCTCCGAGGGGCTGTCCTGGGACTTCAGGATGGAGGGGAAGGGAATGATGCAGCTGAGGCTGACCCTGAGCCAATGGAGAAGCCCTCAGGTGAGGAGCAGCCCGCTGAGGACCAGACTGACAACGGGCAAGGGTCCCAGAGTCCCTGGAAACAAGTGCAGAAGCGGCACCTGCACCTTATGGTGGAGCTGCTGAGGCCACAGGATGATATCCGCCTGGTAAGGAACCATCCAGAGCTCTCTCGTGTCTATTTAGGAACAATGCTGTGAGATTGGGGGCCACCCAGGCAGCTGGAGGGGGATTACCCAAACCTCGAGAACTTTGCCACTTCATCTAAAGATATCTTAGCACGGCAAGGCCGTATCTGTCTCTGGAGCATTGGGAAAGGACAAGGGAGGTTTGTCCTGTGTGAGCCAGGAGGTGGGGGTTATGTGAGGGAGGTTTCTGTTAATCCACAGGAGGCCTCAGTTGATACTAGTGAGTTGCCCAGAGATGGACTCCTACTCCCAGGGTTGTGTAGCATGCCTTGGCAGCTGTGTGCCAGTCAGGCAAACAGAGCACCCAAGGAAGGCTGGGGTCTGCTGGAGCCTAAGGGCCAGCTCCGGAAAGTATGTGGAGGCAGACACTTGCTGTTGGCAGCAAAGTATGAAAAAGAAGATGCAAGCTTTGGTAAAGCGGTTTAGAACAGAAGTGCTAGGTTTTTGTGTTTTGTAATTTTTTTTTTCTTATGTGCATTGGTGTTCTGCATGCACGTATATCTGTGTGACTGTATCAGAAGCTTTGGAGCTGGAATTACAAACAGGTGTGAGCTGCCATGTGGGTGCTGGGAATTGAACCTTGGTCCTTCAGAAGATTCAGGCAGTGCTCGTAACCACTGAGCCATCTCTCCAGCCCCAGGAATGTTCTAACCCAGTATAAGAGAGAATCACATCCAATTCCTAGCACCACGAAAAACAGAGATTAAGTGTTTTTATTAATCTGTAGTAGAAGGCATTTCTCAAATAAAATATTGGCAAGTAGCAGGGCTGCAGAGATGGCTCAGGGGTTAAGAGTTCTGACTGCTCTTCCAGAGGACCCCCAGTTCAATTGTCTTTTCAAGACCCCAAGAAGGATGGTCTCCTCCTCGGTCAGACTCTCCTGTGGATACTACCAGCATGTAGCACAGTTTTGTGTGTCAGACTTCAAAAGACAGTTTGCTGACCCACAAATTGCAAAAATTGAGTATCACCATATTCTCAAGTAGCCACTGATCGTGTCTGGGAGTTGGTGGTACAGGGGCTGGCAAGGGGAAGACTTGTCCATGTGGGAGTGAAAGAGGGGATCCAGGAGCCCCTGTGACTCAAGACCTCGTCCATCTTTCCAGGCAGCCCAGCTGGAGGCAGCCCGACCCCCAAGGCTTCGCTATCTGCTGGTAGTGTCCACAGGAGAGGGTCTGAGTGAGGAGGAGACCATCCTTCTTGGGGTGGACTTCCCTGACAGCAGGTAGGAGCAGGGAGAGTTGGGTTGGGCCAAGGCTGTGAGGTGCTGAGGGACAATAGCTCTCCTGTCCCCTGCCAGTTCCCACAGCTGCACCCTGGGCCTGGTCTTGCCCCTCTGGAGTGATACCCAGGTGTACCTGGATGGTGATGGGTAAGAAGTGGCAACAGGGTTGGGGGGCAGAGGAGAACAGGGAGGCAGACATTGAGCAGTGTGGCCAGAGCTGGGACCTACTTTCTTACATTATATGATCTTGGGCATCCCCACATCTGGCAAATGAACAGGTTCTCTGAGAGCCTGGTACTTGGTTCCACCCTCCCTGGGTCTCCTGTAGGGGCTTCAGTGTGACATCTGGTGGTCAGAGCCGAATCTTCAAGCCTGTCTCTATCCAGACCATGTGGTGAGTGCTGCAGAAGCCTAGCCTTGGGCCAGTCTCTTCGATGGCAGCCAGGCCCAGGAGGGGGAACCAAGTAGGATTATGTGACTTAGCCCCTCTTTCTTGTCCCAGGGCCACACTGCAGGTATTGCACCAGGCATGTGAGGTGGCTCTAGGCAGTGGCCTTGTGCCTGGTGGCAGTGCCCTTGCCTGGGCCACTCACTACCAGGAGAAACTGAACTCTGACCAGGGTTGCCTCAATGAGTGGATGGCCATGTCTGACCTGGAGTCCTTTCGACCACCTAATGCTGAGCCTGGACAGTCAGTGCCGGGGTGGGGGTAGGGGTGGGGGGTTGGGGAGGAGGGGAGGAGGAGGAGGAGGTAGTACTTCAGTGAAATGGCCTCTTACTAAAGGATCGCTACCAGGGCTTCAGAACAAGAGCAGATGGAACAGGCAATCTTGGCTGAATTGTGGCAGGTGTTGGATGCCAGTGACCTGGACAGTGTTACGTCTAAAGAGGTGGGCAGGGTGGCTGGGCCCAGAGCCTGAGACTCACCTTTCCTTGGGCCCTTTCTCACCTTGCTTTCCTCTAGCACTAAGCCATTCCCAATCCCTGACCTCAGCTCTGTGTAGATGGTCAGGGTACTATCCTCAGAGGATTCACGGTAGACCCTCTTCTCTTGCATGACCCCCCACCCCCGCCAACCCCTGTAGATCCGTCAGGCCCTGGAGCTGCGTCTAGGATGCCCTCTCCAGCAGTACCGTGACTTTATTGACAACCAGATGCTGCTGCTCATGGCCCAGCAAGACCGGGCCTCCCGCATCTTCCCCCACCTCTACTTGGTAAGTACAGACTGTAGGAGGTAGGGACCAGATCCTCAATGCAGCAGCTCTGACAGGTCCTCTAGCTAGAGGCAGGCCATGGGAGCCTGGAGTTTCTCTCCACTCTTACTCTCTACAGGGTTCTGAATGGAATGCTGCCAACCTGGAGGAACTTCAGAGAAACAGGTAGGGTGCTCAGCCTCGGGACTGCCGCTTGTTCTCTCAGCCTTTCTGTGAGATGGCCTGACCAAGTTCTGGAACCTTAGATTACCCCCAGCACTGCTGTTTCGATGTTTCTGTTTTTAACCCACTCCTGAGGATGCTGTACTCACCTGGGCTCCAAGGTCATGCACCCCACTAAGCACACACCATAGTGTAGAAACGAGGTCTCAGCTGTGCCAAGATGAGGGACAGTGGTGGGACTTGTCAAGCCGAAGAGATTCCAGGCCACCTGGCTACCTGTTCAGGTAGAAGGAAATGCCTTCTTCTCATAGGGACGTGGTTGCCCCTTCTGAAAGGTATCCGTCACCCCTCCACCACGGGCTTCTGGGAGACCCACTGAAGCCTTTATAACCTGCTGCCGGGAGCTCCCTCATCTCAGTTTAGCTTGAAGTCTAACTGCAGTCACAGAGTCATGGAAGAGAGTTAGTATTGACCCCTCGTCAGGGAAACTCAGGCCCAACAGAGTAAAACAACATGTGCCCAAGGTCAGTCAGCTGATGGCTGGCCCGGTTCTCTCCCCACTCCAAGTGTCGCCATCCCCTGACTCTCAGAACCAAGAACCCAACAGAAATGGCCAGGGAGCCTGGTTCCTTTGCCACATGAGTCTGGTTTGGGACCCTCTGGTACAGGGTAAGTCACATCCTGAACATGGCCCGGGAGATTGACAACTTCTTCCCCGAACGATTCACCTATCACAATGTACGTGTCTGGGACGAAGAGTCAGCACAGCTGCTACCCCACTGGAAGGAGACACATCGATTCATTGAGGATGCCAGGTTGGCTACTCCCAGCTTCTGTTGCCCCAGCCCACATATAAGTGGCTAAGCTCCAGCCTCCAGTGGGGACTGGTGCCCTCCTCCTGCCCATTTTACTCTGTGTTTCCTTCACTGCCTTTTCTACCCTCACTTTCTTCTCGCTGCTGGGTCCTAAGCCCTTACTTGCCCCTTCCCAGTCTACAGGCTACTGGGGTTGAAAGGGAATGGACTGACCATATCCCACCTCCATAGAGCACAGGGCACTCGGGTGCTAGTCCACTGTAAGATGGGCGTCAGCCGTTCTGCTGCCACGGTACTGGCCTATGCCATGAAACAGTATGGCTGGGGCCTCGAGCAAGCCCTGATCCACGTGCAGGAGCTCCGGCCCATTGTACGCCCCAACCCTGGCTTCCTGCGCCAGCTACAGACCTACCAGGGCATTCTGACTGCCAGGTATGGGGGAGGGGACAAGGGAGGGGTTGTGTATACTGAAGGTTGGCTGCTGTGTCACTCAAAGCTGACTCAGAGCCACCTCCTCACAGCCGGCAGAGCCACGTCTGGGAGCAGAAAGTGGGTGTGGTCTCCCCAGAGGAGCCCTTGGCACCTGAAGTTTCTACACCATTGCCACCTCTTCCACCAGAACCAGGGGGCAGTGGAGAGGGGATGGTTATGGGCCAGAAAGGAAGCCAGGAAACCCCAAAAGAAGAGCTTGGACTGCGGCCCCGCATCAACCTCCGGGGGGTCATGCGCTCCATCAGTCTTCTGGAGCCCTCCTCAGAGCCAGAGAGTACCACAGAGGCTGGAGACCTGCCAGAAGTGAGTCTGGGCTGGGGAGCTCTTCAGGAGAGAACGTGGGACCCAACAAGCCTGACGAAGACTGGCAGGTGCCACACAGTAGGGTCTCACTCCCTCCACACTGACCACCTCACACCGTTCTGTACAAGGCCACTCAAGACTGCCCTGAGAATCTGAGCACCTTCAGGATCTTCCCTTTTACCCCAGGCTAGACAAGAGCAGTAGTCCCAGGTTAGAACGTTGCAGGTCTGACTGGGAACAAGGGACAGTCGAGCCCCAGCCTAACACACTGGCTCATTTCCTAAGGAGCTTGGCTCCTAGCTTTGGAGTGAGCATCGCCCCCGGGACCCTGAGCTCCGCTGCCAGCTACACTAAAGCAGATAGGTAGGACAACATTCCTGAAGCTTCTCCTAAGGCTGAGGAGAGCACAGAGGAGCCCTTGGACTCACAGTCCACCTTCTGACTAAGTGGACAGGCGTGCTGCATGCTGAGAGCTGCTGGGCACAAGCTAGGACAGGAAGCAGGCCCCACATGAGGTCACGTGGCTAGTCCCAAAGGAGTCGATGCATTTTAGGTGCTGTGTGTAGACTAATAGGAGGTGTGGGATTAATGGTGGTTATTGTCAAAAGCAAGTGTCCTAGGAGGCACGGAGACACTGGTTTCATAGAGCCCTTTTCAGGGCCTGGCACCTGGCAAGGTTTCAGCTGTGGCTCACTGGACTGAATGTGCAAAGGCAGCGGGGTGAGAAGAGAAGGTGTTAAAGTCAGGTTCACTGGGCTAAAAAGGCTTCTAGGGACTAGAAGAAAGCTCAAGCCAGGCCAAGCCAATGGGCAGGGGAGGGACACAGTTTTCTCTTGGGAAGTGTGCACCTACCCACTTCCTCTGCCTCTCTCTCTTCCTGACCCAGGTTTTCTCTTCTGATGAAGAACCTCTTCATCCCTTCTCTCAGCTTTCAAGAGCCAAAGGTGGCCAGCGGGTCTGCAAGGGACCTTGGCCTGCCCTGAAGTCTCGACAGTCTGTGGTTGCCCTTCATAGTGCTGCCCTGGTGGCTAGCAGGGCACGAGCCTTCCAGGGGCAAGGGCAAGGGCAGGGCCAAGAGCAGAGGGAGACTGGTACATCTTCTACACCTAGGCTCCGGAAGGTGATAAGGCAGGCCAGTGTAGATGACAGCAGGGAGGAGGGCAAGGCCTGAGGCCTTATGCCATATCCCCACCTAGACACTAAGCAATGATTGGTCACTTTGCATTGGGCCTGCACACTCCCTATAGCTCCTTCCCAGCAGTCCTCAGACCCTTGTCACTTCCTGCAACCTTAGGTCTCAGACCCATGTCTACCTGTTAAGGGCTCAAGACTTTTTCTACATAGGGTATGGGTTAGAACCATTCAAGGTGCCTTTAAGGGTAACAACACCCTAGTTTCATTTTACACTCACTCTCTTAACACTTTGTGCAGCCCTGGAATTAAAACCGGAAATTTTTAGGGTGGGTTTTCTAGTTCACATCTCCCTTGCTCTCAACTGCTGGCCATTCCACCCTGTGTCTTTTACCCTCTCCTACCGCAGTCCTACAGGCAGCTAGGCCAGGGAACCAGTGGCCACAAAGGCAGATAGCACTTTCAGCCCCCAGTCCCACAGGCTCTGAGGGGGCTCCCAGGTTACCACCCACCCACACAACTGACCAGAGTCTCTGCCGTTGCCCTCATTTCTCCCATGCCCCACACTGGGTCACAGGGCACTGAGCTAAAAAGAGAGTCTTCTTGTTCTTGAAGATCTCTGGCTAGTCAAGTTTTTCATAGTCGTATAGTATCTGGCTTTGTACTGAGAAATAAAAGACATTTTCATATTAAGTGTTTTCCCTTTGTGACAAAGCCGTCTGTCATTCGGTCAGAATCTTCTCTGCATTTTGTCTGTACTGCCCTCTCCAGCTTCTCATGTCTCTCAGGTTTCCTCTAACAGACCTGTTCTGGTTGAGTGGTGTTGGAGGAGGGATAGAGGTAGCCCGTGCTATCTCCTCATCTCTAGGGCAAGGCCTGAGAAGATGTTAGCCATTCTGTCCATCAACAGGTCCAGGGGGAGCAACCCTGTATGGGAGCAGGGGTTTGGTTCTGCTGGGACAGCTAAAAAGGAGTTAACTATGAGGAAGTAGAAGCTGTTGCCACCAATATGGTTAAGAGACCAAGCCTATCCTTGAAGCTGAACTCCCTTTTGGACATTCGATGCTACTTTTTTTTTTTTTCTATTTTTCAGAGCCAGGGACCGAACCCAGGGCCTTGTGCTTGCTAGGCAAGTGCTCTACCACTGAGCTAAATCCCCAACCCCTCGATGCTACTTCTTAAACATATTTTCTATTTTGGGTTCTAAGAAAGCCTGGTTTTCAAAGCCAGCCCATGGTTATCAGTGACCCCACCCACCTAGGGGCTGCTTCTGCTCATCTCAGCTTGTAAGAACACTTAGTGGCTAAGGCATAGGGGCACAGGCTTTTTATTCCCTACCCTTTGGAGGGAGAGGGAGAGAGACCTCTGAATTTGAGGCCTACATGGGGAGGTTGAAGACACCCAGGGCTATACAGTAAGACCTTGTCTAAAAAAATTAAAAATAAAGAAATAATTGAATTAGTGCTCCCATCATTATCCTATTCACCCTAGTGCCAAGACTGTGCTCTGTGCCTGTGACATTTGACACACTACACGGATCAGGGGTAAGTGTGCCCAGTGCCAAGACTGTGCTCTGTGCCTGTGACACTGGCACACTACACGGATCAGGGGTAAGTGTGCCCAGTGCCTCCCTTAATGTCCTGAGAGGAACTGACACCAGACATGAACATCACAGTACATCCAGTTTCATAAATGTGCCTTTCCCAAACCCTTGGGGGAATTCCCAGGCCTATCCTCACACTAAAGTCCAGAAGAGCTGGGTATCTCTGGGAGGGGAACTGTGGGCCTCAGCCCTGGCTCCATCACTTTCCTGTACTCAAAACTGGAAAGCCATAAGCACCCCCTTGTCTCTTTGGTTTCTGTTTTAAAGCAACGCAGTTCATTTACACACAGCTAGGGCTCAGCTTCTGAGTCTCTCTGGAATAAGAGTCATTTAAATCAGTCTGTGTGGTTTCCGTGAGGTCAGAAGGAGGAATACAGGGAAGCTAGTTCCATTACTGAGCAAATCTGGGGCTGCCTTTCCTCCGGCAGCTAAGCAGGAGTCACATCAGATTGCTGAGCTAGTGCTGAAGGCTGGTGAGATCAACAGTGTCGGGCAGCTCTGCGTCCTGCATGCTCAGCTTAAAAAGCAGGGATACAGTCATGGACGCCTCTCCAAGCAACCTCTTATCCACAAGGACCCTAAGAAATAAATACTCAGCATCAGAGAAAACAAAGACTAGAAAGGAAAGTACTTGCAAATAACTAAGATATGTGTGTACAAAGCTTAAACAAATCACCGACTACCTTAACTTAAAAGGAGAATTGGGTCTCTGTCCTACCCTTTAGTGACTCACACCCATCTTCATAGGCAACAGCTATCCTGGCTACTGAGGCTCCCCAAAGATGGTGGAGCCTCATGGTGATGAAATCAAATACACTCGTGTGTATTCTTTTGAAATGTAGGTGATAGCATTTACATTTTTAATTACAATTTTATACTTTGTATGTGTGCATGTGTACACATATGCCACAGCTTGTGTGTGGCGGCCAAGGGAACAACTGCAGGGAGTCAGTTCTCCCCTTCCAACAGGTAGGTTTCAGGGATCAAACTCAGGTCGTCAGGCTTGGTGACAGGTACCCTTATCCACTGAGCCCTCTCACTGGCCCTAGACAACAGCATGTTCTATAGAAAACTTTAAAATAATTTCAAACTATGAGTTTCACATCCCTTTCACGTAAAGAGATGCCTCAATTTTTTTAAATACCCAGGTAAAGAGTTTATCTGGTGTGTTCATGGCCCAGAGTTCAACACCAAGCATCACACAAACAAAACCTAAATAAGCATAAGTAGTCAATGTTATAGAATCTATTATGCATTTTTTGTACTTGTGTAGAACTGTTTCAGACTTCATTTATTGCCATATACATATTTTTTCTTTTTTTTTCTTTTATTGGATTTTATTTACATTTCAAATGTTAGTCCCTTTCCCAGTTTCCTGGACATAAGCCCCCTATCCCATCCCCTTCCTCTCTTCTATAAGGGTGTTCCCCCCCCATCCACCCCCTTCCCACCCTCCCCATTATGTATTTTAAGTGACCTTTTAAATTATTTTTTGAGACAGGGTTTCTTTTTGTAACCCTGACTATCCTGGAACCCACTCTGCAGACCCAAGGGCCTGAAACTCAGATCTGACTGCCTCTGTCTCCCCAGTACTGCGATCAAATGTGTGTATCACTTGGTGGGCTATATAAGTGACCGTTTATTATAAAGTCTTTTTACATTTTTAAAAAAACCCATTTCAAGCAACATACTACTAAGCACTTTTGTCTGTATTTTTGTTTACAAAAATATTTCATTTGCTATTAAATCCGTAGGTTGTATTTCTAAAATTGCTAAAGCAAAGACTATATACATTTTTAATTTCATGAGATATCGCCTAATTTCCTTCCAGGAAGTTGCACCTTTTTATAGTAAGTGGGAATGTCTATCTCCTTAAAGAGCCATCCAGCCTACACACCCAAGTCACTTTATAATACTCTCAGAGGGGCAAAGGGCAGGCCTTGTAACCACCAGTGTTCAGAAACTGAGACACAACAGAAACTATCACATATCTAATAAAGCCTGAATCAGATTCTGGGTTTCTAGATTTTCATTCCAGGAGTCTAACTCTGGACACAGAGACGGCGGTTTCTCAGAGGTCAATTCACTGACTTCACACTGGTGCTGAAGCAGGGCTCTGGGTGGAAAACGCCTGGAAACACACAACTCCCACAGTCAGGGTCAGACACCCTTGCGATCAGGGGCCCCATTCAATTCCCCCGATACCGCAGCCCTGATTTGAACATTTGGGGTAATGAGGCTCTCATATCTCTCTCAGGCTACCCCCATCCTGGGCTAGGTCCCACCTTCAAAGCCTTCTCCTTATGCCGACGCAGGATCACCAGTGGTCACCCCATACCCAGAGTCAGGGTAACACCTCATTAGGCTGTTTAAAAACACAGCAATATCAAACCCTCCTCTTAACTCCGGCTTCGGCCCCTACTCGGCAAGGTAGACGCCCCAGAGGCAGGGCATCCAAGAGTTCGACCTTTCAGGCCTGGGCAGCCTCTCGTCAGGCCGCAGCAACAGCGTCGGCAGAGACTACTGCTCGTTTGAACCAACTGCGACGCTCGGGCGCCATCTTGTGTCCATTCCTCAGGCCTATTAGTGGCAAATTGGAAACTACATTTCCCAGCGTGCCTAGCGCAACCGCACAGGCGCAATGAATGTCCTCTCGTTTCCATGGGAACCTCGACCCCAAGTAATCGGGACAGTTCTTCTCTGAGGGGTTAGTTAGAATATTGCTCCCTCAGATAAAAGGAAGGCAGGACCGGATTTGCCGACAATTACGGGGACAAAGTGGGGGAACTTCACCTGCCTCCAGGGACCAACACTGCCAAATTCTCCGGGGTGTCCTGGAGTACGCGCGCTCCCGGGGCCTCGGCGTCCTGAGGAGTTCGGCGAGACCAGAGTTTGGCTCTCTGGCCTGCAAGGTGCTCTCACCTTGAGCCAATTTCTAAATCTTGTCACCCTCCAGCGCAGGGCCTACGCAACACACACAGGTACTCCTTGGGAACAAGCGGACAGCGGGTGGGGATGGTGGGTATTGAGTGAACGTGGAAGTAGAATCCTGTCCGGGAGGAGACCGGTGCAACTGGGGCTTGGACCCGACTCTTGTCTCCAAAGAAGTCCGAACCCCAGGCTGATCCCTGAGTTCCACTCAGTACAATTGGGTTTGCTCTGGAATAGAAGACAAACCCCTTTATTTCGTTGAACCGAAGTTTCAGTCTTTGTAAAATAAGGAAGGTACTTGAGCACGTTGTGGTGGTGCACGCCTTAAGAAGAAGTGGACCTCTCCGAGTTCAAGGCCAGCTCGACATATATTTTGAGTCCAGGTCAGCCAAGGCTACATAATGAGAATTTGTCTCAAAATAAAATAAAATAAAATAAAATAAAATGGCACTCGAAACAAATAATCCTTAAGATGTTTTCTAGCCATGCAATTAATTTACCTACAGCTATAGTTGCTGCCTCTCCCCAAGTGCAAAGAAAAAATGGCGGTGGAGGGTGGGGAATGAGATAGTTTAACCAAGACTCTCAGCTTGGGATCTAGACAACCTAGATTTGTGATTTGGGTACAGATTTATGTGCCTGGGTACTTTAACTGTCTGCCTGTATGTGTGCCATGTGAATACCTGTTGCTAATGAAGATCGGAAATGATGTCAGATCCTCTGGAACTGGAGTTAATGATGGTTATGAACCCTTCATGTGGGTGCTGGGGATCAAACCTAGTCCCCTGCAATAACAAGTGCTCTTACGTGCTGAGCTAGGCCCCCACCTCGGGGTGTGTTTTGTTTCTTTTATTTATTTATTTATTTATTTATTTATTTATTTATTTATTTATTTATTATAAGTACACTGTAGCTGTCTTCAGATACACCAGAAGAGGGCATCGGATCTCTTTACAGATGGTTGTGAGCCACCATGTGGTTGCTGGGAATTGAACTCATGACCTCTGGAAGAGAAGTCGGGTGCTCTTAACCGCTGAGCCATCTCTCTAGCCCTCGTTTTGTTTTTCAAGACAGGGTTTCTCTGTATGTAGCCCTGACCGTCCTGGAACTCACTCTATAGACCAGGCAAGCCTCAAACTCACAGAGATCACACACACACACACACACACACACACACCCTACATTTTTAGTTCAATGCCTACATACAGTAACCACTATTCTAAGTAATGCTTCTCAGGCAGGATTGTGAGGAGGAGGCTTGAGTCTGAAGGCCAGGGCACTTACAGGCCCAGCATGTAGGGAGGATTCAGGGTCCACCATCAGGGGGTGGGGAAGATGCTTTTCCTTCCTTAGGATTCATAGAGGATGTGGGCACTTACTTGTTATATGAAAGTTGCTGAATATACTTAAAATATTTTAAAAGATTCAAATGCTCTATCTGCATGTTCATAGATGGTCGTGAGCTACCATGTAGTTGCTGGGAATTGACCTCAGGGCCTCTGGAAGAGTAGACAGTGCTCTTGACCACTGAGCCATCTCTCCAGCCCTTAAAAAAACATTTTCAAAATATTCATTCTTTTACTTGATATGTATGGGTATTTAGCCTGTGGATGTCTGTATACAACATGCATGCAGTGCCAACAGAGGTCAGAAGAGGGCATCAGATCCTCCTGGAACTGACATTAGGAATGCTTTTGAGCTTCCATATGGGTGCTGAGAATCAAACCTGGGTTCTCTGCAAGAGTAACAAGTACTCTAAGACACTGAGCCATCCCTCCAACCCCCGTGCACTTAAACACCTATTATGTATGTGATACTGTATGGGTACTCTGAGGAATGTGATGATGTAAATAGAACCTCTGCCCCCAGAAAACAGAGTCCAAACATTAAGTTAAGTAAATATTAACGTGGGGCTGGGGATTTAGCTCAGTGGTGGAGCGCTTGCCTAGGAAGCGCAAGGCCCTGGGTTCGGTCCCCAGCTCCGAAAAAAAGAATTAAAAAAAAAAGTAAATATTAATGTAGCATTCAAGGTCTAGGTCACTGTGCTCTGGAGATTCCAATGCAGGAGAGCCCACTCCCAAATCACAATATACCTAGAAAAAGAGGAGGCTTCACATGACCTTCCTAATGATATGTATTAGAAAATGTAAAGTGTACACGTCAAAAATTAGGGACAAGGTGGGGGTTGGGGATTTAGCTCAGTGGTAGAACGCTTGCCTAGGAAGCACAAGGCCCTGGGTTCGGTCCCCAGCTCCGAAAAAAAGAACCAAAAAAAAAAAAAATTAGGGACAAGGTATTCTGGGGACCCTTCTTACAGCTTGTGATCATAGAAGAGCATTGTCTGTGCTCCTGACTAGATGGTCCTAGAAGACAGATTCTGTATTCTCCTCATATATCTCAGCATATAATATATATCAGTGAGTAGTTTCCCTGTATGGGACCAGGCTAGGTACTTAAGGACTGGAGGCCTTCTTACATTCCTAAGGAGGAAGAACATGACCGGGCAGGTGGTTATGGGGCAAGAGCCAGATTGTGGCATATTTTGTACAGTACCAACCCACTGAGAGAGCAAACTAATAGTGTCTTGATGTGTAGAAAGGTCTATGAACCTCCTTTCCTGGAGCTTTAAGGAAGAGCTATAATGGGAGGAATGAAACCTAGACCATGAGGCAACCTTAAAGAACAAAGGGACACCCCTTCAATCCATGTCCATATTTGACAACCCATAGCCACCCACTATAACCTCCCATCTATGATGCCCTTGGCAGCAGGAAGCTACTTCTACCACACCAGGTTGCCAGGCCGCTGCAAAAGGATGAGCAAAGCGACTCCATCTCCAGGATGCTCGGGGTCCTACTTTTCTCCTAGCCCAGAAGTTAGCCTTCTGAGACAGGGGTCCAGGGAGTCGAGGCAGCAGTGTCTCTCAAGTAAGGCACAAATAGACAAGACCTAGAGGAGGAAGCCTGGGGGACAGGGCCTCTTGAAAAAGGTCCGAGTTTCCCAGTCATCTGACTTGAGGTGGGTGCAAGGTCACCTTCAAACCAGGGAAATGGGGAGACGGTGTAAAAGGGGAGCACACAACCAATTGCCTTTTCTGTCCTAGATATGGGATGATTCAGACCTTCAGGAGACTATGAGTGCTCCCCTTTTTGGAAACATAAACCCAGGAGAGACCTTACCCGAAAGATCGCCCTGGTTTGTACCTGGAAGCCTGCGGTTGCTCTGCGTCTGCTTCATCTCCGCTGGCTGCAGATAACCGCTTGCACGGTGTGTGGGATTCCTTCACGGCTCACTGTCAGATGAAGTCTGGTAAGTCCAGGCCTGCTGGGTAAGAAGTCATGATAGCTCCATGTCTACCAAGGAGGCCTGTGCCTGCCGGTTTCGGGAGTATAATGGTCCTTTACCATTTGCAGAGCACCGTCGCTTGCATGCGATCTCATTTGGTCTCAGCAGCAGCAGATTCTTGTGATGTAGTTTCACTTTTCAATCTGAAGGTCCTCTTCTTAGGGTATAGATCTAAGAGCTAACTGACGGCATTGAGACCAGTAGTTTCCTGCCTAATATCGCTAAGGGACTGGGAGGCCACAATCCTCAGCTGGATTCCAGAAAGCAATTCTCTCTCTTCCCAACTCAGCCAGAATTTCCTGCCTATTTTCTACCTATTCACAGGACCTATTCACAGATATATTAGAAGAGAGTCTCTCATTCTCTTGACTCATTGGATGCAAACCTGTTCCCATGTGTGCAATCCCGTTGAGAGTTACAGCTCCTTTCCTTGACTCTGCCAGGTTTACCCTCTGGCACATGAGTACCCAGATAGCTGAGATACTTGGGGAATTGTGTTTCTGGCTATAGGAGCAAGAATAGGAATCTGTCTGGGTTCAGTCCCAGCTCAGAAAATAAAGAAAAAAAAAAAAGAATAGGAATCTGTTCCCCACCTGCATGGGGAAGGAAGCTGTAAAAGTTTGCCTGGCGAGGCTAGCCTGGGTAGGAATTCCTACCCCACCCAGCTGGTCCTCCAGATTCAGGGAGCTGGAGAGGTACAGTGACAGGTGAGAATGACAAGGAAGGGCACAAAGACAGGAAGACCAGGTCAAAGCAGAGACAGCTGTCAGGTGAGATAGGTCTGGGTAGGAGGCTCATTGACAAGAGGGATTATGTGTGTCCTACATGACTTGTTCTCATGTGTCCTGAGGAGGTTTAGAGATAGGTGGGTTTACCCTATCTTCCCAAGCAGCCATCCTGGTTTGGCTAACTGATTCCCAGCCTAAGAAGCCCTCAGGACCATACCACCCACTCACTGATGGTTCAACTACATACCTCCTTCTTGTCTGTCCACATTCTGAAGACTTCATTGTCCTGAATGCTCCTGTGTTGGGATGACTTCTGTGTCTTCAGAAGGTCTTGCTGCTGCCATCCCGCAGGACCAGCTGAAGCACAGGAGCACATGCCACTTGCTGGGCCTCTGCATCTTGTCCTAGGTGTGTCCCTGTTGTACTGAACTTCCAGGAAGATATCTCTGATTCCTCTTCTCTGACAAAGGAGAAAGGACCCAGATAAGAGAGGAGGACAGGGGGGGTTGGGGATTTAGCTCAGTGGTAGAGCGCTTGCCTAGCAAGCTCAAGGCCCTGGGTTCGGTCCTCAGCTCCGGGGGGGGGGGGAGGGCAGGGCAGCAATGCCAGGAACTTGGAGCCTAGGTGAGAAGGGACTCCATTAAAGGGAGGACATCATGGAACTGAAGGCCAGGGAACTAAGGTAGCTTGGGCGTCAAGGTTTCTGGCAGTGGGTTGTGGGGGCAGGCAAAGGCTGGTTTGAGCAAGGAACTGCCCTTGGAAGGATTCTTTTTCTTGTTGGAACTATGGTGGATTGGAGTACGAGGGCCTTGAAGGGTTCGTGTGACAGAGCAGCTGGGACAAAGTCCATTCTCTTTCCTTGCAGCTCATCTCTGAGTGTGGGAGCTCCGAGCAACCTCCTGTTGCCTCCTCAATTCTACTTCCAGACCCCTCACACCCAGACGTAAGCCTCTGGGTGGCAATCCAGACTCTGATGGTCTTTCTTCAGACATCTCCCTTTTGCTCCCATGTCCTTGACCTTGCCCCCATCCCTGTCACCATGCCTTCATGGTTCCTAGGCTTTCATTGCTGTTTCTAGGCTAACGACAGGCTGTGTCATTCCATCAGCGCAAAGACTCGGGCCATCTTTTGGAGCCTCACATCACTTTCACATTACTCCATGTCCAGTGCCTTCAGCGGTGCATTCCTTCATGACTCAGGGCCATTCCACATGGCACTGCCCTGCCTTTCTATCTTTATCTTCCAGGATCCTAGCCTGTGTCTCCCTCCCTCCATCCCTCCCTCCCTTCCTTCCTTCCTTCCTTTCTTTCTTTCTTTCTTTCTTTCTTTCTTTCTTTCTTTCTTTCTTTCTTTCTTTCCTTCTTTCTTTCTTTCTTTCTTTCTTTCTTTCTTTCTTTCTTTCTTTCTTTCTTTCTTTCTTTCCTCTTTTGTTTAGGTTTGTTTGCTTGTTCGTTTGTTTTAAAACAGGGTTTCTCTGTTGTAGAATCACTCTGTAGACCAGACTGGTCTCCAACTCAGATCTGCCTACCTCTGCTCATGAGTGCTGGGATTAGAGGTATGGGCCATCACAATAACTGTTCCTTTGAGACACTTCAGTTCTCTGCCTAGAAGTTGCCTGCTCTGCCTAGAAGGCCCCTCTAACCTGTTTACAGGAGTGGGGAGAAGGCTGAGTGTAGAAGATGCTTGCCATGTAACCCCGAAGACCCAGATCCCTAGAACCCATGTAAACTCAGGCACAATAACATAGGCACCTGTAACCCCAGTGCTGCTATGGGGAGAGAAGACAAGGGAACCTATGGAAGTCTGGTGCATGCTCAGTAAAGAAGAGATATCCTGTCTGAAGAAGGTAGAAGGCAAGGACCAACACCCAAGATTGTCTTCCAGCCACTACCTGCATGCTGTGGCATGTATGGATCCACACTAGCACACAGACATATCACAGATATCCACAAAACAAAATACTAGCACACCAGGTACATGGGCAAGACATTTCATATAAATAAAATGAAAATAAAACAACTTTTACAAACTTAAAAATAGGGCTAGGCAAGGTAGCCCATTCCTTTAATCCCAGCACTCAAAAGGCAAAGCCAGGCAGATCTCTGTGAGTTCCAGACCAGCCAAGGTTTCATGGTGAGACCGTTTGAAAAAACAACAGGGGGCTGGAGAGATGGCTCAGTGGTTAAGAGCACTGACTACTCTTCCAGAGGTCCTGAGTTCAATTCCCAGCAACCACATGGTGGCTCACAACCATCTGTAATGAGATCCGATGCCCTCTTCTGGTGTGTCTGAAGACAGCTACAGTATACTCATACATTAAATAAATAGTATTTAAAAATAATTTTGGTAAAAATATGCATAACATAAAATTTACTACTTTATCCCTTTTTGTAAAACAGGTTTTTGCTGTATAGTTTAGATTGGCCTTAAACTCTTCCTGATTCAGCCTTCTGAGTGCTGAGATTCTAAGCATGCACTACTATAATTTACTTTAGTCATTTAAAAATATATAATTGGGCCAAGCATGGTGGAGCATGCCTTTAATCCCAGCACTTGGAAGTCAAGGCAAGTGAATCTCTGAGAATTTGAGGCCAGCCTGGTCTACATATAAAGTTCTAGCATAGCCAGGGTTTTTATAAGAGCTCCTGTCTCAAAAAATCATCATCATCATCATCAACAACAACAAAGTACATAATTGTTTGGGGGCTGAAGCAATGCTTCAGTGGTTAAGAGTAGTTAAAACTTTCAGAGGACCTGGCTTAAATTTCTAGCACTAGTCACAACCTTCCATAGCTTCAGTCTCAGGGGATCTGACACCTTCTTCTGACCTCTGTAGGCACCAGATGTGCATGTGGTGCACAAACATACATGCAGGCAAAACATCCATATACATAAAAATACATAAATAAAGATTTGAAGTATAAGCCAGGTATTGGTGGTTCATGCCTTTAATTCCAGCACTCGGGAGGCAGAGGCAGGAGGATCTCTGAGTTTAAGACCAGCCTGGTCTACAAAGTGAGGTCCAGGACAGCCAGGGCTACACAGGGAAATCCTGTCTCCACAACACACCCAAAAAAAATTTTTTTTTTGGTTCTTTTTTTTGGAGCTGGGGACCAAACCCAGGGCCTTGCGCTTTCTAGGCAAGCGCTCTATCACTGAGCTAAATCCGCAACCCCAAAAACATGTAGCCCAGGCTGGCCTCGAACTCGTGATCCTCCTGCCTCTGCCTCCTTCAGCAAATCCTACTGGCGTGCGCCACCACAACCGGTCAAAATTTTTAATTAATATAATTTAAATTTTTACAAGTATAAATTGTAGCGTCAACTGTATGCACAGGCTGCAGCTATGGCTCAGAGGCAGAGCACTTCCTGTCATGTATTAGTGAGACACTAGATTCAGTCCCCAGCATTGCACCACAGAGTACATTTGTAATATACAGCCTCAGCACTATCCACGTCTAGAAACGTTTCCTTATCACAAACAGAAACTCGCCTGTGGTACAGTGTGCTTTCTGTGAATCTGCCTCCTTCAGTACTGCTGGGAATGGAATCTTACCTCATTTGGGCCTTTGCATGTGGCTTAATTCACTTAGCATAATGTGTTCAGGTTTTAGCCAAGTCGTTCCATATTCCAGAATGTCATTCCTTGTTAAGGTAGAGATAGTCCTTTTACGTATTCATGCAGTTTACCTATCCATTTTCACGTTTTTAAGCATTTGGAGTCTAAGCCTTTGTCTGCTGTGAGAAATGCTGCAGCGGGCATTGTCTTGTGTGTGCCTGAGTCCCAGCTTTCACTTTGTCTGGGTACACAACTGAGAGTGGGGTTGCTGGATCATTCTGAGCAACTTTATGAGAAACTGCCAAAGTGTTTTCCATCCATACCAACCAAGAAATAATGAGGAAAATCTAGGCTCTAGACCATAATCACAACAAACAAACCTAGCAAACACACACTCATACTATCTGAACTGTCTCTCTTTTTTTTTTTTCCCCCCCGGAGCTGAGTTCCGAACCCAGGGTCTTGCGCTTGCAAGGCAAGCACTCTACCACTGAGCTAAATCCCCAACCCCCTGAACTGTCTCTTCTATCAAAGACTCATCCCTTCCATTGTTTTTTTACAAAGTGATAAGTTGAAACTATGTGGTTATTATGTTCCCCAATAATCTACCAACCATTGGTTTTATTCTTATTTACTTTTTGTGTGTCTAGGGGATCATTAAAGGCCTTGTGTATGCTAGGCGAGTTCTCTGTTATTAAGTTGCACCCCTAAACCCTCAAATACTAGTTTTAACATCAGGTAATAGTCTTGCCTAAATTATTTATTTCACTGTATTTTAAAAATTGTGTAATTTCTCTATATTATACATTTGATTGATTTAGTAAGCTATTATTTTTCAGTAAAAAGATTTTTTTCTTGTCACATTTACCCCTGCAGATTCAATGTGTTACATCATTGCGATTAGTATTGTTTTTGAGGACTTATTTAATGTGTATGTGTATGTCCCTGAGTGTGTTTATATGCAGTGGGTACTCACTGAGACAAAAGAGGGTGTTGGATCCCCTGGAGCTGGAGTTATAGGAAGTTATGAGCTTTGGGGAATGTAGGTGCTGGGAACTAAACTTGGATCTTCTGTGAGAGCAGTATCAGTGGAGCCACTCTCCAGCCCCACAGTGATCTTTCTGGTACTCAAGTTTAGGCAGTAGGAGCCCCTACAGTTGACCCTAGGTCTCTGAGCACGTTGTTGCTCCTGTCACAGGACACTGTTCCAGGTACACCTTGATCTACCCTGATGAAAATTACCATTCATTCAGAGATCTCAGGTTCTTATATTTTTGGTTGTGAGCCTAGCCTTTAACGGCTGAGCCATCTCTCCAGCCCAGATCTCAGGTTCTTTAAGAGGGAAAACTGTTTTCAGAAACTAAAAGCAACTCCAGATATGCTCTTTGCTGCATGCATTGCTTCTAGGCTTTTAGGATGGATGGTAAATGGGAGGTTTAGGACTTGAGTTTTAGGACTGCTGACTCAGACCAGGGCAGAGCCTGCCACTGTAAATGGCTCTAAAATTGGGACATGGCCTGTTATTGGCTTTTAGAGATAATTAGAAATGATCCTGAGAGAAGAAAAGATTTGAGGTAAACCCCAGACAACTGGCTCCTCCCCTTGCCTGACACAGCACAGAGTTGGCACTCAAGCAGAACACAGGAGTTCTGCTGCACTGGAAGGCAGAGCGCATGGTTGAGGGCCACTAAAGCAGGTGGAAATCCAAAGGCAAGCTGCGGGGAAGATAGCTGTGGAGACTGCCAGTCTGTGTGTGGCTTCTCTGTGAACCCTTAGCTGAGGCTAGCTACACATGTGCAGGGTGACTGTGGGAACTGACAGATTTACTGTTGCTGTGAGGCTGAGAGGGAAGGCGAGATTCTACAGATCCCACGGTCCTATGAGAATTTGGATTGTGGGTTAATCAGAATGAAAATACTTCATTAATATTCTGGCTGACATGAGACCTCAGTGAACTTATGCTGTAGGAATAGGGACCATGACCTAGAAGCTGGAAAGACAAACTAGAGACCCCCAAATCTGGCCTACCACAGGTCCACTACAACCTGTGTGTTTGCTTGCTTTCTCTACCTGGCTAATCTATAGTACAGTGGCAGAGATGGTATGGGCTGGAACAACTGAACTCATTGTCTTGCTATTTTCAGAGGTCATTTCTAAACCCTTCTGTAGAACAAAGCTATCCCAAGCTTGTCTAATACATCCTAAATTCAAGTTGCAAAAAGATCAAGGAGAGGAAGCTGGAGAGATAGCTCTGCTGTTTAAGAGCACTAATTGCTCTCTCAGAGGACCAGAGTTTGGATCAGTACCATGCTGGGTAGCTCACAACCAGCTCCGGGGCATCCAGCACCCTCTTTTGGTTTCTGTAGGCACTTACACAGGCACACAGACACACAGACACACAGGTGCATGCATACACACACATGTTCAGGTAAAACATTCAAGCACAAAAAATTAAAATACAGTGTTTCTTAAAAACTTTAAAACTATGGGCTGGAGAGACAGCTCAGCGGTTAAGAGCACTATCCTGAGTTCAATTCCTAGCAACCACATGGCAGCTTACAACTGTTTCAAACTCCAAGATCTGACACCCTTACACTGACACACATGTAGGCAAAAAGCCAATACACATAAAATAAAAATAAATTAATTTTTTAAAAACTGTTTTATGTTTGTGGATGTTTTGCCTGCATGTATATTTGTACCACATGCATGCTGTGTCCTCAGAGACAGAAGAGAGTGCCTGATCCTTTGGGACTACACTTAGAGATGGTTGTGAGCTACCATGTATGGACTGCAACTTGAACCCTGTCCTCTGGAAGAGCAGTCAATGCTCCCAACCACTGAGCCAACCACTTAGCACTCCATAAATAATTAAGTGATTTTGTTTGTTTCATTTTCGAGACAGGGTCTTTTTTATTATTTATTTTATTTTATTTTATTTATATAAGTACACTGTAGCTGTCTTCAGACACACCAGAGGAGGCCCCTTGGGATCTCATTACAGATGGTTGTGAGCCACCATGTGGTTGCTGGGAATTGAATTCAGGACCTCTGGAAGAGCAGTCAGTGTTCTTAACCGCTGAGCCATCTCTCCAGCTCATTTGTTTCATTTTTTTTTTCTTTTCTTTTTTTCGGAGCTGGGGATCGAACCCAGGACCTTGCGCTTGCTAGGCAAGCACTCTACCACTGAGCTAAATCCCCAACCCCATTTGTTTCCTTTTTAAGACAGGGTTTCTCTGTGTAGCTCTCACTGTCCTGGAACTCATTCTGTACACTAGGCTGGCCTCGAACTCACAGAGATGCACTCAGGAGGAAGAGGCAGGCAAATCTCTGAGTTCAAGGTCAGCCTGGTCCACAGAGTAAGCTCCAGGACAGCAAGGGCTACACAGCGAAACCTGTCTCGAAAAAACCAAAGCCAAAAACATGTCCCCCACAACCTCCACAAAAGCACAGGAACAGGCCCAGCTTGGGTGCCCGTGCCTTTAAAAAGAAAGGACAAAATTCCACAGTTTATTTGTTTATCTTCATATCAGTTTACTCAATGTCATGAGTGTCTGGCCGCAGGTATCTGTGCAGTACCTGCCTGCAGTGCTCACAAAAACCATAAGAGGACCACACCCCTGGAACTGGAGTTACAGATGGTTTGAGCTGCCACGTGGGTGCTGGAACTGAACCCTATCCTCTGCAAGAGCAGCATGGACTCTTAACTACTGAGCCATCTCTCCCGTCCTGCATGATTCTATCCGTGTGAAGTGTTCAGAATAGGGAACTCCATAGAGACTGAAAATATGTTGGCTGTTGCCAAGGGGACTTGGAACTGTCGGTAGCTGCAGAGTTTCTCTATGGAGTGATTGGAATGTTGTTGAACCAAGTAATCATGTTAGAGATATGGTCCCCTGATTAAGAGCATGTACTGCTTTTCCATAGGCCCAAGTTGAATTCCCAACACTCACATCAGATGGCTTATGACCACCTGTAACTCCGACATCAGAGGAATTTGTCTTTGCAGACACACATACAATACACACAGTGCAATAACCCTCGGCACACACAAATAATGAAAAAAAAATTTTTTTTGGTTCTTTTTTTCGGAGCTGGGGATCGAACCCAGGGCCTTGCGCTTGCTAGGCAAGCGCTCTACCACGATTGGGGTTGGGGATTTAGCTCAGTGGTAGAGCGCTTGCCTAGCAAGCGCAAGGCCCTGGGTTCGATCCCCAGCTCCGAAAAAAAAAAGAAAAAAGAAAAAAAAAAGATTTATTTATTTATTATGTATACATAGTCTGCCTGCATGTATGCCTGCAGGCCAGAAGGGGGCACCAGATCCCATTACAGATGGTTGTGAGCCACCATGTGGTTGCTGGGATTTGAACTCAGGACCTCTGGAAGAGCAGGTGGTGCTCTTAACCTCTGAGCCACCTCTCCAGCCCCATCATACTTAAAATCTTTTAAAAATTCCTTTACATGCATTGGTGTTTTGCCTGCATGTATATCTGTGTGAAGTTAGTGCTCCAAACCACTAAGCCATTTCTCTACATGGACTGCTGAGATGGCTCAGAGGGAACAAACCCTTGCTGCCAAGTCTGGCAACCTTAGTTCAATCCCCAGAACCCATGTAAAGGTAGAAGGGGAATCAGTTTCACAAAGTTGTTCTCTGCCATGTCCTTGACTGCGTGTCTGCACACACGCACATCGCCCTGCCTGCTAACAGGACAGTAAGCTTTCTTTTTTTTTTTTTTTTTTGGTTCTTTTTTTTCGGAGCTGGGGACCGAACCCAGGGCCTTGCACTTCCTAGGTAAGTGCTCCACCACTGAGCTAAATCCCCAGCCCCCGACAGTAAGCTTTCTTAACTGCTGAGCTATCTGCCCACCCCAGCACAGACATTTTACAGAATGACTGAAACTCCAAAGGCTGGCACCACTAGTTGTTGGTGTGGATATAAGGCTCTTAAACCATCTCCACTCTTCAATTCTGGGGATGGAGCTCAGGACTTCACACACTCGAGGTACCAATGCTAGCAGCATTTGGGGCACATCCCCTAAAACTGTTCTACATATTGATGGAAATTTAAAATGGTAGACTCATTTTGGGAGATGAATTTATTATTTATTCTAAAATTTAATATCCATGGGATGGAGAGATGGCTCAGTGGTTAGGAACACTGGCTGCTCTTCTAGACCTGGGTTGGGTTCCCAGCACCCACATGATAGCTCATAGTCCTCCATAACTCCAGTTCCAGAGATCTGATGCCCTCTCCGCTTCCATGGGCACCAGGCATGCACATAGTGCACAGACATACATGTAGGCAAAACATTCGTACACATGAAATAAAATAACTCGGGGGCTGGAGAGATGGCTCAGTGGTTAAGAGCACTGACTGCTCTTCCCAAGGTCCTGAGTTCAATTCCCAGCACCCACATGGTGGCTCACAACCATCTGTAATGGGATCTGATGCCCTCTTCTGGTGTGTCTGAGGACAGCTTCAGTGTACTCATATAAAGAAAGAAAAGAAAAGAAAAGAAAAAAATAAGTCTTTAAAAATAAATAAAATTGAGGGTTGGGGATTTAGCTCAGTGGTAGAGCGCTTGCCTAGGAAGCGCAAGGCCCTGGGTTCGGTCCCCAGCTCCGAAAAAAAGAATAGAAAAAAAAATTAAATAAAATTGCACATATCACATACAATCCAGTAATCTGAATTTTTGGCATTTACCCAAGAGAAAGTAGAAAACTTTATACAGAGACTTGTACACACCTGTTTATAACAGCTTTATTCAGCAGGTTTCAAAACTAGAAGTAATTGAAATGTCCACCAGCTGACACATGGCTAATGCATCTGGGCTTATTCACACGATGGAATATTACTCAGTCATAAAGATGAATAAGTTCGGGGCTGGGGATTTAGCTCAGTGGTAGAGCGCTTACCTAGGAAGCGCAAGGCCCTGGGTTCGGTCCCCAGCTCCGAAAAAAAGAACCAAAAAAAAAAAAAAAGATGAATAAGTTCAGTTGACTCATCTGTGACCTGCCTCTGCCCCAAGCCTGTGCCTGTGGCCATGGAGACAGAGTCTTCAGGTACTCACTCCTTCATCCCTGGCCTGGCCTGGGCAACAGAGACCTCAGTCTTCTCGAGCTAACTGGTCTTTTATCTCCAGATCTCACTCCTGAGCCCACCGCCCTGTTACTCACACTGCTCCCTGGCTGTTATCAGGCAGGGAAGGGCAGTGTGGTCTGAACCTCCCTCCCCATCTCCTTCACCGTAACCCTGCTCTGCTCTCACTGGTCCTCACCTCACACAGTGAACAAAGTGCCTGATGAAGAGCAGTGTGGCTGGACCTTGTGGGGATCACTAATTTTAATCTTTAAAAAAGTTTTATTTGGGGGGGTATGGTGACAATTTTGGAGTTTTGGTTTCTTTGAAACCACAGACTATTATATGTTGTCATTTTAATCCCAGGTGTGGGATGTGAGGCTGCTTCAGATTGTCTGCCACACCCGAGTATGGCCTGCCCCGAGCTCTAGCAGCTGCCCTGACAGCTGCAGATAGTTTCTGTGATAGTGTGACTGGGATTCCGGAGACGTCAGAGGGTGCATAAATGCTCAGCCCCACGCGGGTGACTGTTGGTGGTTGTTGTTGTTGTGTTGTTCGTTAAGTGGTTGTGTGCAGAGAAGAAACAAGAAGAAATTACATATCCTGACTGTGAAGATCAAAACTTGCCCCAAAGAACCGTCACCTCCAATCAGCAGGAAGTAGCCTAACAATAACTTTGCCTCCTTTCCTTTCTACCCTTTTTTCTCTCCTACCTTGTGGTATGGGGTTGAAAGGGTAAAAAAAGGGGGGAGGGCAGGTGGAGAAGGGTAGAAAAAGAAAGGCCCACAAAATAGCAAAAGTCAGGCTAAAGGGGTGGGATAGCCTTGTGTAGGTCAGAGCACAGCCTGGTGGAGTCAGCCCTCACCGACATCCGTGCGGGTCGCAGGAATCGATTCACCTTACCTGGCCTGCACCTTCGTCGGCTCAGCCATCTCATGAGCCCTCTTACACATACGATGAAGTGGAGGGAAGCTGGCAGGCCCATGCTGGTGTTTGTGAGAGATTTTTAGGAAAGACAAGATATGTCTCTGGTTACAGAAACCAAATTGTATGTGATGAGGGAATACATACAAAGAAGAGTAAGAAGCTTCCTGGGCTGATGGAATGTTCTAGATTACCGTGGCATAGGTGGTTAAGGTAGTTTCCACATTTTTCAGAGATGTGCACTTAAAATCTAATTTTGGAGGCTAGGTTTGTATCTGATCCCAGTTGCCCAGCTTGCACAAGACCCTGGGCTTGATCACAATACTGCCAAAAACAAGACAAAACAAACAAAAACCCTGTAATGTTGTTGCAGATAAATTATAGCTCAGTAAAGATGTTTTTTTAAAAATGCACATTACTAATATATCTAATTCCAAATCCCACTCCGGAAGGTTTTGTCTCATAATTTTTCTCCATTTTTTTTCCACAGTATGTGACCTTTTGGGGGGAGGGTCGCTCTGTGTAATCCTGGCAGTCCTGGAAGTCAAGGTTCCTAAGTTAAATATAAATATGAAGATGTCATAGAACGTCTTTAAATAGTTCTATAGTTCAAGAACCAAACTGTACGACACATCCTCAGAGAGGCTTGGCTTGGCGCCCTCCCTCCATTCTTAGCTAGCCCAACACTTCTTTTTCAAAAATTTTTATTAATTTTTATTTATATGAGTGCACTGCTGCTGTCTTCAGACACACCAGAAGAGGGCACCAGATCCCATTACAGATGATTGTGAGCCACCATGTGGTTGCTAGGAATTGAACTTAGGACCTCTGGAAAAGCAGCCAATGCTCTTAACCACTGAGCCATCTCTCCACTCCCCCCCCCCCACTTCTTTCTTTCTTTTTTTTCTTTCTTTTTCTTTTTTAAGATTTATTTATTGTTTGTATGTGAGTACGTTGTCGCTGTCTTCAGACACACCAGAGATCCCATGACAGATGGTTGTGAGCCACCCTGTGGTTGCTGGGAATTGAACTCAGGACCTCTGGAAAAGCAGCCAGTACTCTTTTTCTTTTCTTTTTTTCGGAGCTGGGGACCGAACCCAGGGCCTTGTGCTTGCTAGGCAAGAGCTCTACCTCTGGGGCTGGGGATTTAGCTCAGTGGTAGAGCGCTTACCTAGGAAGCGCAAGGCCCTGGGTTCGGTCCCCAGCTCCGAAAAAAAGAACCAAAAAAAAAAAAAAAAAAAAAAAAAAAAGAGCTCTACCTCTGAGCTAAATCGCCAACCCCAGCAGCCAGTACTCTTAACCACTGAGCCATCTCTCCAGCCCCCAACCTGACATTTCTACTCTACCTTTCCTGTTTGTTTGTTTGTTTTTTAATTCATCAAATACATAGTTTACCTCTTTCTCTTTCCTAAAACAAAGTGAGTTTCCTATGTATTTACAATTTATCTTGGAAATCAGTCACTGCACATCAGCCAGGAAGAGACATCCTCTTCCATGTCTCAAGCTGTGGAGCCACACTGGGCAGCCCCCTGTGGGTAGGGTCGCAGGCTGTTTTCAGTATTCTGCCATTCACACAATACCACAGCAGTCAGTGCTCTTAACCACTGAGCCATCTCTCCAGCCCCCATATGGGCTTGTTAACCAACTAACTGAAAGTGTCTGTGTTCATTTTAAAGTCATCACGTTTGAACTTCTACATCTGCTGTCTTGACGAGTTGCTCCTTGTCTCACTGCTAGGGCACTGCCAGGTAAAAGGTACTAGGCCCACTAGAAATAGCATTTGGAAAGGATACCTACTTCAGGACTGGGTAGGAATCCTTTCTCTCCCAGTGACTGTAACACACAGAGGGCAGCATTGTGAGTCCAGACATAGCTATAGAAATGTTGCAGTGTGAGGAACAGTGGCCTTTTACCCCGAGACACTGCTTCTTCCTCCTCCTCTTCCTCTGTCATCACCACCACCACCACTACCATCATCATCACCATCATCATTTTTCTGTGAGTAGGTCACAAGGAACTCATGTTGACCTGGAGCTCACAGTAGAGCTGAGGCTCCCAATCTTCATGCCTCCACCTCCCAAGTGCTGTAGTTATAGGTATGTTTGGTTTTTTTTTTTTTTTCTTCTTTTTTTTCGGAGCTGGGGACGGAACCCAGGGCTTTGCACTTGCTAGGCAAGTGCTCTACCACTGAGCTAAATCCCCAACCCCAATGTTTGGTATTTCTATTACTTTTAAAATTCTTTAAACACATAAGCATGAACTTGGTAATAAGTGTTTTTTAACTTGATTGAACAGGTAATTTAATTAAATAAATCAAAGTTACTGCTCAAATACATTGTTTCCTTTTTTTTTTTTTTTTTTTTTAGATTTATTTCATATCTTTGGATACACTGTTGCTGTCTTCAGACACACCAGAACAGGGCATTCCAGATGGCTGTGAGCCACCATGTGGTTGCTGGGAATTGAACTCAGGACCTCTGGAAGAGCAGTCAGTGCTCTTAACCACTGAGCCATCTCTCCAGCCCTTCTCCTTTTTTGACAGGGTCTCATGTTTTAGCCCTAGCTGACCTGAGTTCACTGAGTAGATCAGGCTGGTTTTAAACTCACAGAGCCACATGCCTCTACCTCCTGACTGCTGGGATTAAAAGTGTGTGCACACCGTACCCAGATTTACTCCAATCTTCTAAGGCACAAATTAACTTCCTGTCAAAGGCAACAAATATTATCAATTTCTTATTTCAGTTACATTTATTTATTTTTAGTGGTAGTGGGGACACATGCGATGGTGCATGTGTGGAGGTCAGAAGACAGTTCGTGAGAGTTGGTTCTCTCCTTTGGTTGTAGATGAGGTTCCAACTCATGAGGCCCAAACTCAGGCTTGGTGGCGACTGTCTTGTCTTCCAGCCCTAATGGCATAAAATTCTTGGGTGCCTTTTTAGAAGTACTATATGCATAAAGCAAGTGTGTGTGTGTGTGTGTGTGTGTGTGTGTGTGTGTGTGTGTTGCTGTAATCAAACCCAAGGTCATATGCATTCAGCATTATATGTATGTACTTTTTGCTCAAATAGATGCTTCTCTGCAAATCTTCTCCTCACTGCTCTATATGCCTTAGAGTTAGATCAAAGAAGCCAATTCATGAACCAGTCTGTGGAACTTCTGCAGCTCTCTACCCATTGGGTCCCTAAACTTCACTCTTGGCGCTTTTACACACTTATATTCTGCTCTTACAGAAAGGGTTAGTCAGGTGTTTTCCACAAATAGGGAACCTGCCAGATAGGTTTCTCGATAGAGGCTGAAAGGGCTATATCTACACTCATGATTTCCATGAATGATGTCAAACTAATATCCTTGGAATTGGATAGTCTGCACTTCAGCAGTGAGGGGCTGTAACGGTAGCAGTGACCTAGGAGATGATTGTCTCTACTGTGTCCCTCAGTGCATCTGAATAGGCTGGCCACTGGAGGCCTAGGCTTGCAAACAGGAAAGGGTCTGCTTCTGAACTTGACAGAAGAGTGATTTAGGTCGAGCCTTAGTTTCACTAAAGCTTAGGAGCAGCCTTCACACTGTAAATTATTTCACAGGCTGGAGAAATAAACCAAAAACAGATGTGAACATGACTTGGGAAGGTTGTCAGCCATAGAACTGACCCTGCTGGGGGAGGGGAGCAAAGATCAAATCCTCTCTAGCAGTGAGGTCAATGGTTTGGACTGTTGTCCTAACATGATATGCCATAACAAATACAAACAGGCCACCACAGGGAGCAGGGAGAGAGAAAACCAGGGTGCAGGAAAAGCTAGAGCCAGCAAGAGTAGAACCATTAGCATCTTACAGTGTGGCATCAGAGATAGCCTCAAAGTTAGAGCAGGATGCCTTATCCTTCAAGTTACAAAGAGCCAAACATGGGCCCAAGAAAGACTTGGACCTAGTACATTACCTATAATCACTTGAGCCCTGCTGTGGGCTCATCTGCTTCGTCCTTAGGCAGCTTCTGTGGGCTCTCCCATCTGGCTGGCCCTGCCTGGGAACATAGTCTAAGGGAGGATGAATGCTGCCACCCCTGAATCAGTGCAAATGAGTCAGTGTGCTCCCCCAGGGTTACTGGGGTCCCCATCATTACCAAGGCATGGAGAAAGTCCAAATAGATGTGCAAAGCAAGAACAGAGGTGGGGGGAATGTGGGTTCGTCTCCTCTGTTCTTCCTAACAGTGCTGTCCAGAGAGCTCTGCAGCCAACCTCCTTGTCAGCCTCGTGATGCTGCCCCTCAGTCTTCCTGCCATGCTAAGACCTTCCTCTTTGGTTGGCTGGATCTTCTTTCAACATCTAAACAGAATTTTCCTAAGTGCTGTCTTTGGTCTTCTGGTCCCACCTTTTCCGTCTCTTTTCTCTCAAAAGATTTACCTGTATTCTTGGGGTTGGTGGTCACTTCTGTGCATGAGTCTCTTCTGTCTCTGGATGTCATCCCTCCCCTGTCTTCACTTCTGGACTTAACTCTGTTTACATTGCCAACCAAGTTTTCCCTCTGGATATCTGTCATCACCTCAAAGCAACCATGTGTAAAACTGAGCTGTTTCCCTCCCATCTCTACTTCTCTGCTCGAAAATCAGTGTTCCTTCAATCACACAAACTCAAAAGTCAGATCTGATGCCTCCTCCTGTTCCCACCTTCCTTCATAACAGTCTTTGTCCTTCCCTTTGTCCCTGTTAATCCAAGGTCTTAGCACTCCATATCTTTAATATTCATTAGCTTCCTATTTGGTTTTTCTCCCTGTAGTACTGCTCCCCTGCTCTAAGACAACCTCTTTCTGTCTCTGTCTCTCTGTCTCTCTCTTTTATTTTTTTTTATTTCAGATTTATTTACTTACTATATATAAGTACACTGTAACTGTCTTCAGACACACCAGGAGAGGGCATTGGATCTCATTACAGATGGTTTTAAGCCACCATGTGGTTGTTGGGATTTGAACTCAGAACCTCTGAAAGAGCAGTTAGTGCTCCTAACCGCTGAGCCATCTCTCCAGCCCTCTGTCTCTCTCTCTTGAGACAGGGTCTCTCTATGTAGCCCTGGCTATCCTGTAGCTTGCTGTGTAGACCAAGCCAGCCGTGAACTCAGAGATCTGTCTGCCTTTGCCTCTAGAATGCTAAAGGTGTGTGCCACCATTCTGGATTATAATCTTTCTGTTGTTCTTCCATACCTGGCCTGACAGACTGTTTAGGATGGCTCTTTTGGTTTTGTCTCTTCTACCCAGAAACCTTCAGGCACTCCCACTACCATAGCTCAAAACCCCTTTCTCAGCCCAGCCTGCCTAACTGGCTTTATCACACAAGATAAAGAGTACAGGCTTGGAGCTGGACTTTAGGAGCAAAGCTCACATGCCAATCGCCCAGAGCAAACATTTCCCTTTCTCTGCTGTACAGCCTTTTCAAAATTGCTGTGTAAGAAGTAATATAGTCTCCTCTAGAGTAGCTGTGAGGATAAAAAACACACAGTGCTGGACACATAAGTATGTCTTTTGGTGTTTTTCCAATGTTATGTCTCTGTGTGTGCATGTGTAGCACTGGTGTGCCTGGTGCCAGCAGAGGCAAGAAAAGGGTGTTAGAGCCCCTGGCACTAGGATTACAAGTGCTTGTGAGATGCCATGTGGTTGCTGGGGACCAAAGCCAGCTCCTCTGCAAGAGCAACAACTACTCTTAACCTGTGCAGCCATCTCTCCAGCTGAGCTGTGCAGCCGCCTCTCCAGCCCCCTAGATAGCTTTTAGTTGTACTATCACATGTATGGCATACCGTGCATAGATCATACATGGCCCCTGTCTTAGTTTGATTTATACTGCTATGATAAAAACCATGACCAAAAGGGACTACAGGAGGAAAGGGTTTATTTTATCTTATACTTTCAGTCTACCACCGAGGGAAGTCAGGACAAGTCTCAAGCAAGGCAGGAGCCTGGAGGCAGGAGCTCAGGCAGATGCTATAGAGGAATGCTCCTTACTGGCTTGGTCCTCCTGGCTTGCTCTCATACACCTTAGGACCGCTTACCCATGGATGGCATCACCCACCATGGGCTGAGCTCATCCACATCAATCATTAGCCAAGAAAAACCTCTACAGGCCAATCTGATGGGAATATTTCCCCAGCTGAGGTTCCTTCTCAGATGATTCCACCCTGTGTCAAGTTGACAAAAACCACCAAACACCCCCGTCCCCAGCACACACATGCACACTTTCTATTTGTTCAGGCCAGAGTGCCAGTCTCTGCCTGCAGGCTCTAGCTTACCCTTCAAGGACTGGAGACCTTCCATTTCCTCTGGCCTAGTGCTTATTTACTGCTGCACAGTGCTGCTTAGACTGAGCTGAGCTGCGATGGGTGTCAGGGGCTTATGAGGCCAGCCTTAGGATGCACAAACACATCTCCCTGACGGGGTTTATTTTTATTTTTTGAAACAGCTACTTCCGACACATCACTAGAGTCTAGACTCAAATGTAAAATTGGCAGATTTTTTTTTTTCTATTCTTGTTTTCGGAGCTGGGGACGGAACCCAGGGCCTTGTGCTTGCTAGGCAAGTGCCCTACCACTGAGCCGAATCCCCAACCCCAAATTGGCAGATTTTTAAAAGACCAAACACAAAACTACCGAGAGTACTTAGAGACTGCATTAATTCGATAGTGGAAGGTCTAAGAAGAAGGAACACTGTGAACCCAAAGGCTTGGTGCAATGAGGGTGAGCAGGGTGACTTCAGTGCAGCAGGGGGAGCCATGTGCACTGGAGGCGTCTGCAGAATGGTTCCTGCACACCCCTACCCCAGATGCTCTCTGCTTCCTGAGAACCAGGCACCTCTGTGTCTCTGGATTTCTAGGTTGCCTGGGGGCAGCATTTGTATTACATGAGGTTTTTTTTTTTTTTTTAACTTTCCCCATATGTAGACCTTATCTCATCAAGTCCATCCTAACATCTGGAGTGCAGGTGTTTGGCTAGCCTGATGGGGCAGCTGTGAAGGCTGGCTTTGCTGTTTTCTAGCTGTGCAGAGCATTTTCCCTCTCAGCGTCAGTTTCTTTATTTGTAAAGCAGAGACAATAATTATTACTCCCAGGCTTTAACTAATAATATGCAGTATTCAGCACAGCAGGTGGCAGGATAAGCATCTAGCAAACATGCCACGCTACCCAGCATTTCAGGCTCTCAGCGAGCATCTGCTCCTCCAATATCCCCAGTGCTCAAGACATCCCTTCCCTGTACCTCTCTTGCACGCTCTCAGTCATTTACCTAGGTTCCCAGGCCTCCCGATTGCCCTTAGCAGTGACCCCCTGGCAGTGCATCACATCCTGTCCTAGGCACCACTCTTGATTGTGAACACTGTGTAATTAAGCTGCTCTGCCGCTCCATCTAAGACAAAAGACCAAAC
The DNA here is from genome assembly GCF_021556685.1 of Rattus norvegicus. Classification (NCBI taxonomy): domain Eukaryota; kingdom Metazoa; phylum Chordata; class Mammalia; order Rodentia; family Muridae; genus Rattus; species Rattus norvegicus. The sequence continues at coordinate 214,408,351 of NC_141534.1, read as the reverse complement.
AAACCCTTCCTTTGATCTCATTCCCTTTCCATCTACAGTCTCCACGCCTTTACAGTAAAACGTTTCTCAAGGAGCCGGCATATGCTCAGCTCGGCAGCACATACACTGAAGTTGGAAAGATGGGATGGCATAGAATTGGTGAAGCACTCCAGATCTTTCTTCCTCACAGTCCAGTGCTAGAGGCAGAGACACTCCGGCCATTATCCCTTCCCTAGCGTGATAATACTGCCTTTACCCAGGAGCCAAAATAATCAAACCAAAACAGACAAGTCCCTGTTCCCAGTTCTCCAGGCAGGCTCTTACCTCACACCACAAAGCTGTTTTTACCAAAGTTTCCAGGGACCTCTGTGTGGCTGAACCCTCTCAAATTGTATTTTACCAGTTTCTTGGGAACACCTAAGGGTTGAAACTCTCTGCATGATTCCCCAGGCTCTCTGTTACCCCACTGTTCTGCTCTTCCTTTGGCTCTGCAGGCTACCCTTACCTGTCTCTTTTGCTCCATTCTTCCACTTCCCTGGCCTAGGAGTAGGGCTGGGTTGTCATTGGATCCCTCTTCTGTCAATACTCTTAATATACTGATTGATGGATTTGGATTTTTAAGGCACGGTCTCTATATAGCTCTAATAGTCCTGTGACTCTCTACATATACCAGGCTAGACTTGAACTCAGAGATCTTCCTGTCTCTGTCTTCTGAGTGCTGAGAACATTTTGGAGACAAGGTGTTGCTATGTTGCCAGACTGTCTTTGAAACTTCAGTCCTGAATTGGGTTCCAGAGCGTTGGGATTACAAGTGATCAAGCACCACTGTGCTCAGCTCATTCTTGTGACCTTAAATGCCATTTGAAAGTTCCCTCAAAGTTTTATCTCAAATCTAGACCTCTCCAGAATTCCGGATTTACCATATCTTCTGCCTACATCCCATCTTTACTGGGATACATTGCAATCACTTCAAAAGTAACATATTGACTGGGGGTGTAGCTCAGTAATAGAGCACTTGCTTGTTATAGGCAAGACCTCAGGCTCCACCCACAGCCCCTCCCCAAAGCCAAGCACCTAAAGCTCTTTGCTCCCTTCCTCCTCTCAGCACAGTGCTCCCTATCTACTAGGGATCTGACCTTCCAGTCACTCAAGCCCAAATCCTTGGGGTTATCCTTGCCCCCTGCCCCTTAAATGCCAGTCAACAGCAGCAGCCCCTGATGGTCAGTTGTCCCCTCAAAAAGATGTGGCCACTTCTCACCAGTCCCATCTCCCCACCTGCCTCAAACCACATCTCTGTCACCTCTCCTCAGACAGGTTTCGTTACCCTTGCTGAGCAGAGCAGTTTCATCACCTGCCTGCTTTCCGAACTCCACAGACCGTTTCCACCCACAGCTGCACTTGTATTTTCAAAACATAAGTTCAATGATGTCATTCCGTAAAGCCGTCCATATCTCTTTTCACTCACTGTAAAATCCAGATTTCTTACCACGGTCTGCAATGCCCAATGGGACTGGTCTGCTACCTGTTTGGCCTCATTCCCTTCTGTCTCCCCCTTGTCCCCTGTTTCTGACCTTCACATTCTTGTGTGAACAGTCTGGAAATGTTCCTGCCATTGAGCCTTTTTTGTCATTCTTTCTGTCTGAGACATTAACTCAGGTAGAAGCCTTCTCTTCCTTACTTCCTCTGTGTCTCTTCTCAAATGCTCCCTTACTATGGAGCCTTCCTGTCCAACTTCTCCAAAATATCTCGTTGACATTCTCTAACCCCCCCACAAACCTCTCACCCTAATTTTACTTAATGCTGACCACCACACGACATAACTATATTTATATTTTCAGTAATAGTAACACCCCATGGGGACCTATGGTAGCAGGAACTTAAAGCTGCTCATAAGCTGGGCATATTAAACAGGTTTTTTGCTGGCTTGTCAGGGAAGGGGACTTAGAGTAGGTTTCTTTCTTTCCTTTTTTTTTTTTTTAAGATTTGTTTATTTATTTTATGTATATGCGTACACTGTCACTGTGTTCAGACACACCAGAAGAGGGCATCAGATCCCATTACAGATGGTTGTGAGCCACCATGTGGTTGCTGGGAATTGAACTCAGGACCTCTGGAAGAGCAGTCAGTGCTCTTAACCTCTGAGCCATCTCTTCAGCCCCTAGAGTGGGTTTCTAAGTATTACCAGAGGACACCAGAGGTCACTCATCTTTTGAAAAGACTGCCTTAGAAAAATAGATACGGAAGCCTGGTGGGGTAGAAAGAAACATGAGCCTTTAATCCCAGCACTTGGGTGACAAAGACAGGTAGATTTCTGTGAGTTAAGAGACCAACCTGGGGGCTGGAGAGATGGCTCAGCAGTTAAGAGCACTGACTGCTCTTCCAGAGGTCCTGAGTTCAATTCCCAGCAACCACATGGTGGCTCACAACCATCTGTAATGGGATCTGATGCCCTCTTCTGGTGTGTCTGAAGACAGCAACAGTGTACTCATATAAATAAAATAAAATCTTTAAAAAAAAAAAAAGAGAGAGAGAGAGACCAACCTGGTCTATAGAGTGAGTTCTGGGACAGACAGGACCATATTATGAGACCTTTTTCCCCATTAATTAATTTATTCACTTTACATTCTGATCATAGTGTCTCTCCCCCCCCCCCATATTGAAACCCTTTAATCTCAAAATTCAGGAATCGAGGCAGGAAGATCTCTGAGTTTGTGGCCAACCTAGTCTACAGAGTAAGTTCCAGGACCAGGATAACACAGAGAAACTGTTTCAAAACAACCAACCAACCAAAAAATAAAATAAAATAAAATAAAAAGCTGTTGCTGGCTCTCCAGACTACTTACATTTTGGGAACTGCCAGCTAGAGTAGGGCATATTAAGAGACTAAAGTCAGGATTTCAGGCTTAATATACTTTATTGTAAGCATTAGTGAACTTTTTGATTAAGAACTCAGCCAGTTGTGTTCTCAGCAAGATGCCCTAGGTGGGCCCTGACTACATCTGGCTTTATGCCAGACTGTGCTGGATTTGCCACACCATAGGTCAGAGAGGGTGTGGCAGACATCTAGTGCTCATGATTAGAGCTTGGAGGTGCTCTGCTCGGCTTCTCAGGTCCCCAGGAGCTTCAGTAGCCTGTTGTGTAGACAGATAAGAAGCTGGACCAGGAAGACCTCCAAAGTCAGCCTGCTAACTTGTTATCCAAAAATGGAATGGTGATCAGAGAAAGCCATGATGTCTGCCCTGAAGTTCTTGGTGGCTAGGAGATGCCAAGGGGACAACCTAGGTGGTACCTCAGAGTGGGTAGAGATGCCAGAGGCTGTGGAAGACAGGGTGGGAGAAGGAATGCATAACCAAGTTGGCTCTGTTCCCTGATGGACTATCTCTAGTTCGTAACTATTGCCTATCGTTCTGTGGCTCTGGTGAACACCCCAGTATGCATGGATAGCCCCATGGGCCCTAGATATACTCTTCCCCCACCATTAGCTCATAGAGGTAAGGTCATTGTAGAGAACTGTCTCAAGCCAGGCACCTAGAAGACCCTTTTTGCTTGTCAGGAAGGACTCTCTAAGTCTGTACCCATTTCTCCAAGTCAAGGCAGCCCCTACATAGACCAAGAGGGTGGCAACCCTTGGAGAAGTGCCTGGTTTCCCTGAAGGCTGTCCCAGCTTGTCCTGACCTGCATTGGAAGCGAGAGTCTTCAGGATGTGTCTTCAACACTTGGTACACCTCTACGGGGGGCTTCAAGCCCATCTGCTCTGCCCGATGCCAGCGCTGCAGCCTTGTGATACCTACCACCGGGGAAAGAAGTCAGGATGGGCAGGGGAGTCTGGGCTAGAGAATACAGAGGGCAGTTTCTTGAGCCTACATACGTCAGTCTCAGGAAACAGGTGTCCAAGAGTTAGGCAGGCACTTGGACTACTTCTGAGGCACATTGATGACAGAACTGTGCCTAATGGGAGGGGCCGGAAATGGGGTTCTCACCTGTGCAAGGCCCATACTGCCAGGCCAGGTCAAACTGCCTCAGCAACTCCAGCTCTGTTTCCTCCTGGCTGAGGGACTGGGTGTCTTCCCCTGCAATAACATGTGGCTCCTCAGGCTCATCCAGGCCTTTGCCCTGGACTCAGAGCTGTGCCTCTATTTCTTGGCTATCTCCCCACTCGTTTGCCTTTGCCATCGGGCAGACAGACAGCTCATCGGAAGTGCGAGACATGCTAGCTTCTCCTTTTAGCCAACACACACACACACACACACACACACACACACACACACACACACACACACACACACAGAGTCCTTTCTGGTCACTTCATGTCCATTTCTCCCTGCCACCCCCACATTTCAGAGACCTAGCTCGGGTGCCAGCTCCCCCTTGTTGTGCCCAGGGGGCCCCTCCCTCTTCTTCACAACAGGGTAGGAGTCTGTGATGAACCGCTTCCGACCCATGGCGGCCACCCAGGCAGGCGGAGCAGGAGGCAAAGAAAAGGCAGGGCAGCGGGCCTGTGAGAGACAGCTGCTGAGAGTGAGAGAGGGGGCCAGAGAAAGATAGGCCAGCAATGGACAGACAAGTTGACCCAGACAAGCATAGAGAGGAAGTCCTTAAGTTCCAGGGAATGACGCCTGTCTTCCGCCCCCACAAGCATGCAAACATCAGAGACCTAAGCAAATGGCAAACGGCCTTTGCGGGGCGGGGCCTTAATTCTAGCCAATGGCAATCGGCAGAAGCAGGGGGCGGGGTAGCTGCTGCTGCGTTCCGATTGAGGAGGGGTTAGGCGGAACCAAGAACCTGTCAAGATGCCCCAGACTTCACCACCTCCTCGGGTTTCTCATTGGTCTACTTGGGTCCCCAGGGACGTATAGAGAGTTATCCTCGGCCTCTCACTTCCCGTTTTTCCTTCCTAGGCAAATGTTCTTTTCAGCCTCACTAATCCCCGTGGCCAGTTTGTAAGTCCCCTGAGAACCTTTTACTCCTGCCGGTTGGCCCTAGAGCGCTGTGGGATCAGATCTGTAGGTCCAAAGAGAGTTTGGACTTGACCAGGTCCTTCCCTGCTCCTACTGGCCCCAGGAGACCTTGCTGAAGAAACCCATGCGCTCAGAAGGCTCCTTTCTCACAGTCTGCTGGCAGAGACACTGTTCACTCAACCCAGGCATACGGTTGCTGTGCCTGCTGTCAAGTCCCACAGCCTGCCTCTGTCCCCTTTGCTAGTCAGGAAGATTCCATTCCAAGGAAGACACCAGAAATATAGTCCCCACTCTCCATGGGTTCATATTCCCAGTTCTTAATGGACAGATCTGCTCTGTTTTTTCTTGTTTTTGTTTTTGTTTTCTGAATGTGTATCACGAACAGAAAATAATTTCAATAAACCTAACCTTCATATTGGATTTACCATGTGCCAAGTTCTAAGCATCTCCCACATGCTAATTCAAAATAGATATCAAAAGAGGTTTTTGCAAGTGGGAAGTGTAGGCAAATTGTGATCAGTACTCTTAGTCACAGATACTGTGTAACTAACTAGCCTTCCTTGTGCTCTAGAAGCTCCCAAGCTTACAAGGTATAGGGTCAAACACAGTTGTCAGGCCTGGACAGAAGAGCAGGAGTAAGAACTCCTCAGAGCTAGAGGAGGATGGTAGGCACTGGGAGAAGACCTCCAGAAGGTAATTGCTGTAAACAGTGTCTCTCAATTTTCTACCCATGACCTTTGTTTTGGGGCTCCTGTCATCGCTGACTCACCCGTACTACCACCTCCCCCTCACCAACTTCCTGGCAGCGGGTGAAAGTGTTGGCCTGTGGGAGTCTGGGAACCAGCACTGGGACTGACCCAGCACTAATCACCCTCTGGAGCGCCCATCCGGTTCTTCCTTCCAGGGGTGCAAGGTCTATGGATTAGAGGCCTTTGCCCTCCTTTTCAGAAGTTCTGAGATCTAGCTTAGGAAGCACTCAGCTGGCCTCCCGTGTGTGTGGAGGCAGAGAGGAGGGTCACTCCAGAGAGGAGCCTAGCAGTGGTGGGCAGAAGGGTGTGTCTCCAGGGTCTCCTCTTGCCTAGCCTTCCCCCATTAGCTTTTGGAAGAAGAGGGAGATGCGGGCACAACTACAAAGACCTGGAATACCTTTCTCTGACCCACTGTCTGGGGTGTCCCAAGTCTGATAACTCCATCTGTCTCCTGGACAGTGGAGCCCACATCTAGGAGAAGAAACCCCACAGAGTTGAGAAGGGGGACAGAGAGGATTCTCTATTCAAAAGGGAAAGGTATTAGGTCTACTCAGGCCAAGTGCCCTATAGTGGGGTAGCTCCTAGGCTTTATGGGACTGACCACTCCTCCTAAAAGGCCTCAGATACTCTAAGGCTGTTCCCAAAGGTATGTGGCACCCACTTCCTGAGTCCACAAAGCTCTGAGGGAACAGGGAAGCCTGGGTGGGGCAGACCCCTCCTCATTCCTGGTCCCTCCCACCTCTGAAAGCTGATAGCCGTGGGGCCTGCCACCGCCCAGGGAGCGTGAAATGGGGTGTGCCGCTGGGCGGCCACAGCAGCTCCCACCACTGCCTGGGCCTATTCCCCTCTCTCCTTTGGCAGCTCCTGATACCGATACCCTGACCTGCTCTGGGGATCTTGGCTGGGCCGTCCCTACCTGCTCCCCCTCACACCCCCACCCCAGATCTCCTGGCTCAGGTCCAGGTGGCTTCTCCTACACTTGTCTGGAAAGATACCTCCCAGGGGCTTTAGGTTCCCTCAGCCCCTAAGGGATCTGGAATGTTCTGCCTCAGTGCAGGAACCCTAGCACTGGCCTTCTGGTGGGGGGAGGGAGGGGATCGGAGGTGGAGTTCTCCCTAGGGAAGCGTGCTGTCTTCTCCAGGTGAGAACTGGGGTCATCCTGGCCTGCTCAGCATCCAGTGGTTCTCTAAGGTGTTTAAGGCACAGACTTGGTCTCCTATCTTTGGGCATTTTCCTTCCTGCCTAGAACACTTTGCTTGATGCAGGCAGCTTCTTGGGCCCTACCAAACTGCTCTTCAGTTCTTAGAGTGGAGACCAAACTGCTGGTCTAAGTTAGGGGCTCAATTCTGCCTTGTATGGGAAGTGTCTTTGGTCAGCACTGATTCCAGAAGTTGGTGATAGAAGTAGACAGAGTTAACTTACACCTTGGAAATATCCAAAGGTTCAAGGTCAAAGTCCTGGAGATCACGAGAACAAACAACCTGAACAGAAGCCCAGAACTGGGAGTCCCTGGGGCCGAGCCTCACTGTGCATGGCTCAAGTGGAAAGCAGATTGTGCTTGGCTTTACTCAGTGTGACCGTTCAGGGTGGGGTCAGCACTACACACAAATACTCATCCTGAAATCCTTCTCCTTCAGTTTGAGAGGGGTCATATGGATGGGGCTAGAGAGAGCTGAGGAGATGGGACAGGAGAGGAGAGGGATGTGAGGTCTTTCCCATTTCTTTCTCTCTCCTTAGCAACTCCCCCCTCAGGCCCAGCTATTCATTCTGAGCTGAAAATCAGTCCAGTTTAGGGGATTTTGTGCATCCAGGTGAACACCCCAAACATCTTACCCATCCAAGCCTTCATTCCTTTCCTCAGGTGCCGTATTCCTTCAGGAGCTCCTCCTAGTTCCTCTCTACCCTCTCAGCCCCAACACCTTAGCCTGGTAGGCTCTGAGTTTCCTGTATTTGAAGGGTGAGAAAATAGGACAGTTTCTCTGGGCCCCTAGTGTCTACCCTGCCCTGCTCAGGAGCCTTCCACACCAGCCCCACTGGTCAGCTCACCTTTCACCAGAGCCAACAGTTGAGAAGAAATTCTGGGGATTTGAAAAGCTCCCTTCAGAGCTGGAGAGATGGCTCAGCAGTTAAGAGCACTGACTGCTCTTCCAGAGGTCCTGAGTTCAATTCCCAGCAACCACATGGTGGCTCACAACCATCTATAATGGAATCTGATGCCCTCTTCTGGTATGCATGAAGACAGCTACAGTGCACACATAAATAAATAAACCTTTTTAAAAAAGAAAAGAAAAGCTCCCTTCTGGTCATTCCTCACTGTGGCCACCAGGTGGCAGACTTTGTCCAGCAGGAAAGAGGTCCTAGTTCGTCCCTAAGAGCCATATCCTGGAGGTCTGGCAAGTTGGGGAGGTATCTCAAGTTATCTGTGAACTAGCCAGGTTAGGGACCGGACCTGAAGGGTAAAACAGAAGGAACTGGGGCTCAGAGCCACAGCTCTCTCACAGTCACTTCCTCTGGGTCGTTGGTACTAGTCTGCTGGCAAGAGTTTTATCCCTGCTAGGAAATTTGGATACCAGACTGAGTGAGCTCAAGAATTGAGAGGACAAAGGCAGGGACAATTATGGCTCCCTAGAATTACTAACCTTTGTGCTCTAGGCTAAGGAAAGCAAAGGCCTGCTCTGCCTTCCCATTTTGAGTGACTGTGGCTGTGGTAACTGGTCAATGTATTGTGTAAGATGAGTGTTTGGATGAGTTCTCTTGCTGCCAAGGGGGTCCCTGAGTCCTGGCCATTGCATCATTCTCTGGTGAGGGAGGCATGGTGACTTGCCTCTACCTAGGCCTCCTCAGTATTGGCTCTCAGCCTCCAGAAAGCCACCTTATCTCCTAGGTGCCGGTTTCCAATACACATGGGCTCCCTGGGGAGGTCAGGGAGACTTCAACTCTGCTCATTTTCACTCTCTTCCCCACGACACAGGACTTCTGGGGACCTAGGCAAGAAAGAGATCGAGGCCAAGTGAAGAGAGGGCATTTCCGATGCTGAGGATTAGCAAGACAGACATGGTAACCCTAGGCACTAGAGTGGCATTGTTGAGCAGTTGTGAGCCATTGTGCCACACACTACAAACAGAATAGACACTAGAAAGAACAAAGGCGGGAGTGGATGGAAGAGAAGCTTCATGTGGGGAACACTGAATTCACACAGAAGGTGAGGGCGGGACCTTCCAGGGCAGCCACAGGTGAGAACAGGCTCAGAGAGCACACTTCAGAGCTCTAGGGTTTTTCTTTTTCTTTTTCTTTCTTTTTTTCTGTTTGTTTTTTGGAACAGTTTCTTGACTATCTCAAGACTTTGAATTTACTATGTAAGCCAAGACTGGCCTTGAACTCCTAATCTTCTTGCCTTCATCTCCCAAGTATTGGGATTGCAGATGTGCACACCACTTGAGTTTTTGACATACCCATTAGTAATTCCCAATCACAGTGACAGGGTTTTTGGCACTGTATCCTACTGAGCATCTTGTGGGAGTGTCTGTTACTGGGCTGGTAGCTCTGGTAAAAGAGAAGGTTGGTTAATGTACATTTTTGTTATGAGTTGTCTTTGGCCATCTAGGTTACAACTTTTCTTGTTTTTATTTTTTCAGACAAGATTTCTGTGTGTAGCGCTGGCTATTCTGGAATTCTGGAACTTGATACATAGACCAGGCTGGCCTTGAACTCACAGAGATCTGCTTATCTCTGTCTCCTGAGTGGTGGGATTAAAGGCATACACCTGTAGTATGGCAAAAGGCCATTATAAAAAGGCCTAGCAAAAGTCAGATTGTTTTTTGAGATGTTATTTGTTTGTTTTTTTTTTGGGGGGGTATCGTTGAGGTACCTGGAGATGTTATTTGGTTTGGGGGTTTTGTTTTTTGGGGGGAAGGTGTACTTGGATTTGAACTCGGAGCCTTATGCTTGCTAGGCATGTGCTCTACCACTAGTTATATATTCAGTCAAGGGGCACTGACATATGGGTGCAGATTCTCACAGATCACAGAGTCCAAAGGAGTCAGATTCCCCCTGGAGCTGGAGTTACAGGCCATTGTGAACCACTGTGTGTGGGTGCTGGGAACCAAACTTCCGTCTTCTGCAAGAGCTGCACTCTTTTTCTTTTAAGATTTATTTAATCTTATTTATATACTGTAAATATACAGTATACTGTAGCTGTCTTCAGACACATCTGAAGAGGGTATTAGATCCCATTACAGATGATCCCACCATGTGGTTGCTGCGATTTGAACTCAGAAACTTTGGAAACGTAGTCAGTACTCTTAACCACTAAGCCATCTCTCCAGCCCAAGTTACAACTCTTAAGGTCTTTGAGTCAGAAGCCCAGGTATTGAGAAATTAACATACAAATCAATTTCTGCAGTGCCATAGAGGCAGAGCACTGTGCCCAGAAGTCCTGTGTCCTAGGGAGGAGAGAGCAAATGAGTGGGGTTGATGTCCCCCTGACCTCCCCAGGGAGCCCATGTGTCACACTGGAAACCGGCACCTTGGAGAGAAGGTAGCTTCCTGGAGGCTGAGAGTAGGTCCTGGGGAGGCCTAGGTAGAGGCAAGCAGATTCCGGGTTGCTGAGAAACACCACAGATGGGACCCACAAGAAAGATGTGTCTACAGTCACCTGGTTCTTCCCTGCGTCTGCCCAGCAAGCTTTTGGATTCTCTTTTTCTTATCTCTTCCATACCCCAAACCCTCCGTTCTTCAGCCACCACCCCCACACTTGGCAATAACATGTTTAGATTTCGTCTATTTAAAACAGACAAATGACAAGCCTTCCTTGATCCTGCCTTTACCACAGGACACAGAGTATGTATTCATTTCTACTCCCCTCACACTGTTATCTTTCTTGGACTCACAATTGGGTGTCTGCCTCTCACCTGCTATTTTAATGGCTCTATGGGGTGTGCATGGTGGTACATGCCTATAATGCCAGCACTTAGGACACTGAAGCAGGAGGATCACTGTGAGTTTTAAGTGAGCCTGGTCTACATAGCTCCCTATTATCCAAAAACAAACAAGTTGCCTGTGTTTCCTAACTGCTCAAGCTGGTGGGTTTTGTCTATTTTCTCCTCTCAGTTCCTCTAGAGCATGAGACTGCCGATTAGCGTTCGGCTTCTAAACCCTTCAAAACTCTTTTTTTTAAAAAAAAAACATTTATTTATTTATTATGTATACATCATACAGCTTTCTGCCTGCATGTATGCACCTGCAGGCCAGAAGAGGGCACCAGACCTGATTATAGATGGATGTGAGCCACCATGTGGTTGCTGGGAATTGAACTCAGGACCTCTGGAAGAGCAGTCAGTGCTCTTAACCGCTGAGCCATCTCTCCAGCCCCCTTCAAAACTCTTGTTTTGGACACTCTTTACATCAGTTTAAATCAAATTACCAAGGATTTCACTATGTCAAGCATTATGCTAAACATTATCTGGATGCATGGCTGAGCAATCCTGAGGACTACCTCCAAACTATCTGTGTTCTAACCCATCTCTGCCTATCCAAAGTCTTCCTGTCCTCTGACAGGAACTAAATTTCACCCTGTGCCTTTACGCAAAAGGTACGCCAACCACTTGCTGTGTGCCAGCACTGCACATATCAGTAGGAGACACACTGCTTCCTCCTACGTGCTCTCAGCCTAAGCCCCTCACCCCTTAGGTGCTGCCCTCTGTCCTGCACTTTCATTTGATGGGTCTGCTTGCTTGATTCCCTACCTTTCCTAATATTTATTGGTTCTCTTCTTCTACCATGTAACAGAGATCAAACTCAGGTTAGGCTTGGCAGCAAACACCTTTACCCACTGAGCCATCTCACTGGCCCATTGCCTAGGTCTTTCTACCTTTAAGTAAATCTGCTTCTCATATCCTAACATACTTTCTTTCTTTCTCTCTTTCTTTCTTTCTTTCTTTCTTTCTTTCTTTCTTTCTTTATGTGAGTACACTGTTGCTGTCTGCAGATACACCAGAAGAGAGCATCAGATCCCATTACAGTTGATTGTAAGCCACCATGTGGGTGCTGGGAATTGAACTCAGGACCTCTGGAAGAGCAGTCAGTGTTCTTAACCACTGAGCCATCTCCCAAGCCCCATATTCTAACATTTATGAGCAGCCATCCTACTCCTTTTTCTAGATTGCTTTGTCCACACTTACAGAACACATTAATGAAACACCTTTAGGTTTGGCCCTGAACTGGGCAGAGCGGAAAAAGAAAGAGCAGATGATGTGGTGTATGCTTTCTAAACCAGCACTGCAGAGGTGGGGGCAGGAGAATTGCAAGTTCAAAGGCAACCTAGGCTACAGAGTGAGAGAGAAAAAAAGTTGGGGTGGGGGAAGGAGAACAAAGAGGAGGGAAAGAGGAGAGGAAAAAAAGAGGAGGGAGGAAAGGAGGAGCGGGGAGAGAAGGAAGAAGGAACAAAGGGAGAGATGGGGGAATACTACAGAGGAAGATTGGTGTTGGCCTCTGAGAAACTCACCAGCTAATACTGCAAGGTGAAAACAGGACCCTTTCTTTCCCCTCTGCTGTCCTCATATATCCTTGCTTAATGTTTTGCATATCACAAGCCAAGATACATTTTGCCTGTGTGTAGAGAAAGCCTGAACCCCTTTCTAGTGTGTCTCATTAGGCAAAGGGGCAGAGTTGTGTTGAGTGACTGGACAGGTTATCTCAGCCCACAGAATCAGGACATGTTCCACTTGGGACAGGAGACCTAGGGCATGCTGCTGAGGTTAGCTAGCCCATACATTGGCAGTCAGAAACTCCTCACCCTGCACCTTCATCTCAGCGTTTTCTAGGGCTTATGCACTGGTCTTGTCCACTGAATCATGTGATGGGATCCTGTGCTTTATTATCTCAGGGAAGTCAAGCTTCCTTCCCACGTAGATTTAGGTTCCACAAGAGTAGGAGTCAAGTTAGGCTTGAGTCTTCTCTTGGTTTCAATATACCCAGAGAGCGTAGTGAAGGGAAGGTAATTAAGTCTTTAAAGAAGCTGTCCACTGAGTGACACTACCACCATTTGTTACTTCCTTAATGCATAAGGCCTTGTGTTTTGGAAACTCTCATAAAACATCCATGTGTTTCCTGGGAGTAATTAACCCATTAATTTGCCCAGTAGCTCATAACTAGAGTGTCATGACACAGTGGTGTGTCCCAACTAATCTGTAATTATTCCAATGGTTGTTGCTATAGCCAGATACCTTTAATATTTCTATCACCCTCTCCAAATTGCATAAAGATATTTAATTATCCCCACTTTACAGATATGGAAACCAAAGACCAGAAAACTTTGAAAAGGCTATCCAAGTAACAGGCTATAAAATAAGATTGGAGCTTAGATTATCCCTCCCATCTATCCCAGTCTTTTCCTCCAAATAGGCTGTTAGACTGGAGGGAAAGGCGCAGATCCATAGGAAGGAACTTGGATGTGGCCACTGTCCATCAGCCTTCCTAGGAGAAGAGTAAGGTGAGGGCCCCTTATGGAACTAATGGAAGCCCGGGAAAGTTTGGAACTGAATGTCAGGGGTTAGCGATCAGCCAGTCAGAGAGGAGCATAAGTTTTTTCCACCAGGTGCAGCTGAGCTAGAGTGGGGAGATTCAAGGCCAGACAGACCTGGGAGGCCAGACAAACAGTCCAGAGTCGAGGAAGATCGGCAGACAATATGAAACACACACAGCTATCTGGGAGGACCAAGTCATTGTGGGTGTGGCAAGGGAGTGGACAGGTTGCTCCAAGGCCTGGTGTACCTCTATGTTATAAAGAAACAGTGAGGGGCTGGGGATTTAGCTCAGTGGTAGAGCGCTTACCTAGGAAGCACAAGGCCCTGGGTTCGGTCCCCAGCTCCGAAAAAAAGAACCAAAAAAAAAAAAAAAAAAAAAAAGAAACAGTGAGAATCATGGCAGGCAGGGCTAGGGTCACCAGCAATGGCCCCCAGGAAGATTACCAAGCTAGACAGAGTCCAAGTTCTGGGGCAAGCATTTTATTTGTTAATACAAGAATAGAAATTCTGCAATAAATATCATCTAATAAATAACATCTCCAAATAAATAAATATTAATACAACAAACTTAAGAGTCATGAGTGGGTGGGGCTGGGGATAGAGCCTGGGGAGCCATCCCCCTTACCCCACAATGCTACTGCAATGTAAACTTTCAGGAAACCCTGTGGCTATGGCTATGGCTGCCCTCCCCAGCCCAGGCAACCACAGATACCTTGGGAAAGGGGGCAGAGAGGAGGTACCAAGATGCTGGCAAGAAAATTCAAGGCAAGGTCTTAATGCTCAACATGGCTTTTGTTTTCCGCCCTGTGCCACCACTGTCTTGGTGACTGCTGGGTCTGTTCTGTCCCTGCCCTTCTCTTTTAGAATTACATCTTCTGGTTTCTAGGCCACCTCCAGCACAGACCCTACCCCTCCACTTCTATCACACTCTTCTTTAGACTGGTCACTTTGTTTCCTGAACTGGATATGTAGTTATTGGGGTAGGGAAGCAACACCCATCCAAGGAGAGGGAGGGAAGCCAAGGGGCCTTATCCCAGAAAGGCACATGCTACAGTGGCCCCCACCCATGCCCTCCAGGTATGTTTCTGCAAGTGCCACATGAGGAACTGAGTGGTTACTGGCAAGTGGCAAGCAGAAAGCAGGAGGCAGAGAGGGCCTTTCTATCCACTGAGCCATTCGACTCCCTCAGGCATTACCTCTTGGTGCCCACTGTACCTTTTCCCCAGACCCTAGGACTCAAGGAGCTAGAGGGCTTATTGAGTTACACCCCCATCCAAGGCGAGGAGGGTAGAGCTACTATGGTCTGGCTCCTGGCTCAACAAATATTGGTATAGAGGATTTTTCACCCCACAATGGAAGCACAGTTGACTGGGGCTGAAGGTGTGGGGGTGAAGGGTCAGAGATCAGAAACCATGGGCCTCCAAGTGCAGGGTGACTGAAGCTGCTGGAGGTTGCATCTTCTTCTTAAGCCGGTTGAAGTCTTTGGCTGAACGCCATAGCCAGGTCTGCAGCTCCTTCAGCAGCCAGAAGTCATCCATCTTCTGGAGGAAGTCGCTGTGGGCAGGGCCAGGGGCCCAGGCTGGCTCAGTCCCTGGCAGAGGCTGGGGTAATGGGTAGCCAAGAGTTGCCATGACACCTGCAATGCTTCCCAGCAGGCCCTGGAGACTGGTACAGAAATGGGCCAGACTACGTCGTAGTTCAGCTGTGGCAGCTTGACGGTTGAGGCCACGCAAGTAACACAGGAGGTGACTGTAGGCCTCATAGTTCTGGGTCAGCCGTAGCCTGTCATTGAGGCTTCGCCACACTTCCAAGTTGACCGTGGCCCTGGGCAGAGTTTCTGCCCCCAGCCGAGGAGGATTGAAGTCAGGCTCGTTGAAAGGGGGCCCCAGGTAGTTCAGCTGTGAAAAGGAGAGGGCAATGGGGAAGGGGCAGAGCAGAGCTGCCAGCTGTCACCAGAGAGATACCTCCTCCCAAAGCTTCTATTGCTCTTGACCCCTGACATGGGAGGCCTCTGGTCACAGACCTCCCGAGTTTTTCCAGCAAGTGTCATTTGCATGGAGAAGACAGGTGAAGCAGTGGGGTGATGAGTTCTCCTATGGAGAGGTGTAGAAAGAGAAAAACCACGAAGGAGCCACTCAGGAGGGACGTGCTGATTGTCTGGGTGAAGAATGCCCACCATAGGGCAGGGCAGAGAAGAAGAGGAGCCGGAGGAGCCAGGAGACCAGGCTGGAGAGGTAGAAGGTGGCCTCTGAGAGTGCAGGCCAGGGGAGAGCTCAGGGAGGCAGCAGAGCTCCGTGGGGCAGTTGCAGAACATGAGAGTGAGCCGCAGAAAATGCTGTCGGGTTTGGTGAGGAGGAGATGCCTGATGACCTGGGAGACATGGTTGCCGTGGCCTGGAAGCCAGATTGCAGGGGGTTAACGAGTGAGGGGGTGGAGAGGAAGTGGAGGCAGAGGGTGTAGACGACTCCTTTAAGAAATTTGGCAGAGGAAGTTAGGAGAGAGAGGGTTCAGAATTAGAGAGGGTAGCAGACTTAAGCAGAGGTTTTCTGCGCAGGGAAACCGGTCAGAGGAGAATCCTTATCAAAGGCAAAGGACCTGGCGGCACCAAAACTTCAGCAGGCCCAGTACTTTAAGCCAAAGGGACAAGAGGTTGCAGTGTACTCACCAGCACCCCAAAGGAGAGGGCTCAGTTGCTAGCAGCAGAGCTGTAAAAGGAAGAAACTGAGGACATCTGAAGAGAGGACAGGAGGAAGGGCATGGGAGGCAGACTAGCATAGGAAGAGGGCAAAGGCCTTGCCAATGTCTCAGGGGAACGGCCTGAGGCCCAGGGAAGGGGATGTGGGAGATGTGCAACTGGGAGGGAAAGAGAAGAGGGGCGAGGCCTGGGATAGGCAGGGCCCAGGGGGAGGTTCACACGCTGACAAGCACAGAGACAAACTAATTTCCTCGGTGTATCCTGGGGCCGGAGCCAGCTCCCCCGCCACCTCCTCCCTCTTCTTCCCTGGCTCAGGAGTAGGGTCTGGGATGTGGAAGAGGAACACGGGAAGAGGGCCTGCTCCCCATGGTCCTCAGTGCCTCCGAGCCTCTCTCCTCCACCCTCCATACCCTGAACCCCTTGCCATGACTGCCTTAGATTCTTTATAGACCCCTCCTTCGACCCCCTAAGAGGTCTGTGAAGGGTGGGAGAGGCAGACAGAGGGAGGACCATGGGTCCAGAACAACAGGGCCCCAGGTCTGGGGGTAGAGGCGAGCTGGAACACAAGCATAGAAGGTGGGGCCCCTCCATCCCCACCCAGCCCCACCCTTGCAAGAGACACCACAACACGGTGTAAACAGAGGAGACTTCCCCAGCCCCCAGGGGGAGGCAGGCAGCTGGGCTGGCAGCCAATGGGGCAATGGGCCAAGGCGGGTTCGAGGCCTGCCCACATGCCTACTCCTGAGGCCAGGATTGGGGGGGGGGGCACCTGAGAGGGAAGGGCAGAAGATAGGCCAGATGGAAAAACTGTGTGGACCCAAAAGACCTCTCATCACCCCATCATTCACTAGGACCCCTGCCCCATGCTCTCTTTTCCCAAAAGCCTCTGCTTTTTTTTTTTTTTTTTTGCCAAAGGGGATACTCACGTAGGTCCCAGCTAAGCTGCGGAGTTGATGCTCCAGGTAGCGGGTGAGGTCATAGGTTTTCTGGATGGAGGGGCCAGGGCCTGGATCTCCTGTTCGATTAAGAGCTGGCACTGCAGGGAGGTGCCACAGCACCGTGCAGAGGCAAGCTAACATCCCCCACGAGTCCCCTGTGGATAGGATGGGCAAGAAGTATGAGGGTGGGCCCAGGCCCACGTGGGGAAACAGCTGGCAGCCCCTCAGGTGTCTGTCCCCACCTTGGGCTAGGAAGGGGGTGAGGGAGAGAGACCAGATGGAAGGTGGAGGGGATGGAGGAGGGGAAAGACTTGTGGTCAAGAGTGTATGTGGAGGTCTGTCTGCGAGAACAGTCCTGGCATGTGTGTCTGTCAGTAGATTCTCGACTGCTATCAGCCGAGTCTTTGGCATGTCTTCCCTATATGTGCCAAATATGTGTGCACGTGTCTACTCAGAGGGCCAGGCCTGGCTTTAGAGACTTTTGTGTCAATATGCTGACGTTCCAGTTGTGTCCAGCCTCTTCTCCAAGTCTTCCAGTTCCATTGCAGCAGGAACTAAAGGGTGGGAATATGACATATGTTAGCTCTGGCAAGCTGTGAGCAGTGAACCCTGTGGAAGAGTGAGAGGAGAGGCAGCGGCTCTGGGAGATAGGAGTAGTGTTCCACAGCTGAGGTCAGGCCAAGGGTCCAAGATAACCGGTTTGTGGAGTGACAAGTGGAGGGTATATACTAGGATATAGTTCCTGGGTGTTGTGAGGGCAGGATAGGGTTAACTGAAGGAGCTATAGCATTCCTCTTTTAGCAGTGTAGAAGTTTGATTCCCCTCCTTTCTTTTCCTGCAGTGCTAGGATTAAACACAGGGCCTGTGCATGCAGGCATGTGCTCTACCACTGAATGCCCCAGCATTCTCTATTTTCGATGCAGGGTCTCCCTCCCTAAGTTGCCCAAGCTACTTGTAAACTTACAATCTTTCTGCCTCAGCCTCCAGAGTAGCTGGAATTACAGGCTTGTCCCTACAGGCCCTGACTGCCAATGTCTCCCCCATCTTTATCTAGGGTGGTGTAGGGGGAGCATGAAGGGGAAAGATGTGAGTTTAAAGAGGGAGGCTGATCACAAAGGCAACAGAGGGTTTGATTATTCCAGAAGTTAGGAGTTGATGCTGGGAGAAGGGCCAGAATCAGGTGGGAAACGTGCTTTCCTAAAGAGATTTTTAGGTGAGGTCCAAAATTAAAATCGGGGCTAGGATAGGGTAGGAATATAATAGGCAGTGGGCTAGGTTAGACTTGAAGACTAGGTTGGCCTTAACATTTCAGTTGAATTTAGACTGGGATTTGGTTGAGTGAGTGTGGTTGAGAGTTGAGTCCAGGAGGAGGATGTGGTTAGGTCTGGGCAGGCAGAAGGTTAGCTGGGACCAAGACCTGCGGATTTGCTGCTTTATCCATCAAAGAGAATGGTGTTTGGCACGTCACAAAACACAGGACTAGTTTGGGCTTTAAGCTTGGATAGGTATGAGATCAAGTGGTTTCTTTCCTTTAGTTTACATTTTATACTTCAGATTTTTCTATAATGACATGTTTCTTAGAAACAAGTGGATAGGCTTAACCATTTAGCTGTATTCAGACTCAAGATAGGGTTTGGAGTTAAGGAGGCACGGAGACTAGGGTTAGAGTCTGTTGTAATGCTAAGTCTTTAGGGCTTTGGAGGTTACTCTTCAAGACTGTCTGTCACATTTAGACTACAGAAGTCAGCTGAGGTCTTTTGCTATGGTGCACACACAGTACAGGTGCTTGATGAGCTAGCTTTTCAGGTGGAGCATGGCAGAGTGGGTGGCAGAGTGGGTAGCTCCTGTGTGTGTGTGTGTGTGTGTGTGTGTGTGTGTGTGTGTGTGTGTGCATGCGCACGCGTGCAAGTTCACATCTATTTTCAGACAGCAGGGTTTAACTGTTTCCTGGACAGACAGGCTTCACTTTTCTTTCTTTTTTTTATTTTTTGGAAGATTTATTTATTTATATGAGTATACTATAGCTGTCTTCAGACACATCAGACATCAGAAGAGGACATCAGATCCCATTACAGATGGTTGAGAGCCACCATGTGGTTGCTGGGATTTGAACTCAGAACCTCTGAAAGAGCAGTCAGTGCTCTTAACCACTGAGCCATCTCTCCAGTCCCTGGGCTCCACTTTTCTCTCTCTCATCTGCAGCCTGTGTTCCTTCCTTGGTTGTTTCCCCTAGTTCTTACCTGCCTCTGTTTTTGTTTCTATTCTTTGATCATTGTATCTCCAAATACATCCAAGTCCTCCTCCTCTGTACCACGCCCTGAGCATCTGGCTAAGTCCCTTGTAGGATCCTGTGGGTATCATGTAGGGTTACTTTTGGAGACCAGGGCCCTGATGAGTTGAACAGTGGCTCTTCCAATCTCGAGACAGCTCTAAGGATGGAGTATGACTTTGCTGGAAGTTAGTGGCATTGCCAAAGTCCTGCCAAAGCAGAACTGGAGGTTTGGCTGGCCTCTTTACCTGACTCTCCGGAGGCAGCCCTGTCATCCAGAGTCCTGGACGAGGCTGTCTGTCTTATAACAGGAGATATAGTCAGGAGCCTAGCATGAAGCTTGTTCCTCCCTCCCTTCCTGGGTCCTGTGGGACATCTCTGGGGAGAACAGCTCCTTACACTGGGACAACAGGAGAGAAAAAGCCTTTGGATAAACAAAAGCTAAGTCATCTGGGCAGAAAAACGGCTCATGAAATTAACCAGACGAGGCCGGTGTTTCCAGGAATATTTCAGTTCTGAGGTAACTATGTCACTGCAAGCTGGGGGGTGGGGGCACACGGGAGAATAGAAGGGGAGCCTACTGGCCAGTCCTAGAGAGAAGCAGAAAGAAGCATGGGAGTCAGTTGTAGGAATCAAAAGTGGAGGCCAGTAGAGGTGAAAGGGGAGTTGAACTATAGAGAACTCTGCTCTGTCCTATGATAACTCTGATCTTGGACAAGATGTGCCCATATCTCAGGCAGCCAAACTGGAAGGCCTGAACAGAAAACACCTGACTTCAGGATGAGCACTAAGCCAGGGACTCCCAATGCCCACGGATAGGTTTGGCTCCCTGTTTTTCTCTCTAGCTCATGATGTATGCAGGTGGACCCCACCATAAGGCTGCATCCCATCCCCTCCCCCAGCCCTGGTCCCCAGCCCCAGCCCTGCCTCTGGCTGCTGCCCACTGATTGTTTACATCCCCTTCTCCTTGTGTTTATAAATCCGCTGAGCACGTGAGGAGCTAATGAGTGCAGCTCACGTTTCCTGCTGCAGCACCCTCCACTCCCTATCCTGGCCCCTGCCAGGGCCAGCCCTAATTCTATCCAGATCCCAGGGCCCTGGGAAACCAGGCCCCCCTCACGAACACACACACACACACACACACACACACACACACACACACACACACACAGCCTTATCCCTGGCAAGCCCAAAGGCCACCCCCACATGCTACACAGCAGGCCTTCAGCAGCCTCCCCTCAGCTCCTGGCCTAACCCACAGGCTGACCACCCTCAGTGAGGATGGGGAGCTCAGCAGTGCAGATGTCCAGGGTAGATGGGGAGACTGCACCTGGGACTAGGGGCTAACAGCTGTAAGTCCTAGAAGCTGGGTCCAGAAGTCTACAGTCTAGTCTAAATATGGGAGCCAGCAGGAAAGGTCATGCCTGGTCCATATTGAGGCAGCAACTGGGTGACTTGCAGTCCACTTAGGGGAACTGGAGGGAGCAACCTAAAACGTAGTGTGAGATCCAGGGGTCCTACCCAGAGAAAAACCCACAGGAACCTGTTTTTTCCATCCTCAAGAATGGCTGCCCCTTCTGTTTTTTCCTTCCTTCACTTCTGCAGTCTTAGGTTCCCTTCCCCCATGGCTGGTGAGGAATGGAGGTAGGCTTGGAAGTGAGGAGACTGAGCTCTACTATGAACCCATCTGGTGGCAGTGGCTCCCATAAAGAGACTGCAGTGTGCTAAGGTTCCTCCCAGATGGATCCTATGGAGCCCCATGTCTGTGTCCTTTCCAACAGTTCGTTTCCCTTCTCTTCCTTTCTAGTCCAAAAGATAGGCTAGTGTCAGGGGGGAGAAAAGCACAAGGCAAGGCAAGTCCTTTCCTTGTGAAGTCAATCCAGGAGTTGCGCTTAGGCTAAGGAAAAAGCTGCTCCAATATGCCACAAGAGGGCCCTTGGTTTCTCAGGCAGATGAGAGTAAAGCCACAGCTTTAGAGTTGAGCAGCCCGCTGAGGCCGCCAAAAAAGAAATGAAGGAAATAGCCCAGAGCAAGTGTGTGGGTGAACTGGAAAGGGTGTTGTGGTCAAGAGCTTACAGGAGGGTGTGGGAGGGGCTGCAGAGTGTGCAGGAGCCAGGGTGTGAACAGGCAGGTGGGATTATGGGGAGGAATGTCAAGTGTCAGGAATCAGTAGCTAGGCTTGTAGAAGTGTGAATGGGACACTTCAGTGTGCAGCCTGGGGAGCCCATTACTCCAGTCAGCAGACTCTTCTGAGGTTGACCAGGGACAGTGGCTTCCACTTCTAGTTGTTCTTTCTCTTCCTTGATGTGTGGCTACCAGACACTAGAGCTAGAAGGGTGCATCTTGTCTTTTAGAGAACTTATGTCCGGTGCTGAGGTGGGCAAACGGGATGGCAGTGTGTACTAGACTGAGACTGATGCCTGTCAGGGACAATGAAAGCCAGAGATTTCCCTGCTCAGATTTTGAGAGAGGTGCGCAGGATGTTTCTCTAAGATTTGGACTGCCGCTGCCATCCATCCACTGTCTGCCCTCCTTCTTTTGGCAGGTTCTTCCTGCTCCTAGGCTCTGGAGAACACAGAACTGGGGGTCTCCTAAAGGGAAGCCTTCTGCACCCCAGTGCAGTAGAAAGGTAGGTGAGAACATGAGTTTGGGGACTTTGAAGAAGCTACGGGGACTTTGCTTGAGGGGACCAGCCCCAAGAACTGGGATGGTGGGCGTTGGCAGTTCGCTGGCCCTACCTTCTTGACCATGACCTCTCGATCCCGGACCCCTCCTGGTGGCAGTGGCGCCTTCCCCTTGTGTGGCCCCGGCGCCCCCAGCCCCGCCCCCCCGCCCGCTCCCTTCCCGGCGGCGGCGGGGGCGGAGGCGGGGTCCGGGCGCCGGGCTTCGGGGCTCGAATGAGCCGCTGCCCGCTCCGTCGCGTCCACTCCCTGCCCGGCCCGCCCTCCTGCCACGGGCCGCCTAGTCAGGCAGCCGCTCGAGGCGCTGCCGGCAGTCTCGGCGCTCCCGGGCCGCCGACGGACTTTTTCCTGCTGGGTCCGGCCAGGCAGCGTCTCCCCCACAAATCCCTCCCGCAGTAATCACTCCCAGGCCACTGCGGTCCGCGGGCCCCGTCCACCCCGCCGCGCCTACCTGCCTCTGGCTCCCAGGCGGTGGGCTGCATGGAAGGGCTCCGGCCACTACGCCGCGCGCAGCGTAGTAGCCGGAGTCCCGGGGCCGGGCCCGGCCCAGCTAGGTTTGCTCTGCCCTCCGCCCTCCTCTCGCGCGCCCTCCTCCCCTCCCCGCGGGCCGAGGAAAGAGTTCAGCGCGGCCCGAGGTGTCGGCCTCCCCCTCGCCTCCCGCTGCTCGGCCGCGGGCTCCCCCTCTGTTTCTCTCCCTCCCTCTTCCTCTCCTGGCCCCCTCCTCCCTCGCGCCGCGTCCCCCCTTCCCCGCACCCTCGCTGCCCGCCTCGGACTCGCTCGCCCCGACTCTGGCGCGGGGCTCTGTGTCCGCGGGTTCCCTGGGACCCCGCCTCGCGGTGGCTCCAGGTGGCCGCCCGTCCAGGTCTGAGGGTTGTCCAGGCTCCCCGCCGCGTTCTCAGCCACCTCCAGGCTCCTCCAAGCGGACTCCAGGAATGCCGCGTCCCCACCCGGCCCCTCTCGAGGGCGCCCGGCCGTACCTCCCCAGCCCGAGCTCTGCTCCCCGGCCCGGCCCTGGCTTGGGGCTCCGAGGGTGGGGAGGAGGACGGGAACCGGATCTCACTGGTGCTGGGCGGGGGCGGAGGCCTCGGCCTCGGACGCCTGGCTCCTACCTGCTCGGAGGTCCATGGGGCTGGGGGCCGGGCCGGCCGGGCGCGGCTCCTCTCCCAGAGGCTGGCGGAGTGGGAGGGCGAGCCGCGGCTCCGGCGAAGCTTTAATAATCCCATCCGCCAGGCCCACTCGCAGGTTTTTTTCTCTCGGTTTCGCATTTTTTTTTTCGGTGTGGGACATTCTGCAAACTTTTTTTTTTCTGACGTGTAAAGCTGTAACCACAAATTGTAGCAGCCCTCCCCGGGTGGGGGGAAGAGGGGGGAGGAGGGAAGGGAGGGCTTCTGGGGCTCCTCTCCCTCCCACAACATTGAGGGGGGGGTGGTGAGGTGAGGCAAGGCTGCGACGGTACCACCCTAGACCTCCTGGGGGAGGGGGCAGGGAGGGCATCGTCCCTCTGCAAACTCTTGGGAGCTTGGAAAGGGAGCTGGCCTTGGTGTGGGCTTCTTCCTTGGTGTCCGCCAGGGCATGCTGGCCTCCTTCCCTCCGCTCCTTGCCGGGTTTAGGGTCCCTATACCCACCCTACCTCTGTCTCTTCATTTCTAACCTTCCCTCCCCCTCCCACTTGAGTAAATGCAATGACACATTCTCTCAAATGCCAGCAAGCTGGCCTCCGAGCAAGTGATGGTGTTTTTCCTGCTGCCCTTTGTCTGGGCTGACCGCCCCCCTTGCCTATTGTCCCGCCACTTGTCCCACTTCCAAAAGCTAGAGCTAAGTGAGGCTCCAGGGGCTGGGGCAGGTGACTAACCAGCTCACAATGCCCCCTGAGGAGGGGAGAGGGCACCAGGGCCCAGCTTCTCAGTCAAGTTCACAAGGGTTTTCATTCTTCCCAGTGACCAGGGAGAGTGCACATGGGTGGGGGATTTGTAATTCATTAATCAGCACAAGGCACCGGACCAGTTTCAACACCAGAGGCTTCACGGGTGACTCAGCGGGAACTCGAAGATTCAAGGCCATGGATAGACCTAGCATCCCGTTTGTGAAATGCTTCCCCATCGAGACATTTGGCATCCTCTTCCCTTTGGGGTTTTGGGTTGTTGGTTTTTCCGGTGGTGAGGTAGGGGTGGTTTGGCAACGAGCACTCTCCCTCCTTCCCCTCAGGCCTGGGTTGGGACTTTCTGAGTGGGAGACCTAGGGGACCCATAAGCCTAGACCCTCCCAGGAGGGTCTCCTTTCCTCCTCCTTCCTCCCTCTCCAAAGGGCTGCCAGGGAGAGCGAGTGAGCAAGAGAGCTAGTGCAGAGGAAGCAGCTGTCATCTGGGGCTTGGAGACAGCCCCATTTTGTGATTTTTCTTGGGGGACAGTCATTTGGTCCCCAATCTTGGGTTCTTGTAGAAGCATACCATCAATTAGGTCATCTGATAAGTTGCTAATATAGTTGTTTGTCTGTAGTCTCAACAGGGGCAGATACGGGTGGCAGCCAGACCTGGAAGGTGATGTCTGTCTCTGGAATGGCATGAGATATCCACCCCCCACTTCTGCTGGTACCCCTGGGGAAGGAGGGCACTCTGCCAGTCTAGCACAGCCCCTCCAGCCTGTGGGTCAGAGTAGGCATCAGTCATGGCTAGTGCTGGTTTCCCAGGGCAGCACTTCCCTTTTCTGCACTGGAGAACTGGGGTGGGGGGGTGGGGGGGTGGGGAAGAAGTTTGTTTTCAATTACCTCACTGGAGTGGGACAGACTTTGTTGTTGGTTATTTCTTTCTATTTTTTCCCTCTCTCCCTTCCTTTCTCTCTCCCTCGCCCCCCTTCCTTTCTCTCTCCCTCACCCCCCCCCTTCTGAACAAGTAGAAAAAGCTGAGAACGGAGAGCTGGTCTGGGTGGGGGCAGGGGCTCCTAGAGCATCAGTCGCTGTTCTGATGAAAAGGGCCTTGGAGGGGCCCTGTGAAAAGTGCTTAGACCTTCCTCCCCCACCTCCCAGCCCCCACCAGCCAGGGCTCTGGAGTTTCAATGACATTCTTGGCCAATGAGCCTAACTATCTCTTGATGCGCTTGCCAAGGTCAAGAAGGCAGATGCCCACAAGTGACTGACCCAGAGTGGACCAGGAGGTCCCTCTGGCATCTACGACCCCTTCTGAAGGGAGCAAGAAGGGAAGGAGCAGCTTGAAAGCCCAGCTTGGGCTGTGCAGTTCCACAGCTCGCCCCTGGTGGAAAGGCTTTGCAGACAATGTGGTTTGGATTTGGCTGAGCCCCTCAGCACCTTATAAAGCACCTTGCTGAGTCAGGGGGAACAGCCTCGATGAAGAGAGAAGTAAGGAGGGCTGAGGGGGAGAGGAAAGAAAGGAGAAAGGTGAAGGATCTGGGAAGAGACACAGAGAGACAAATAGAATGAGGAAAGCTGTAGTTACTGAAGGGAAGGGTCTATGGGGTTACTCTACCCAGCTGTGTCTCGAAAGACATTGACTTGCAGAAACTGTGGGCACTTGTTCCCAGCAGATCCAGCCCAGGTCGGGAGGGAGCAGGACAACTGGCTTTACATATGGTTCCTGGGGCTCCCTGTTTGCTTTTTGATTCTTAATGTAGTGACCCCACATTCTAGGAAAGTCAAATTCTCCCATAGCCCCATGTCTGGACTTGCCTCTCTGCCCTCTCCCCTCACACAGTGGGGGCCACCCCCCAACTCCTACAGTGCCAAAGGGAAAATCAACTCCATCTCCAAGCTGCCAGTGCCCCTCTGCCATGTCTGGGCAAAGGCAGCAAGCTAGAAGCTGCCAGTTGGGGTGGGGTGGGGGCCAGAGTAAAGACTGCCTCCTGCCAAATCCCCAATAGGGGTGGGCTGCTGGAATTTGGGGGAGAAGGAAGAAAGGAAAGTGAATCAGGAGAGCCCCCCAGGGTTTCTGTGGAGCAGGGTGGGGCAGGGCAGGTGCTGTCTTCTGGTTTTCAGCTGAGGAGCTGATGAAGCTCCTGTTCTCCCTTCCTTACCCTTGCTGGCTCTCAGAACCTGGTCAGGGCCCTTCCAACTCCCAAGCGTCTGGGAGTGGGGGTAGGGGAGAGACTGCAGGAGAAACTAGATACCACCCCCAGCTCCAGATAAGCATTCTCAGGAAGAGAGAGAGAATCATCCTCTTTGTCCTGTGAGATCCTGTTAGGCTGCTTTCTCAGCTTCTATTAGGATACTCTGTCTTGTAATAAACAGAAGAGGAAATCCCAATATTGCCTTCAAGAAGTTGGGTTTGGAGACACTTATTAAATGCCATCACTAGCCACAGTAGGAGAGTCCACTGGGCATCAGCCACACAGCTCCCAGAAGCAGCTGCAGGCAGGGTGGGAGTGAGACTGCAACTCAGGGTACCTGGGGTTTGACCTCGTCTACCCTCCTTCTCCAGGAATTCAGTGAGTCAATGCTGCTACCTCCTTTGACCTTCCAGGTAGCAGGCTACCGATGGATGGCAAGTAGACCCAAGAAATGTGATGGGTGAGGGGCAGCACTGGCAACCAAACTGCTCTCCAAGGAAGAACTAAAAGTAACTGGATATTAGCTTAGGCACTGGCTATAATCCCGCCCTTTTCTTCTTTCCCTCTGTCTCCCTTTCCTCTTTTATCTTAGAACTGTCACGGGAGGGAGCTCTCTAGGTACCCCAAAAATACTGTATTTGATACAGCTTTTGGCACTGACGAGGTCCTGGCCTAAGGAGGTCCCAATTCTTGTTTCCTCTTGACAGGTGATCAGGAAGGGCTTGGACAAGCCTACAGAGGGTGTAGGGACATTTTTTAATTCATTGGTCACTAGACATTCTCTTAAGGGCCTTCTCCATGCCGGCTACTAAGGAAAAATAGAGGAGCCTTAAGGGGCTGTGGGTGGAATGACAGAGGCTGGCCCAGGTATACATAGGGAAGGCAGGAATGACTCCTCAGCCTAGTCAAGCTTTATTTGTTGTGTTCTGTTTTTGTTTTTTGAGACAGGGTTTCTCTGTATAACCCTGGCTGTCCTGGAACTCACTCTGTAGACCAGGCTGGCTTCAAACTCAGAGATTCAGAGCCACCTTCCTCTGCTTCTTGAGTGCTAAGTCTTCTCTTCTTGATGGTTATTTGGCTTAAAGATTACAATAGCCCTTTAAAACACTGAGCACCCTTTCCTCAGAGGCAGTAGTCCTCCTCTTCAGGCCATCTCTGTCCTTTGATCTTATCTTTGCAGAAACCCTGTGATATAGATCCTGTCCTTAAATGAGAAGGAAGCAGGTGAAGTCACTCCACTATACTACACCAGACTGCAGGGTAGAACAGGGATGAGGACCCAGCATTGTGTGACCTCAGGGACTATGTCCATTTAACTATACTATGCAGGTACCAACCTGGAGACTGCCTTGAGAGGATTCCACAGAGAAGATGCTGAGGGCACATTTTGTGTTGTAAAACTTTATTGAGTCCCCTGGCTATGAGGTCTGTGGTTGTGGGCAAAGGGGTCCTTCAAGATACCAAGGTGTTCCTTGAGACATGTACAGATTATTCTAGTACTTGGAGCAGTAGAATTTTGGCCCCTCTGCCACATGTAGCACTGTAAGCTGCGCCAGGTGCCTTAGCATCGCCCTCCTGTGTCCAAGAGAGGCAGATCCTAAGAACACTGAAAACCTCGGGTAGATTCTGGATTCCATTAGGAGGGAGCTTGAAGCCACACAGTGAGCATTAAAGTCATCTACTAAAGCAGCAAGAAAGGGGCTTCCTTCTATACTGGTCCACAAAGAGATTCCCTGGATAGCTTCAGGGGTTCAATCCAAATATCCTTGGGAGTGTTCTACACAGTGTACCAAAAATTCCTGCAGTGGTGTGAGGAGGGCAGGAGGAGGCTGAGGATAGGAAAGCTGTCTGGTGCTTTCCCTTTTCCTCCAACACACTCCAGCCCAGAGGGCCCTGCCTCACCCTGAGCTGGCCCTGATGTCAGCGGAAACCCCAGGGGCAGAGGGCTCCTCTCACCTCAGCAACTTCCCTGCCCTGCCCTGGCTCCCCCACCCATACCTGGCCCAGCTCAAGCTTCCCCAAAGGACACCCCACCCCACTTCCCCCTTGGAACTGGGAGGAAGCTGAGACTCACCTGCACTGTACAGCTATGTGGTTCCTTGGCTGTCTCCCCTCTGCCTCACCATGGCTTTATCTGTCTTCCATGGGGTGTCTGGGTGATGGGTGTGGGCAGACGAGCAGAAGGGATACCCCCAGGTGCTTGACTTCCTTTGCCTGCCAAGAGCTGTCCTTGCCATTCTCCCACGATGTTCCATTGCCCTGGCCAACCCATGCTGCAGGCTCTGTGACTCTGTCTCCCCTGGCAGAGGAGTGGGGTTACCTCTCCCTGGGCTGGGAGATCCTTATCCTGCCCTGCTGAGTCACTGCTGGCTCCTCCCGCCTTCACCCTTCCCTTCTCCCCACTATCCTCCCTTCAGGTCTCTCCAGGCTGTCCAGGCCAAGAGTCAGAGATAGCCACTTTCCCTGAGACCATCAACAATGAACTGATGAAGAGGCTTAGTGACAGAGGAGAGAATATGTTCCTCTTTTACTTACATGACCTTGGGGAAGCCACTATCCCCTTTACTCTTCCATGTCCTCAGGTCCTTGTGGTTGGTCCCTAAGAGAGTATCTGCATAAGTACAATAGGATCAGGAGCTGGTGTTGGAGTTCAGTGTCAGAGTGCTTCCTTACCATACATGAGGCCCAGAGTCTGGTCCCCAGCTCTGCAGACAGACAAATAGCATCTACACAAAATGGTAATGATGGGGGGTTGGGGATTTAGCTCAGTGGTAGAGTGCTTGCCTAGGAAGCGCAAGGCCCTGGGTTCGGTCCCCAGCTCCGAAAAAAAGAACCAAAAAAAAAAAAATGGTAATGATGGGCATGTCGTGGGCACATCGTGTGAGCCAGGGCTATAAGGTCCTGTCCCGGAACAAAACAATGATGATGAGATAGGGGCTGAGAGGTAGGGAAGGCTGTGGAGCTTGGAAGACCTCTCTGATTGGTCAGAGAAAGTTGCATGGCCAACAGAAGAGTATAGGCCTGGGAAGGAACTAGTACCCATGTCTGTGCCATCCTGTTACCTCCCAAAGGCTTCCCAAAGCAGCTGCTGTGTATCTCACTGCCCAATGTGGACCAGACACAGCCTGCCTTCCAGGGCCACATGGAAAGGTGACTTTAATACTGACTAGACAAGTGGGAAGCTTGCTATGAGGCTCCAGTGCAGACTAGGGTGCCCGGGGCCAGCCTTTCCTCAACCTCCGACTCGTGAGGACTCTGGACAGATTCATCAAGGTTTTTTGTTTGTTTGTTTGTTTTGTTTTTTTAAGATTTGTTTATTTTATGTATATGAGTACACTGTAGCTGTCTTCAGACACACCAGAAGAGGGCATCGAATCCCATTACAGATGGTTGTGAGCCACCATGTGGTTGCTGGGATTTGAACTCAGAACCTCTGGAAGAGCAGTCAGTGCTCTTAACCGCTGAGCCATCTCTCCAGCCCCCATCAGGTTTTTTTGTTATCAGAAATTTCAGACTGGGATTTTCAGTGACTGAGCATGCACAAGCAGGGTTCTGAGTTCGATCCCCTGCACTGGGTAGAGTGGAGGCCCAGATCCACCAGCTTGAAGCCAAATTGTACAACTTGCTTAAGATCATAGAGGCAGGCAGCTCAGCTCTAAAGCAGCTCTGCCTTTAGTGAGAGGCCCCTTAGCCGTTCTGTCCCTATATCCCTGACGGCCTCTTTCCACCTCCATGCCCACAAGCAAACCCTAGGATGACACCTAGGGTTTTTGCTATTTCCCCTATGGGACCTAGAATAAGGCAGGGCTCAAGACTGGTACCCACAGATGCATGCTTGACCCAGGGTCAGGCCAGCCACCCTGGATTTGCCCTGGGCTCTGGAACTGGATGTGGTGTCTGTCTCCCTCTGCTGGTCCCATAGGGGGACAGCCTGGCCGAACTGCTTTCCCTAGAGCTGATTGAGGTCCATGCCTCCCCAGCAGCGGCTGGTAAAATGTTGGGGACATTCAGGAGACAGGGGACTCAGGCCACACCCTGGTCCACAGAAATGCCAAAGTTGCCTTCTGGAATCCCTGTGTCCATAGTACTGTCTTTAACAGGACCCCAAGGGGTGGTCTTTAGGGAGGTCAGGTCGCCTCCCTGATGCCTGCCCAGGGGGCCCCCAAACAGCCTCTTTCCCTTTCTAACTCATGAATGGAGCTGTCATCCACGGATTTATCTAAACCTTTTGTGAAGCTATTTATATTTCCAACCGGGACCACATCTTGGGGTAATGAGTTCCATCGGTGTCCTCCCCTGCTGGGTGAAGCACGCTGCCTTTGATTTGTCCTAAACTTACCTCACTTGCACTCCAAGGGGGCCCTGTAACTCCAGCATGCCAGGTTTTGGTGAACAAGCTGAGCTTCCCCCTTTCCATCTCTCTGTGGGTTTGAAAAATTCCATTCCATCTTCCCTCTACCTCCAGCCCTGCAGACTGAAAAGACCTGATCTCTCATGTGTGCTTCGTGTCTGCGTGTCTGGTGTGTGGCCACATCTTTATCTCATGGGAGCCTCCAGCAGACTTTGACAGACATAAGCACTACCATTCTCCCAACTCTGGAGGCTAAGGACCAGTGAAAGTCCAGAATGGAAGGACCACATGGTGGCTCAAAGCAGCAGCAGCAGCAGCAGCAGCCCGCCTTCTTAGCTGCCCTCAAAGGCTGATTCTTCCTTTTGTCCCAGACACAGTCATAGAAGGTTCTCCAGCCTGTGGGCTCCATGCCTTTCTCTATACCTTTATACTGGGGAGACTTTCCTCCAGGATCCCTTCTTCCTGAACTAATCTGATGGTCTGCTCTGTTGCCCCTTCTGGTGCTTGGCTACAGTAAGGATGAACTACACAGATAAAGGAGGCAGGACACCATCATCATTGCAGCAGCAGATTGGAAGAGCTTTGCACACATGAACTAGATACATGTGCACAGTAGCTTCTCAAAGAAGTGACCCTGAGTACTTCCAGTCTATACATTAGAAAATTCAGACTTTAAGAACACCAGTCTATGGGGCTGGAGAGATGGTTAAGGGCACTGACTGCTCTTCCAGAGGTACTGAGTTCAATTCTCAGCAACCACACAGTGGCTCACAACCATCTGTAATGAGATCTGATGTCCTCTTCTGGTGTGTCTGAAGACAATGACAGGGTACTCACATACAAACAATAAATAAATCTTAAAAAAAAAAAGAGCGGGTTGGGGATTTAGCTCAGTGGTAGAGCGCTTGCCTAGCAAGCACAAGGCCCTGGGTTCGGTCCCCAGCTCCGAAAAAAAAAAAAAAAAAAAAAGAGAGCATCAGCCTAATGCCCATTTTCACACAACTCATGACAGAGCCAGGATTCAGACCCAGGCAGACCTGGCACCTAGACCTCACTGTGTGTCAGCAAACAACGTCAGTTCAAATCCTGCCAAGGTTTTGAATATGTACTCTTCAGGTATTCAGCATAGATGCATGAAACTAATGCGATGTGCCAGACATTGTTATGAGTGATGGGACAGATGCCAGGGAACAAGAAACCTGGGCAGGGCTTGGCAGCGGGGGCTGGTAGCACCTGGTGTGCTAAACATGCATCACAGGCAGTCCAAATGGTGTTGTCCCTTCCCAGTGCCCCAACAGCTCAGAGCTGTCATGTCTACATGGTTATCCCAGAATACGCACACAAATGCCATATCTACAGCCTAAATCAAGACAAACCCAAGTGAACCCCGACTCCACAAACCCTTCTGCATTTCCGTTCTTTACTTGTGTCATCTATAAGTAAGACTGCATAGGACACACCACAAAGTGACAAAGCCCTCCTGATAAGCCTTTGTGACAGCATATTCCCAGAGTCACAGATTCCTGACTTTCTCCAAGGTGCAGCTTCACACTGACTGGTGAGCCCTTGTTCTTTGTCAGCTGTCTCCAGTCACAGTCCCTGTGGGACCCTCCCACCCCAGCCACAGAGCTTTGACCCTCACTTTGCAGGACCCTCCCTCAGGTCTTCAGGTAAATGCCTAACCTGGACATGCTGTTCTAGAGGAGGCTCTCTTCCCCCAGCATTCCTCTCCTCTCCCAGCATCCTTCTGTCCTTCTCCCTTGTAGCACCTACACACTGTACTTGGAGATTAGGGGGCTTTATCTTGTCTTTGTCCCAAACTTGGAAAATTGCACCCACTGTGCAATTTCCTGTGATTCAGCCCTAACCAGCTGGGGAGAAGTGGCACTTGAGAGGAAGGGA
Source organism: Rattus norvegicus (assembly GCF_021556685.1). Classification (NCBI taxonomy): domain Eukaryota; kingdom Metazoa; phylum Chordata; class Mammalia; order Rodentia; family Muridae; genus Rattus; species Rattus norvegicus. Next base: position 214,376,251 of record NC_141534.1, on the reverse strand, counting down.
TCCCTGACAGAGAAAGATTCTGAGGATTTGAAGTGGCAACCAGTCTTCATCGCCATCCCAGATACACTTGCATTTACATAGATGAACGTCTGTGGGAAGCTGCCTCCAACATGGGGTGAGGTGAACACCGTAAGTGGGGTCTGAATCCTGAGGGGTCATCTCACCATCTCTTCCAGCTGCATGTGAGGGAGAAATGGAGATGCAGAGGGGCCTGACTTGTCCCAGGCCGTCTACACGGGGAGCTGGAGTCACACTTTGCTCTGCTTTCAGGATGGACCCAAGTCCACCTCTCACCCAACATAGCATCCATGGGTTCCAGCTCTTTCTCTCTTACTGTGCTTCTCGGGCACGACTGGGTCTGCAACTGCAAGACAGAATGGTGGACTGAAAAGCTCCCTACTAGACTTACAGTCCAGGAATAGGATGGGGAAACAACCTAGGAGAGTTTTTCCCCCAGGATTACACCACAGAGGAGCCCCTCAGGATCTAAGTGTCAGGTTGGAGGGGGCCAGGGTGAGCATCCTGTTCCCTGTCCTTCCCCATTCCGTGTACTACAGACGGTTCTGGCATTGAGCAAGGAAGCAGGAGGGTGACCACTCCAGAGTATCCCCTTTTCCTAGTATGTACGACCTCGGACCTCAGGTGGAGCGTCTTACACCCAGCACGTCAGGGACAGAGACAGGCTAATCCAACAGCCTCTCTTTGATTCCAGGGAGCCTTGCCTTCTGTCTCCTGTTGAGACTGGCTGCTCAGGCAGGAGGCAGGGGAGGAAGTAGGGGGTGTTTGAATGTCTCACCCAGTCCTGGATAGGATGGGAGGATATCTTTAGAGGAAGAAACAAGCAGCACAAGGAATGACCCAGGGCTAGGGATTGACCCAGCGCATGTGTTTGCTTGCTTGTTTCTGAGACAGTGTTTCTCTGTGTAGCTCTGGCTGCCCAGGAACTCACTGTACAGCCCTCTGCCTCTGCTGGAATTAAATGAATGCCCATCAGGTGTAGTTTAACTCAGGGCTTTTGAATGTCAGGCAAGTGCTGTACTTAGAGCTACATTCTAGCCCTTTATTTTTTCTTTCATCTATTGTTAGTGTGTTTGAGATTGCCAGCACTTGGGGAAGTCAGAGGACAGCTTTCAGGAGTCTTCCTCTGCCGTGGATGATGGCTGTAGAGCTCACGTCCTCCGGATTGCAAGCATCTCATGCCCCACCCCCACCAGCCCTGGCTCACCTTGAACTTTCTCTAATCTCAACAGGCCTTGAATTGTCCTTTTTTTCTTAGAATTGTTTATTATTTTATGTCTATGAGTACACTGTAGCTGTCTTCAGACACACCAGAAGAGGGCATCGGATTCCATTACAGATGGTTGTGAACCATCATGTGGTTGCTGGGATTTGAACTCAGGACCTCTGGAAGAGCAGTCAGTGCTCTTAATCTCTGAGCCAAATTCAAATCCCTTGAATTTTATTTTTTTTAACCCTCCTCCTCTTGAATTTTCAGTCTTTCTACCTCAGCCTCCCAAGACCCTGAGATTACAAACCTATGCGACCATGCCTATAGTTACATTTTGGGAGGCTAAGTATGGGAAGAGTAGAATTATCAGGAATGGGGGCACTGTGGGCACAGGGTGGAGGGTGGCTTGAAGCAGTCAGGCTTAACTGTGCCACATATTCAACTTCGTTCTTTTCTTTTCAAGATGTACTTATTGTATGTGCTCTATCTGTACACCTGCATGCCAGAAGAGGGCATCAGATCACCATGTGGTTGCTGGGAACTGAACTCAGGTCCCCTGGAAGAGCAGCTGAGCCATCTCTTTAGGCCCTCCTTTTTTTCTTTTTCTTTCTTTCTTTCTTTTTTTTTCTTTTTTTTTTTTTTTTTCCGAGACAGGGTCTTGCTATGTGGCCCAGGCTGGCATCTCAAATTCTCAAAGTCCTTAGTGGTAGGATTATAGGCATGAGCCACCATACCTGGCTTAACACCTATTTATTGATCCTAAGCTGTGTGTGACGCACACAAGACAGAGCAACAGACAAAACTGATGCAGTTCCAGCCCACGTGTAGTAGCCACAACAGCAGGGAGCACAAGTATTAAACACAGGAAAACTGATAGGCACCATGGAGTGTTCTGTGCCGAGGGAATCTTTGCTGTTGAGCCTAGGAAGAGAAGCCAGCATGGGAAAAGCAGGCCACAGCCTTGGAAGCAGCCAGAGTGACAGCCAAGGGCCTGACAGGACTTTGGAGATAGGTGATCAGAGGTAGGATACAGTGAAGACATGTGGGACCTGGATCCTGAAAGTTCCAGATTAAGAGACCAGACTTTGGAGAGTTAAGCTGGTGGAGGCAGATCGCTGAGGACAGTGGAGACAAGGAGGGCCACTTTGCCGTCTGTTTGGTAACAAAGTAATCAGAATCCACTGAAGAACTGATCAGATGAGGAGGAGAGGATGCTAACAGCTAACTCCAGTCTAACAGTGAACTGGACGCCTCTATGTTGCTCACACTGGTTGCCTTGGATGTGGAATGGGAAAGCAGTCTCCTCCCCGGAGGCTTTAAGAAAGGAGAAGCTAGAGAGGGAGAGGAGCCTAAAAAAGAGGAGTTAGATAACTAATACAGACTTCCCGTTAACCCACAGGACACAGCAGGGAAATGCAAGTGTTGCTCTAGGCTGTTCTTTTCACACTTGAAGTAACTAAAACCCAGAGAAAGTTGAATGCATCCCAGCTGATAGCCCTCATCCTTGACACTGTCTGGGTAATTGGTAACGTGTACACAAACTACGTGTAGTGCTTAAGCCTTTCCACGACTTCCCAGTTCATCCCTTCAGCCCTGACGGGCTCAAGGCTCGGGACACTCCACCCAGCCATATGGTCCTACCCCATTGTGCCTCTGCTTCTGACAGACCCATCCTTCTACCCTTTTCTGTCCCAGAACCTTCTGATCTTTCCGTGTATTTATGAAGGTCAGTGAAGGATCCTGAAATCAGAATGAACAGCCTCTTTTCATGGTTCTTGAAGCAAGTTACGTTAATTTTTTTTTTTTTTTTTTTTTTTGAGGGGAGCTGGTGGTTGCTGCCACAACAGAATCATCCCTGGCCCTGATTGAGCGCGAACTTTCCTTGACCCTGTAACCCCACACACTAAAGTTAGTGACTCCAGAGGGTCTACTCTTCCCATGTTCGGACTCTGGTCCAGAACTCGATCCTTGGTGCAGGCACCTTGCTCCTCGGAACTGCATCTAATGTGGGAGCCCGGTGGAGCAGCAGAACTCTGCAGGGTGGGAAAGCCAGACCCGATGAAGGACGCAGGAGCGCTCCCTCCGTAGTCACGTGACCCAGGCCACACCCAAGGAAACGACTGAATCACGTGGCGCCGAGCTTAGGAACGTTTTTCTCACGTGACGGAGGAACCCCGGGTGGACCAATAAGGAAGCGGAGGCCAGGCTGGCGGCGGGGAGGGGACGGTGCGCGGGAAGAGAACTTTAGGCATTCCTAGTAGCTGCTGGGACTCGTTGTGGGTTGTATCCCGTCCCGGTCTGGTTGTAAAACAAGCTCGGCCTCAGTGTTTATGTACCATGAAGTGCCTGATCACTGGGGGCAACGTGAAGGGTAAGTTTAGACCTGCTTTGCAGCAGACCATGTGAGCAAGCCCCTGGAGTCCCCCTAACCACTTTCTGCTCTCCTTCCGTAGTGCTGGGAAAGGCTGTCCATTCGCTATCCCGAATCGGGGACGAGCTCTATCTGGAACCCTTGAAGGACGGGGTAAGAGACTGGGACGCAGGGATGGGGGCCGATTCAATGGCGAGTGGGGAGCCTAGGCTTGGCGTTCACTCGGCCTTACAGGGTGATGGTGGACAGGTATTTCGGCTCAGTTTATTTCCTCTTGAGTTGTTGGGACATCAGCTTGGGCCCTGTCTTCTGAGGCTGCATGTGTATACAGAGGGCACTTAACTCTTCCTAGAGCGCCTTGTGGCAGGCAAGGTGGGGCTAAAGTAACTTAAGGGAAAAACAAGCATGGCAGACCCTGAGCCGCGGAAGACTGGGAGATCTACATGCAAGAAGGTCTTGCCACACAGAAAGGGAAGGGGAGTTTCATTAGGAAGCGATGGAAGAGAACTGCCGCTGGATGAAATGCAGGGCATTTAGTGAGCCTGACGTGGCCCCTGACTATTATCTTCCCTGCTTTTTGTGCCTCAGCTCTCCCTACGGACTGTGAACTCTTCCCGTTCTGCCTATGCCTGCTTCCTCTTTGCCCCCCTCTTCTTCCAGCAATACCAGGAAGCTTCCCCTGGTCAGGATCTGCTGCGCTGTAAGATCCTGATGAAGGTAAGGACCACCTGAAGCATCCACAGCTGTGCCTGTGTCAGGTACTCAGTAAATGATGACTAGGGAGTTAGTCTCATATGGGAGCTAGTCCATGCAAAATGCAGTGAGGTCGAGATGTTTAGACTCTAGAGGGTTATAAGAGCACTGGAGAGGGTGGTGACATTCAGGTTGGTCAAGAAAAGTTTAGCAGCCCTTCCCAGCAAAGAGAACAGCATGGACAAGCCTGGTAATGTGCAGACATCCTGCATGCAGTGGGAGCCCCCTTTCACAGCTTTGTTGGGCCAGTGATGGACCAGGGCCTACATGGGATGTAGAGCTGGTCCATGGAAGCAGAGTGCCAGGCCGATGTCCTACCCTGCCCAGTCCTTCCTGTCCGTCTTCCGCTCTCTGGCAACGGTGGAGAAGACTGTGGAGAAGTGCTGCATCTCCCTCAGTGGCAGCAACAGCCACCTGGTGGTCCAGCTTCACTGCAAATATGGTGAGCAGGCAGCTGGCCAGCTAAGAGTGGGGGAGTGGAGTGAAGGCTGTCAAGCCCACTGAGACCATTTCCCCTATCCAGGGGTCAAGAAGACACACAACCTCTCCTTCCAGGACTGTGAATCCCTGCAGGCTGTCTTCGACCCAGCCTCATGCCCCCACTTACTCCGCACCCCAGCACGGTGAGCATGCCTGCTTCGGACTTCACCTGAGTCTCTCCCACCTTTGGGGCCTTAAGTGTTATTCTAGGATATCTCACTCTCAGAATGAGATGAGGATGGCGAGTGGGGAACCTAGGCTTGGCGTTCACTCGGCCTTACAGGGTGATGGTGGACAGGTATTTCGGCTCAGTTTATTTCCTCTTGAGTTGTTGGGACATCAGCTTGGGCCCTGTCTTCTGAGGCTGCATGTGTATACAGAGGGCACTTAACTCTTCCTAGAGCGCCTTGTGGCAGCAAGGTGGGGCTTCCCACCTCTGGATGGAGGTGGGAAGGTCAGAAGTTTCAAGGCCAGTGAGTTTCTAGGCTAGCCTAGGTATTATGAGACAGTCTCAAAAAAGGGTGCATATGCTGGGGAGATAACTCAGTAAATGTGTGATGTACAAGCATGGGTGCCTGTTCCGAGTCCTCGCTTAGATAAGAATGTGTAATGTCAGTTGGCCGGCGGTGCACGCCTTTAATCCCAGCACTTAGCAAGGCAGTGGTTTTCTGTGAGGACAGCCTGGTCTACAAAGCAAGTTGCAGGCAGGCAGGCAGGCAAGCAGGGCTACAGAGAGAAACCCTGTCTTTAAAAAAAGGAACCAAACCAAACACCAAGATGGGCAGCACCTGAGAAGCAGCAGCACTGAGCATGTCTTCTGCCCTCTGCCCATGCACGTTCACACAACACAAAAGCACCTTTGCCTCTAAGGCGGAAACTCGGGGTTTCTGTGTCAAGGCCACACATCGCTTACCTTGCTCTTCAAGAACAGAAGCTGCTGTCTCTCGCCATTCCCACTGACTGTGGGTCCTGCCTTGTGTATCCCAGAGGCCTGCTCTGCTTGTCTAGAGAGAACCTATGACCTGCCTGCAGATCTCTTTTTTTTTTTTTAAACATTTATTATGTATACATCACACAGCTTTCTGCCTGCATGTATGCCTGCAGGCCAGAAGAGGGCACCAGACCTGATTGTAGATGGTTGTGAGCCACCATGTGGTTGCTGGGAATTGATCTCAGGACCTCCGGAAGAGCAGACAGTGCTCTTAACCTCTGAGCCATCTCTCCAGCCCCCTGCAGATCTCTTGTATGACCTGAATAACCCTGACAGCCTGTCCTTGACCCTGTGTCACAGTTTCAAAGCCCTCTGACCTCTCACTCTTCTGGTAGTGTCCCTCTTTTTTTTTTTTTTTTAAGATTTATTTATTTAATGTATGAGTATACTGTCCCTATCTTCAGACACATTAGAAGAGGGCATCAGATCCCATTACAGATGGTTGTGAGCCACCTTGTGGTTGCTGGGAATTGAACTCACAACTTCTGGAAGAGCAGTTGGGTGTTCTTAACCACTGAGCTATCTCTCCAGCCGGGTAGTGTTATATTCCTCTTATAGTGGCTTCTTCCTAACTGCCAGGGCTCTAGACTCTGGGCCAAAGGAAGGACCTGGGCAAAGAAGCTGGAGTCTAGGAGGGCTGCTGCACAGCCCGACAGCCCACGTCAAGACAAGGCATGGCAAGGAGAGTGTTCCAGCTGACATTAAGGTGGTCACTGAAGCCCAGAATGCAGTGGGTTCTCCCAGCATCCCCTGCCTGTGCTGGACACTGCATGCAAGTAGCCCAAGGTCCCACTCATTTCTCAGACTGAAGTCCCTTCAGGTCCCAGTGTCATCTTCCCCAGGGTCTGTTAATAGTGATAAGAGTTCCTTTTTGGAGGGGCTATTTCCCCCCTAAATACTGGCAACAGAACCCAGGACCTTGTGTTTGCTGGGTACTCTGTACCACTGAGCTAAATTAAATTCCCAGCCCTAACTGCTTCTCTTCCTCATATAGTTTCAATATAGAAGTCAGGATGGTGGCTCAGCAGTTAAGCCTGTTTCTTTTTAGCCTGACTGGTTGAGTTGTCAGGTTTTAAATCCCCAGAATCTACATGGTGGAAGAATGGACTCCCATGGGTTTTCTAGTCTCCACATGTGCACCAGAGCGTCGGAGCTGTTCTTCTCTCCACAGCACACACAGTCACAAAATAAGTTTTAAAAATTCAAATATAGGGGTTGGGGATTTAGCTCAGTGGTAGAGCGCTTGCCTAGGAAGCGCAAGGCCCTGGGTTCGGTCCCCAGCTCCGAAAAAAAGAACCAAAAAAAAAAAAAAATTCAAATATAGATGCCAGATACCCCACCTCCATCTCATGCTAGGGACAGAACCCAAAGACTATAGTCTTGAGGCAAATCTAGGAGTTACTTTTCTATAAACGTTCAGCATTATAAATCCTTAGAAGATGGGGGCAAGGCCTGGGTTGGTGTTCAACACCTTTAATCCCTGATATTGGGAAGAAGAGGTAGGTAGATCTCTGTGAGTTCAAGACCAGCTCAAGCTATATAGTAAGACCTATCGCTGTTCCACTTCTGGGTATGGGTGCAGGGTGTTGTTGAGCCCCTGGGTTGATATGTTGAGCCCCTGGGTTGGGTATGATAGTGCACACCTGTAATCCCAGCTCTCTCTCTCTCTTTTTTTTTCCCGGAGCTGGGGACTGAACCCAGGGCCTTGCGCTTGCTAGGCAAATGCTCTACCACTGAGCTAAATCCCCAACCCCATCCCAGCTCTTTTTAAGAGGTAGAGTTGGGCTGGAGAGATGGCTCAGGAGTTAAGAGCACTGACTGCTCTTCCAGAGGTCCTGAGTTCAAATCTCAGCAACTGCATGGTGGCTCACAATCATCTATAATGAGATCTGATGCCCTCTTCTGGTGTGTCTGAAGACAGCTACAGTATATCCATATAAATAAAAGAAATCTTAAAAAGTGGGGGGGGTAGAGTCAAAAGGCCAGAAGGATTGCTAAGTTTGAGGTCAGCCAGGGCTAAATGTAAAGAACCTGTTTTAAAACAACCCCCACCCATCCCCAAAAAAGTAGCTGGGACTAACAGCAATGTTGTCCTGTACCCAGCTTTGCTTTCCCCCACTTCCGAGCTCTCGTTCCTGGGTCCCTGAGCAAAAGGCTCTTTGCTCCCACAGCAACCTGCCTTGCCTGCCCCTCTGCTGTGTCTAGGCTTTGGTTTTACTTAGTCTGCGCTTCCACTGCCTTAAGAGCTTCTCACCAGGCAAGTAACATAAGAGTGGGCAAAGCATCTCGTGCACATCCGATGTTTGTCCTTGTCACAGGGTTCTGGCAGAGGCGGTTCTGTCCTTTCCCCTTGCGTTGACTGAGGTGACCCTGGGCATTGGCCGTGGCCGACGCGTCATCCTGCGCAGCTACCAGGAAGAGGAGGCAGGTGAGGGAGTTAGACCTGTCCCAGGAGGGCACAAGAGCTAGGAGTGACTCAAGGATGTTAACTCCTCTGTGCCTGCCACATAGATAGCACCAGCAAGGCCATGGTGACTGAGACGAGCATTGGGGAGGAGGACTTCCAGCAGCTGCATGCCCCAGAAGGGAGAGCTGTCACCTTCTGTCTCAAGGAATTTCGGGTGAGTTTACTATGGCTGTCACCTGGTCTTTTCAGCCAAACACAGGCTCTTACTACCTGCTTCTTCCTTCCCAGGGGCTCCTGAGCTTTGCAGAGTCTGCAAATTTGCCTCTTACTATCCACTTTGATGTTCCAGGCAGGTAATTCCAGGCTTTTAGGCTGGGTAGGAAGTAGGGCTCTAGGATGCCCAGAGCAGGATAACCCAGTTAGCCTTTCTGTCACTCAGGCCAGTCATCTTTACCGTTGAGGACTCTTTGCTAGATGCCCACTTTGTCTTGGCCACACTTTTAGAGCAAGACTCATGTTCCCAGGACCTGTGTTCCCCAAAGCCCCATCAGCCAGTGCCTCAGAAGCAGCCACACAGGTAAGGGTGCTAACTACCTCACTTTCCCTCCATTTCTGCACACTAAGGTTGAGCCTGCTACTTCTCACTTCTGCACCTCCCCCATGCATACTTCCTGTCAGGCCCAGCCTCTACAGGGCTTCCAGCCTTAATGGTCAGCTGTACTGAGACCCCTCCCATCCATAGAGGCATCCCCAAGGTCCTGCTGGCTTCCTTCTCTGGCTGAGGCCTCCCCTCTGAGCCTCTTTCCAGACTAGGAAAGAAAGCTGCTGGGAGGCAGGGAGCCGCCTGGTGTAGAGAAGCAGGTGGCTGGAAGGGCAGGTGGGTTGGGAGGCTGGGCTCAGTAGAGTAGAAGCAGAGGAAGTTTGGTCTGGCTCTCAGCCCAGCATATCCCTGGGCTCCTGAGCTCTCCAGCTCCTATCCCTTGGGAAGGTGAGAGATTGGGCCCCACGTGGCCCTGTTCACAGGACTTGTTGCTTTCCTCCCCCAGCTGAGCTAAATTGGCCCCAGGATCCTCCCTCAGGCCCCTACCTGAACTCTGATCAAAGGGGTTCCAGTTCCACCCCCTCCAGGAAGCTCCCACTTAACCCCTGCATCCTATCCTCCCAGCCAAATCAGGAAGTAATAAAATTGAAAGCTCACCAGCAGTCTTGAGGCCTCAAGCCCTCCTCTGAGCCCTCCAAAGTGGGGCCTGCCTCTGTATCCCTTTTTTCTCTGTACCTTCTTGATATTATCTCTGCCTACAGCACACCCCACTCAGATGACTTTACCAATGATGACATCGACTGTTACATGATTGCCATGGAAACCACCGTGGGCAACGAGAGCTCCCGGGCACAGCCTTCCACTTCCCTCCCACCTGTTCCCCAGGCCTCCCATGACCTTGCCCCTCCCTCAGAGGAGGAAGAGGAGGAAGCTGAGCCTAGTACAGTGCCTGGGACTCCCCCACCCAAGAAGGTAAAAGCTGAAGGTTGGGATAGGAACTGAGGGAAGGAAGGAAGCAGCTTCCAGAACTAACTAGGCTTTCTCTATTCTCTTTCCAGTTTCGTTCACTTTTCTTTGGCTCCATCCTGGCCCCTATACATTCCCCCCAGGGTCCCAACCCTGTGCTGGCTGAAGACAGTGATGGTGAAGGCTGAACTTGAGAAACTGAAGTCTGTGTCCAAAGGCTCACGGACCAGAAGCAGGCCCAGCCACAGGCAGAGTTGGGCATTAGTCTCTGGACATGAGAAAAGGACATGAGAAAAGGTCTATGCCTTGGGTAGGCCCCACTTGGCTGTCTGCTTCAGAGCTACCTAGGCAACCATGTTTGGTCTGTTTACTCAGCCTATACTCTGGTGCCCGGCTATCACCTGACAGATTCTTCACCTCTTACTTTGAGGCTCTACAGTATCTGGTCAGAGCCAGAAACTTAAGCTTCCTTAGGCTCACCTGCCTCTAAAAAAGATCAATGTTGAACACACGCTCTCTGCCAATCATGAACTCCCATCAGACCCTTCTGTGGTCCTAACACTTGGGCCTTGGCTTAGAATCCCAATTGCCTCTAGACCTGACTAGCCCTGGCTGGGCCCATGTCCAGCCACTGTCTGCCCTCCCCGGTGGCTTTGTACCAAAGGACTGCTGGCCCACTATCTGGGATGAGGGAGACAGAGGCCATGGCGAGAATCCAGCTTTGACCTTTATTCAAGAGACCAGATGGGTTGCCCCAGGATCTGGCTGCCAGCCATGCAAGGCTGGAGACCCACAATCTGGTCTGCCATTGCCCTGAGCTGCAGCCTTGGCCCCAGGATTCCACTTGCAGCCACCACAGGTGCTGGTGGGAGGGAGCCCTGGGGAATTAGATGCTGCTATTGATTCTTTAAAAAATAAAGGAAAGACACTTAACGCTGTGTTCCCCATGATGGGTGGGCCTGAGAGGCCAGTGTGACCCATGGCAGCATGATTTCTGTACAAATAATCCGTCATCTGGGGCAGAGGGCAGCACATGGAGGCTATTTCTTGGCTTTGGCAGAATTGCGGGGTGGAGTGATGGGACGGCCTCCGGGGTTCAGGCCACTGAACTGCCCATACTTCCCCTTATTCTTATCAGCGGGCTTGAGGATCTGAAAGAGAGAACCCTGATCAGGTCCTGGCACTGAGCCAGGCAGCCTCTTCCCCACACCCACCTGGGAGGAGCGCATAAGGATCTCTTCCCACACCCACCTGGAAGGAACACATGAGTGTCTCGTCCACACTCATCATGGCGCCAGCGTTGTCAAACTCGCCACAGTAGTTGGGAGCTGAGAAGAGTGTCACCAGCTGCCTCTTGGCAAAGAACTCATAGCCATCTTCTACAACCTGGGCAAGGACAGGAACCATTTGGTCTCTTAAGTTAAGCAGCTAGCCATCCCCACAGCCTGCCCCAGGCCACTAGCCCACCTGATGTGCTCTGCAGATGAGGTCCAAATCATGCTTGTGCAGGAACTTGGCTACAACCTCGGCCCCAAAGGTAAAGGAGACTCCACGGTCATTCTCGCCCCAGCCTTGAACATCCTTGTCAGGGTCAGACCACAGCAGATCACACAACAGGCCCTGGTCAGGCACGTCCGTGGGCCGCATAATACGTCTAATCTGCTCCATGGATTGCAAGTCTGGAGACAGGCCTGGGGTGGTAGAGTGAGAATAGTGTTCCTTACACCGAAAAGCAGGTACTATCCCATGCCCAGAAAGGTCTCAGGGGTCAGCTCCACTTTCCCCACCAACGCTGGGTTCATCTTTTGGGCTCCTTAAGTTTAGGGAAACAGAGTTCATTATATTCCTGCTGGCCCCATTTCTCTATGTGGCCTTGGCTGTCTGGGAACTCCCTTTGTTTTTTTTGTTTTTGTTTTTGTTTTTTTTTTTTTAGGAATATGTTTTTTCAGTTTTTTTTTTATTGGATATTTTATGTATTAACATTTTTTTTTCCCGGAGCTGGGGACCGAACCTAGGGCCTTGTGCTTGCTAGGCAAGCACTCTACCACTGAGCTAAATCCCCAACCCAGGGAACTCCCTTTGTATGCCACCGCCACCTGGCCATCCCTCAGCTTTTAGAAGTACAAAGAGTACGGGCTGGAGAGATGGCTCAGCGGTTAAGAGCACCCGACTGCTCTTCCAGAGGTCATGAGTTCAATTCCCAGCAACCACATGGTGGCTCACAACCATCTATAAAGAGATCTGGTGTATCTGAAGACAGCTACAGTGTACTCATATATAATAAATAAAATAAATATTTAAAAAAAAAAAAAAGAGTAGACCTCCGTGGGGGAAGGAGATGAATGAGTTGCCTATAGCATGCTAAATACCACAACAGGAAAGCGCAGTCGAACTGGGGTGTGTAGCCAGGTGAGGTGGTGCAGGCCTTTAGTCCCATCACTTGGAAGGCAGAGATAACCAGAACTCTTGTGAGTTCCAGAACACAGAAAAACCCTGTCTCAAAAACAAACTGGGCTGTGGGTGACCTGTAATAAGTGACAGCCAAATTCAAGGAGAGCTACTCCAGGAAACAGGAGAGTTCTGTTAACTTTCCAAGGCCCCTAAGGATATAGCCCAAGCACAGACCCCACAACCATCCTGACCTCCGTGGCAGCAGAAGATCTTCTCATCTACAATGGCTGCAATGGGCAGGCAGTTGAAGCAGTCGGTGAAAGTCTTCCACAGTTTGATGTTGTATCGTCTCTTGCCTGCACAGAAGAAAATGGCTCGTAGGGAAGACCACCCACCACACAAAACCCAGTCTATAGTTTTCTGTGCACTCCTCCAGGGTACTTTGTGGGTTACTCTGACAAAGTGCAAAGACTAGAAGGCAAAGAAAGCTTATTACAGTTTCCTTGCTCTGCCCTCATCTACCTTCCAGAATTCCAACACCTGGGTCCACAAGAACCTGAACTCCAGTCTGGCCTAACCTCAGTGTCTGGTTTATTCATAACATGCACCCTAAATGCTTAGTAAGGGATGCAATAGAGGGAAGTGTCATCGGGCAGGGCTGTGGAGGAAGCTTTAGCAAACGGGCAGCCCTGCATGTACATCCATTCACCAGGCCCTTCCTTGGTGCCATGGATAACAGACAGCTTGGTTGGGGCTTTGCAGGACCCATCATCAGGGTTCTCAGCACTAGAACAATTTAGGGGGCCCATGAAGTGCAGGAAATGTAGTTCTGGGCAACCAGCAACATTCAAAGCACTCACATTCATCATAGAAGCCATAGATGCGGTTGATGCTGGCACACTCATGGTTCCCACGTAGTAGAAAGAAATTCTCCGGGTATTTGATCTTATAGGCCAGCAACAAGCAGATGGTCTCCAAAGACTGCTTTCCCCGATCCACATAGTCCCCCAAGAAGAGGTAGTTGCTCTCTGGAGGGAAGCCACCATACTCGAACAGCCGTAGAAGGTCATAGTACTGGCCATGGATGTCACCTGGGAACCAGAGAAGACTAGGTAGGTCCAAGATGTAAACTTGAACCCAGGGCCAGCAACGGAAACACAGGTACTGGGGCAGGAGTAAGGGGCTATTTTGAGGAAGCTAAGGGGTTCTGAGCAAGGGCTTACCACAGATCTTGAGAGGCGCCTCAAGCTCCAGAAGAATAGGCTGGCTCAGGAAAATCTCCCGGGATTTGAGGCAAAGACCACGGATCTCGTTCTCTGTCAGCTGCACATTCTTTCCAGGCCGTGAGCCCTGCACTGGGTACGGAATAGGGTCTTGGGACCCTGACCTCGCAGACCGAATGTCATGCGCCCCTCCCCAACACCAGCAACTGTTGCAAGGGAGCCCCCGCTGAAACCTTTGCATCAGGCCTTCAAAGGCAAGATACGACCCCTTAGCCACCCGGAGGCCCTCCAGAGACACGCCTGTGCTCAGCAGCCTGTCAACCGAAGCTTCCTCGCCTCAGAACCCCTTCCCAGCTAGCTTCGCAGGAGTCTCACCCTGAGTCTCGGCCACTCAAGCGTCCCCGGCCTCGGAGCGCGCTCCAAAGCCTAGGCGCAGGGAGTAGGGAGGGCTGCCGTGGCCATAGAACCTCACGGCCTGTCCCCGCCCAAGCGACGCTAGCCCCCGAGAGCGGCGGGCCCGCCCGCGCTCTACTTCCGGACGGCGATGGGCCCAGGCTCGGCGCGCGCGCACCTTCCCTACCCCTACCCACCTTCCAGCAGGCGCCCGATGATGGAATCCAGGTTGAGCTTCTCGCTGTCGGACATGGCGGCGCCGCCGCTCCGGCCCACCAGCTCCGGGCCCTCTCCTGCCTCCCGCCCTCTTGCAGCCTCCTTCCGGCCTGGCTCTCCTTCCGCCCTCCCCAGCCCGCCCTCGGCCCGCCGCCCCGCCTCTTCGGCCGGCCGCCCCGCCCTGCCGCGTCCGTAGTTCCCTGCTCTCTAGCGCCTCCCCTGGACCGGAAGCACTGCAGCCGGGGAGGGCCTCGGGCGGCCGGGCGAGGCCTGGCAGGGGTGGAGGGCGGGGTTTGTAGGGCGGAGTTGGGTCGGCTCCACCCAGGAGGAATCGCCCTGCTGCGTTCTGATGAGTTAGAACCGGAAGTACTGTAGAAATTGTTTTTCTCTTTCCAAGTCTCTTCCCACCCCAGCCCTGCGTGGGATTGTGGTGTGAGCATGTTAATCGCTGACTTCTCAAACACTGTAAAGTAATTCCTCGAAGTGCAGAAAAAGGAACTAAGGCTCAATGACACTGAGAGTGAGCTCCAAACCTCCAGAGCCTCACATTCACCTCGGTCTTTATGGCCAGACCCATGAACACCTGCTACTGAACTCGAAGCAATGTTTTGGTCCAGGTTGCCTTGGTGCCTGCTACGTCAGGTTTTTTTTTTCGTTAAGTGATGTAATACTATTTTATCTCCTTCCTGTTGTAAGTCCTTTGTAGAATGCTTGGACTTGTCTAGCATGTGCAAGGCCTGAGGTTTTATCTCCGGCTCTGGAAGGAAAGTAAAGAAAGAAAAGGGGGGAAAGGTATTATTTTTAAACAGTAACACATTAAAGAACCCAATGTATCATAAACCTGTAATTCCAGTGCCTGAAATTCCAGCACTCAGGAGTCTGGACACAGGAGGATCAGAAGTTCAGGGTCATGCTCAACTACATAGTGAGTTCATCTCCTGCCTGGGCTACGTGAGACCCTTGTTCCCAGACTGTACCCTTTCACTCTCAAAAAAGAAAACCCAGGACAGTGGGTTGGAGTGGTGGGACGACATTAAAGCATAATTATTACTGGAACCATGAGTTGGTTTTACACGCAAGTAACCTCAAAACCGATAGTGGCCTGTCATCTTCAACTTGGGCAAGTCGGGGACTCTTCACACCTCCCATCCGTGATGGGAGGAGTCCGTGGCTCAGGCACTAAGGCAAGCAGGAAGAACCTCATAGAGGAAGGGGGGAGTCCCCCCACCAGGGAGGGGCCCCCAATAGGCTGCTGAAGCTGAGACTGAGGAGGAAGTGAGAGGAGGAGGTGAGGTGCAGCAAGGAGGTGAGCTGGGCTAGGGGCCAGGCCTGGGGTGGGTCTCTACACAGAGACTTGGTCTTTGTGGTACCTCAGGGACTACCTGACTCCCCCGTGACTGAGGACTGGTTCCTGGAACCCCAGCCTCAGTCTGGCTGTTCACACTGGCTCTCTATATGTCTTGCAGCCTGTGACACTGGGGTCTAGGGCAGAATGGCCCAGGCCCTGGGAGAGGACTTGTTGCTACCGTCAGAACTACAGGATGATTCTAGCTCTCTAGGGTCCGACTCAGAGATCAGTGGGTCCAGCCCATATCGTCAGGCTGACCGATATGGCTTCATTGGGGGCAACTCAGCTGAGCTGGGGTAAGTGAGGCATGGGTAGGGGAGATGGTAGGGGACAGAGGCTGAGGACTGAGTTCTGGAATCAGGCCTGGCCTCTAGGGTCTTGCTGTAGACACCAGCCCAGAACTCAGCTGTGACATTCCAGTGTCACTCCTCAGGTTCCATGTGGGATTAAGGTAAGAAGGGTGGTGGAGGGAAGGTCTTTTACATCTCTATTATCCCCCGAGGGTCTGCACTTTCTCTTCAAACTGAACATCTTTTCCCTTTTCATCTCTGGCCCAAGAACTCCAGATGGGAATTCGGATGTCTTTCATTCTCTTCTCCAGGTTTACCTAATACAGTTAATCAGATTCAGACAGAAACTTGACACATCACATAGCAGATCAGAAACAGAAGCAGATTCAAACTCAGGGCTTCTGCCTTCCAGTGCAGGGCACTGTCCTGCCCACCCAGCTTCCCTGTGACCCATCTCTGTCTCTGTTTTAGAGGACAGCCAAACAGACCTTCTCTAAATACGCGTCTCCTCATCCCGTTGGCCTTGCCAGCTTCCATCCCTACTGAGGCCCAAATCCCTTCCTTTACCTGTACAGCCATTGGCAGCTTCTGGGCCACAGATCATTTCCCAGGACTCTTCAGAGAGCCCCAGACCAGGAGCTGGGGTTTCTCTGATAGACTGGAATGGGAAGGTATATGTTCCAAGGAATACTTTGGTACTGTGTCTGCTCTGTACCTCCAGGCTTGGTCAACCCCCTGCAGACCTTATTCGCCAGCGGGAGATGAAATGGGTAGAAATGACCTTACACTGGGAGAAGACCATGTCTCGACGATATAAGAAGGTAAGGAAAGAGAGGTCTATGTACACTGGTTCCCAAAGCTCTTATCCCCCTGCTTCTGCTGCCCAAGTGGACTCTTGACCAATGAAAAGCTGTCCTTAGAGCTGACCAGTAGTGGTGTGTGCCTTTAATCCCAGCACTCAGAAGGCAGAGGGAGGCAGGTCTCTATGAGTTGGAAGCCAGCCTGGTCTACAGAGTGAGTTCCAGGACAACCAGTACTGTACTACACAAAGAAACCCTGTTTCAAAACAAAAACAAAAACAAAAAACAAAAGAAAAGGAAGGAAGGAAATTGTGCTTCTGTGCTTGGGACCTGCAAGAGAGCAAGACAAGTTAACCTGACACACCTTGACCCCACCCACAGGTAAAGATACAGTGCCGAAAGGGCATCCCCTCAGCCCTACGTGCCCGGTGTTGGCCCCTACTGTGTGGGGCCCATATGTGTCAGAAGAACAATCCTGGCACCTATCAGGTGAGAAAGTTGGCAGAATCTTTATTACTCCTTCTCAGAGCTCCCTGCCATCTGACCCCTCACATGTACCTTCCCACCACCCACAGGAGCTGGCAGTGGCCCCAGGGGACCCGCAGTGGATGGAGACCATTGGCAGGGACTTGCACCGGCAGTTCCCTCTGCACGAGATGTTTGTGTCACCCCAGGGACATGGGTACGAGGCAAGGGATACCCAGTGACACCAGGTCCTCGTGCTAGATCCATTAGTCATTCTTTTACATCCTTGGATGAGGGAGACCATAGCCTGGGCAGAGGCCACAGAGGGCAGGGCAGGGATGCCTGGGAGGCTAGCCTTAATGAGATCTTCTGGCACAGGCAGCAGGGGCTGCTGCAGGTTCTCAAGGCCTACACCCTGTACCGGCCAGAACAGGGATATTGCCAGGCTCAGGGACCTGTAGCTGCTGTGCTGCTCATGCATCTGCCCCCAGAGGTGAGTGACCTTGACCCTGCTCTGAGACACCCCAACCCCAACCCCAGGTACTCGGACCTCAGGAATCTGTGTTCCTTTACTTCAAGCCCTGTTCTTGCGACCAAAGCCTCATGTCTACCCATCTCACTAGCCCTTAAGTTTATTATCCCTGACTTCTGAACCTGGGACCTTTGATCCTGACCTTTACTCCAGTGATCTAGGAGTCTGAAAAAAATTTCACTTTAACATTCTGAATATTGATTCTGAGATCTGTACCATGCCAAGGCTTACCAGGAACATTCCCTCACATTGACTTTCCCTGTCTTATAATTTGTGGCACTGAGGATCTGGAGCACTGTGGCCTTGGCCGTGGGTTGGGGTGGGAGGCACCCAAATGACCTTAGGATTCTGGGATATAAGCTCTGAGAGTCTCCCAACTTTTGCTACAACCGTATGGCCCTCAAATATAGAACCCCAGGCCCTGTGAATTCCAACTCCTCCCCTCCTGGACACGGTGGGCTCTGAGCAGGGTGGAAGTGGCAGGAATCCAGGCCCCTGTGCATGTGTCCCACCCCTCCTTCCCCTCTATGGACAATTCCTTCCTGAGTACTCACAGGCCTGTGCCCTGCCCTCAGGAAGCCTTCTGGTGCTTGGTGCAGATCTGTGAGGTCTACCTCCCTGGCTACTATGGGCCCCACATGGTAAGAGGCTGGGTAGGGAGGTAGGAGATGGAAGGAGATGGATGTGAAGCTGGGGCTTTGGGAGTGGAGGTTTGCAGCACGGGCTCGCCAGACTGATAAGGAGCCCGGCTGTAGGAAGCAGTGCAGCTGGATGCCGAAGTGTTCATGGCTCTACTGCGGCGATTGCTCCCACGTGTGTACAAGCACCTGCAGCAGGTAGGCGTTGGCCCCCTGCTCTACCTGCCTGAGTGGTTCCTGTGCCTCTTCACTCGATCGCTGCCCTTCCCCATCGTGCTTCGCATCTGGGATGCCTTCCTCAGTGAGGGTGAGTTAGGGATGGGGGCGGAGGGGATAGCTCACGGTTCTGAATTTGTGGTGCTTGTTGTCCCTACTCTCAGCCCTTTTGGAGCCTTCTGTGAGGTGGACCTGAGTATGTCTGTGGAGAAAACAGAAGGTCTCACAGACACAATCCCAGAGTGATGAATGAGGGCCTCTACTTTGTCACAAACACCACTGTGGGAGGCTGAGAACATGGATAGGAAAGTCTCTGATGAGGTTGGAGTCAGTGTGAGGGAACTGGGTTGGTCAAAGCACCTGCTGTGGAACGTGAGTGGCTCAGGGCGTGCAAGGTTTAGTCATGGTCCACAGCCAGAGGAGCTTCTCTTTCTTGGGGCCTTGTAACCCATTGGCTCTTCCTAAGTAGCCCGGCGAAGCTGCCTCTGACAGCTAGCTTGTGAAACCTTCATTGGTGGGGGTAGGGCTAGGAGGTGACAGTACCTAAATTAAGAAGTTATTTATAGAATGTCATAAGTGCCACGAAGAAGATAAATCCAGGGATGTGACAGAGTGTCAGGAGAGCAGTGGGAGGTGGCTGCTGTTTTTAAAGACAGTTCTGGCTGCTCTATGGCGGAGGTAAACTAGAAGGCGAGCAGGTGGAGGTTAGAGGCCAGAAGACCACCAAGCAGGAAGACCAGGCCACTCAGGTGACTACTGGGAGGAAGAACATGGAAAGGTAAAGACAGAAAAGGCGGTGCTGGGAGGGTTGGGGAGGGACTGAGAGTGGAAGGAACATCAGAATAGAGCCCAGGTGGACTCCGGATCTTTAGGGCTTTATGCTGCCGTATGCCTAGGGATTGTTCCTACAGTCAGGTTCCAGTTTGGGCTGGTACTGTACTAGCTTCGTTGGCAGAGTGCTCACAGTAAGCACACAATAAGCCCTGGGTCCAATCTCCAGCATTACATAAAATTGATCATGGAGGCACATGCCTGTAATCACAGCCCTTGGGAGACAGTAGCAAGAGAATCAGAAATTCACGATCCTCCTTGGCCACACAGTGAATTTGAGGCCAACCTCAACTACATGAGATTCTACTCCAAACAAACGAGAAAGTCATGTCACAGGTATCCAAAGCACATGTGTCACCTCCCCTCTAACCCCAGTCCTCAAGAGGCAGGGCTGATCATGGTGGTCCATCTGATCCCTGTCCCCTGTACCTGAGGACAAGCACCACACAGGCTCCCTTTAGTAACAATGATGACATTGTCGGTGGCGATTGGTACTTTATAAGTCACAGCTGTCACTAGCTCTCCCTGAAATGCTAACTGCTCTCATCGGTTCAGAGGATGCCAGAAAGGGATTGTGAGGTCCTAGGACTGGCAAGGGTTAGTGTGTGTGTGTGTCCGTGTGTCTGTACATGAGTGCTATTTTTGCTGTAAGAAGAAAAGTTCTGCACAGAACCGTTCTAGAATCAGAGGTGGCAGATTCAAGATGAAAAGTACTTAATATGCACCGACCCGAGTACTCCTCAAAGAAACAGGATGCTGAGGTCAGAGACGGCTTAGCAGTTAGCAGCCCCTGGCTCCTGACTGGCTGTCCTTCTCAGAAGTGTCAGCGTCCTGAGACCGGCTTGACTTCGTCAGTGTCCTGTGCCCTCAAACTGAGGGGGTGGCGGGGAAGGCTATATTCCTTCTGAGCATCATAATTCATACTTAAAATTCCAGTGCAAAGGCTGAGTCAGGAGGATTGCTGTGAGTTTAAGGCAAGGCTGGGTCACATAGTTCCAGGCCATTGTGGCCTGCAGAGTGAGCCACTATCTCAAGAAAACTAAAAGCCAGGTGTGTGAGGCGGTGAGGTGGGTGAGGGAGCCTGCCACCAAGCCTGATGACCTGAGCTTGATCTCCAGGTCTCACACGGTAGAGGAAAAGCATTGACTCCTACAAGAGGTTCTATGACCTTCGCGAGTGTAATGTGGCGGGCACACAGTACACGCACACTGAGTAAATAGCCAGGTGTGGTGGCACACATCTGTAATTCCAGTATTCAGGAGGCAGAGGCAGGAGAATTCTTGCAAGTTCAAGGCAAATCTTTGCTACATAATGAATTCCAAGGCAGCCTGAGCTACGCAACCTGTCTCAACCAAACGAAAAACACTGGACATGGACATAGCCTTAATCTGAGCATTTGGCAAGTAGAGGCTATCCACTGTGAATTGGAAGCCCATCCTGGCTTCATAGTAAGTTCCAGCCAGCCACATCTACAAAGTAAGACTGCCTCAAAAGAAAGGAAAGGAAAGGAAAGGAAAGGAAAGGAAAGGAAAGGAAAGGAAAGGAAAGGAAGCAAGCCAGCCACTTGTGGCGCCACATGCCCGCTATCCAGCTTTCTAGAGGAAGAGACCTGAGGTGCAGCAGGTCAAATTATGCAGGCAGATGGAGGTCTGTTTACATGAGACCCAGTTTCAAAAAGTAAACAAATAAATTATAGTTTTTGGCATTTCTCCATGCCTGAGCGGGGTGGTGAGCTGCAGTGAGGTAGAAGGAGCCTGTCTGAGGGCTGATTCAGCTGAAGAACTGAGGGGGTGACGGGGCAGGCTAGTTTCCTGTGAACAAGCTTCTCCCCTCTCTACAGGTGCCAAGGTACTGTTCCGTGCAGGGCTGACACTGATGCGCCTAGCACTGGGCACTGTGGAACGGCGCACAGCATGCCCAGGGCTCCTGGAGACACTTGGGGCCTTACGAACCATTCCCCCTACCCAGCTGCAGGAAGAGGTCTTCATGTCCCAGGTGGGTATCTCTGCTAGCAGTCCTCCACGGCCTTGCCATGCTGCATAGCTCGAAAAACTAAGCCTGGGTGAGAGTAAGACACAGTTCCTGTGCTCTGAGCTGCAGAAAATGTGAGAACCCCAGGCCTCAACTGTCTTCCTTTAGGTCTCAGCAGAGCTGTGTCTCAGCCCTCAGCCACTTCCTGGGGTTGTGTACCGCCTGCCCCATGGGGACCTCAGCTTCCTGCTCCCTGACACCCCAGTCCAGGCAAAGTTAGCATCAACTGTTCCCCACAGGTACACAATGTAGCTCTGTCTGAGCGAGACCTGCAACGGGAAATCAGGATCCAGCTGGCCCAGCTGCCCAAGTCATCACCTGGGCCAGTCCCTCTGCCACAGGCCCGCCTTCCTGGGGCTCAAGCCATCTTTGAGTCCCAGCAGCTGGCTGGGATGCGAGGAGGCGCCAAACCTGAGATACCTCGAATTGTGGTGCAGCCTCCAGAGGAGCCCAATCCACCACGTCGCAAGCCGCAGACCCGTGGCAAGACTTTCCATGGGCTCCTGATAAGGGCCAGGGGACCCCCTATTGAGGGTCCCTCCAGGTCCCACAGAGGCTCTGCCTCTTTCCTGGACACCAGATTCTAAGTGTACCATGCACTTGGTGCCACCACATCTCAGTCATCTGAACAGTGACGCCAGCCCCAGCAATGAGGACTGCGCTTTACTGCTGGGCTGTATGACTCAGCAGGGACCACCTTGAGGACTGTGTCGGGCACAAAGATCAAGGAATAATACCGAGTGGAGCTTGTGGGGAGCTGTTTGGTGCCTGCCATTGCCAGCATCAAAGCCAGCACCAAAGGATTGTGGGAATAAAGCTTCTGGCTAAGGTATGGCACCTCATGGGCTTCTTGCAAGGAAATGCTCAAATAAAGCCTGACTGAGAGATACTGGATAAAGTTAGATCAAATATTCCTCCACTCTCCACCCTGGACTTATTGCTGTGTTCTCTCCTGCCTTTGTGCACGCTTTCTGTCCCAGTCCCACATGGGAAACACCAAGGCTGCCATTGGCTGCTGGGTAAGGTGTTTACAGGAAAGGGAGCTTGTAGTAAGCCAGCCTCTAGGGTACAGGTCAGACTTCTCTTCCTGCCAGAGGAAAGCTCCCCACAGACAGCTAGGCTCCAGAGGGGCATTCTAGCCTCCATTGCCTCTCCTAGGTGGCTCAGGGCTCCCTTGGGTGGGGGACTCTAAACCATGTTGTCCTCCCTAACCATGCTTCTGGTCCCATCTGTCAAAGAGAGCCAGAGTAGAACAAAGGCCTAGTGTGCTCAGGACAAAGGAGAAAGGTCCTGCTGGTCCTTGTTCTTCCCTAAGCCCTGATGTGTTCCTTTGGGACCGCCACCATAGAAACCCTCTCCCACACTCACTAATTGCCCCTGTGGGTGCGCAGGGTGCCTGGGACATGAGCTGTTGTCAAGACAACAGGGCTGGGTGTGGTGCTGGCTTGTCTCCAGAGAGTTGAGTCCTAGTTGCCCTGGCTCTCTGACTCCCTCGGAGGCTTCCCAGCACCTGAAGGTGGGAACAGGCAGGAGTTGGGAAGGAGAACTTGGAGGCTCTCTTCCCTGGAAAACCATGCGGTGGCTGTGATGGAGGCAACGGAAGTGAGATTGCGCAGAGAAAGGGGAAGAGAGAGATGTTGCACTCGAGGAGAAAGGGACAGTGTTGAGTCAGAGAGAAACCAGCAATTCCACTCCTGTCCCAAACAAGGGAAGGGGCAAATGTTAGGATGTTCTGAGACAATGGGTTAAGACCTGCTGTTCTTCATGGCTCACGAGTGTGTCTTTTTATTTTTTTAAATAAGATTTTCCCTGTGTAAGATTTGTATCCTTGGAGTTATGATTACACTACCCTGCTCAGGACAAGTCCCTGGTATCAGTTCCTACAGTGTTGGAGAAAGAGCCAGTGTGCAAAGGGGAAGCCACCTGCCAGCAAACACACTTAGCCATAATCGACGTCTCCTTGGTAGGAGAGTCCTATCAGCTGTGCTGGGACTTGGCATGGCCCCTATCCAGATCCCTATACTGGATCTGGAATGTTCTAGTCACAGGGCTACAGAAATGGATTCTGTAAGCAGAGTCAGGATACACGTCTGTAATCCAAGCATCCAGGAAGTAGGGGTAGAAGAATTAGGAGATTGTCAAAGCCAGCTTGGGCTACCTAGTGATACCCTCCTTCAACCCTCCTTCCCTGTCCCCTGCCCCCCCCCAAAAAAAAAGAAAAGAAAAAAAGGCAAGAAAAGTACACCGTCTATGCTTTTGTGGCACCCATCAAGTCTAGGCAGACCTGTCCCCTCACATGGAGCTTGCTTTGGAGGAAAAGCTTATAGGAGACCAGACTAGTATCTGTACTTTCCCTAGGAAAACAGAGGCTGGGAAGTAGAAAGAACTTAGCCAAATCCTTACAACCATGGCAGACCAAAGGTTTACCCTGACCTCCACTCTTGGTATCCTATGAACCTAGCACCAACCCAGACCCCCACATCCTTGGACCTCCACTTTGGCCTACTCTCCTGGAAGACTCCTATGTTAAATACTTTGTAAAGTCAGGCCTGGTGCTGCAGGCCTTTATTCCCAGTTACACCCAACATTGAGCCAGGAGAGTCACAAGTTCAAGATTTACAAAGCCCACTAAGTTCAAGGCCAGCCTGAGTAACTTAGGGATACTGTGTCTCAAAGCAAGAAAGGAAGCAGGGCTGGGCAA
Organism: Rattus norvegicus; assembly: GCF_021556685.1. Lineage (NCBI taxonomy): Eukaryota > Metazoa > Chordata > Mammalia > Rodentia > Muridae > Rattus > Rattus norvegicus. Next base: position 214,352,439 of record NC_141534.1, on the reverse strand, counting down.
TGTACTTTAGTGGAGGAGTGCTTGTCTAGCTTGTGTGAGGCCTTGGAGTCCATCCCCACTACATAAGGGAAAGAAAAAGACACACAGGGCTCCTCATCGTCTTCACTCCCTGGGATACCTGCAGCTTATTAATTTTTTCACTTTGGGTTCGTAAGGCTGTTCCTCAGATCCCCTGCCCATGTCTCTGCTCAGGTCCTCACATCCTTACTAGAGGAAAGTTGCTTAGGAGGCTGAGCAGGCAGCCCAGGGCCACAGTGGGAGGCAGAGGCAGATAGATCACTGCATGTTCCAGGGAAGCTAGGGCCTCACAGAGAAATCCTGTCTCAGACAAACAGAAAGAGTGGGGCTCTCAGGCATGCCCTAGGTAGGGGAGGCCACCCACGTGCTGCTTTCCTTCTACAGAGAGCCCATAGGGATGGGACAACCTTTGCCTGGCCACCAGCTCAGACAGCCTCTATAGCAGTGGCTCACTAGCCCTGGGTGCTTTCCAGCAGGACCCTGGCTGGGGCATAGTTACTGCTATTCCTCCTCTGGGAAGCAGTCTCTGGGTAGCGCTTGAGCAGGTCCTATTGCCAGCCATCTCCATGGCAACGCTGAGAAGTCAGAGAAGAGAAATAGGTTCCTCCTTCTCCTTGTGCAAGCACAGTTGTTTTGTTTTGTGATAGCTTCTGTCTATATTGCCCAGGCTGGCCTAGAATTCACTATGTAAACCAGGCTAGACTCAAACTGGTAGTGATCTACCTTCCAAGTACAAGGATTAAAAGTGTGCCTGGTAGGGGTTGGGGATTTAGCTCAGTGGTAGAGGGCTTGCCTAGCAAGCGCAAGGCCCTAGGTTCGGTCCTCAGCTCCGGAAAAAAAAAAGTGTGCCTGGTTTATGTGAATAGCTGGTTTTGTTTGTTTGTTTGTCTGTTTTTGTTTTGAGACAGGGTATCACTATGTAGACCAGGCTAGCCTCAAACTGACAGGGATCCAAATGTCTCTGCTTCTGCTGGAATCAAAGGTATGTGCCTCCTTGCCCAGCTTTAATGTGAACACTTGTACTCACACATTCTGATGGGACCTCCTCCACAAAGTGGTGTCAGTCCTTCTAACACTTTTGTACTACCCAGGAGAAGACAGCTACTCTAGGCAACATGGACCCATGCATTCCTCTTGGGATATATGATGTGACACAGTGGCAAGTGACTTCTCAGTGCCTTTATGCCATAAGCAACTGAGAACCATTTCCTATGAGCCTAGCAGCTCCTTCGAAAACTGCCTAGGAAAGGGCTCAGAGTCAGGAAGCATATCGAGGGCGTTCAACCAGTGGAGACAAAAGCTGGGATGGTGCCCGGAGGTGTCTGCCAATCTGTATTGTCCCAAATGATTTGAGCTGAGACAGGAGCAGAGCTCATACTGGGAGTGAAAGTCCACATGAATCCTATCCTAGAACGAGGGAAAGGGACTTTTTTTCTTGTCTTTTCAAAACAAGAGTTTCTCTGTGTAGCCCTGGAACTTGCTCTGTAGATCAGGCTGGCCTCAAGAGACCCACCTGCCTCTGCCCCCCACCACACCCAGCTGGAAAGATCTCCATCTTGTACTGTCATCCACTACAAAAGTTTCCCCAAAGCCTCCCAGGTTTAGAGTCAAGATGTACCACCTCCTGCCAAGTTCTTGAATTGGAAAGACTTTCAAGATTTTTCAGACCCTCACTTTTCCCCTACAGATAATGGGCAGATTACCACTTGGTTTCCCGGCCCATCTCACTCTCACAATGACATCTGGGCAGAATCACCTTATCTCACTCTATCCTAGCTTGATCCAGCTCAGCCTTGGGTGACATTACCTCTTTCCTGGAAAAGACACTGAAACACTTCTGCCTACATGCCTACCCTGTATCTCAGTGCCCTGAGCACAAACTAAGTTACCCAACTTGGATTGATCACCCCTTTCACAACTCTTGAGACAGAAATTTTCATGAACTACTATGGCTTATTGAACCATCACTATGACAGTGGCCAGAACACTGGACCAGTTCTGGCACCGCCCCGCAGCAAGGCTGAACACCTGGAAAAACGGCTCCAGAACTACAAAGTCAGAGTCTCTATCCTGAAAACTGGGGTGAAAGGAAGTATAAATGACTTAATTGAGTATGGCTAAAAAGGGCTAGGCTATACATATGGGGCAAAGTTTCAAGTATGGGAGGTCAAATGCCAAGAGATATAGGCTCATGTTTTCTGTGTTGTTTGTGTGCATGTGTCTATCTGTGTGAGTGTAGCATGTGCAGAGGTCACAGGAAATCCTGCAGGGGTTGGCTCTATGGCTGCCAGGAATTGAACTCAGGTTCTCAGGTTTGATCTCAGCCTTGGTGGCAAGTGTGTTTGCCGACTGAACCATCCTATCAGCCATTTTTGTTTGTTCATAAGTAAGTGTTTTTGCTTGTTTGTATACATGTGCGCCACGTGTTTGCCTGATGTTCAAGGCTGTTAGAAGAGGGCGTCAAATATCATAGAACTGGGATTGCAGAGAGTTAAGACCTAGTGTACAGCTGCTGAGGCTCAAACCCTGGTCCTCTGGAAGAACAGTGGACGCTCCTAATCATTAAGCCAGCTCTTCATGCATTCCACCTGTTTTGTTTTTTGAAACACATTCTCAAATAGCTCAGGCTAACCTTGAGCTTACTATGCAGCCAAGGCTGGCCTAGAACTTCTAGTTCCTGTTCCTGCCTCCATCTTTCATGTGGTAGGATTACACGTGTATGCACTATACTTGGCCCTTTTTTCCTCTCTCTCGATTTTCTAGAAAGGATCCTGATAGGTAGCCTAATCTGGGCTGAAACTTGCTATGTAGAAAAACCTAGCCACAAATATGGTGATCTTATTGCCTCAGCCTCCCGAGTGCTAGGGTTACAAGTGAATGCCACCATGACTAGCTGGTTTTATTTTATTGAAACAAAGCCTTGTCTGCTTGTGTTTTCAAACAAAATCTCTCATGTTGCCCAGGCTGGCTTCAAATTCCGTATGTAGCCTAAAAGGAACTCCTCCCAATCCTCCTCTCTCAGCCTCTGGAGTGTTTGGATTACATGTGGGTCACCATGCCTAACTCAGGCCAGTCCTCAACTCACCATCTTCCAGCCTTTGCCTACTGATTGCTGAGATTGCCTGAGTGTGCTCCATGCCCCAGCTAGTGTCTTTGTCTTGTTGGGTGTTGTTGTTGTTTGCTTGTTTTCTGAGACAGGGTTTCTCTGTGTAACCCTGGCTGTCCCAGAACTCACTGTGTAGACCCAGTTGGTCTCAAACTCAGAGATCTACTTGCCTCTGCCACTCAAGTTCCACCACTGCTATGCTATATTGCTTTGTTTAAGGTACTGGAATTGAACTCAGACCCTCACTTGTGCCAGGCCTGCTCTATAACTGATTTACACCCCAAGCCTTCTCCTTCTGACTTTTCGTTTTGAGAAAAGGTCTTATGAAACTACCCATGCTGGCTCAGGTATGACCTTGTCATCCTCCTGTTCCAAACAGTCAAGTATCTGGGATAGCAGGCTGGGCTGGAATTTGCAGCAATTTTTCCTTCTGCCCAGGGCTGGGATTTCAAGGCTGCACCACCAAGCCTGACAATAGTGCTCCTTAACGGGCTAGCCAGTAAAAACAATTGCACCCTCATGGTTAAACTCCTCGGATGGGCCCAACCTTTCAGCATAGGCTTAGAAAGCTGATGACTGGTTCCCTTCTCTATTTTCCCTCCCTTCCACCACTTGTAAATAAAACATCTCAGAGTTTTTCTTTTTTTCACCTACTAGACAAACACAAGTAACCTAACCCCCAGGCAGGCTTATCTGGGGGCGGGACAGCACCATGCTATTCCCTGAGTCCTGTGCACATGTTGGAGTACAGGAAAGATCCAGGCTAGCTGGCTTCTTACCAGGTGTGTGACCTGGGGTGGATTGTACCACCTCTCTGAGCCTTACTTCCCAATGCAAAAAGGCAGTCATGACAGCTGTCACAGGGTTAAGAACTGAGATACTGCTTGCTCTCTTTTAGCAGTGCCTATTACAGGAAGAAACATGGACAGGCCAGGTGTGGTGGCACATGACTTTAATGCTAGCACTCAGGAGGCAGAGGCAGGCGCAGACCTGTGAATGCAAGGTCAGCCTAGTTAGTCTACGTACGGAGCAAGTTCCCAGGTCAGCCAGGGCTACACAGAGAGACTCTGTCTCAAAACAAAACAAAACAAAACAAAGAATAAGCCCTTGCTGAAAATCACAAGCCACCTAGTATCCAGAGCCCACTACTAAGTCCTACCTGTTAAGAATGCACAGGAATCCCCATTTGAACACGAGAAGCTGAGTCTTCAGAAGTTGCATAAGCTATCTGTACTCCACCTTGTCCCCACAGTAGGACCCCTCTGTAGTTTAGGACACACATGTAGCAAGGAAGTGGGGCTCCTGAGTTGGCTGCCCTTCACGGTAGGAATCAGTTAGAGTAGGGACTGTCACCTGAGGCACGTGTGCAACTGGGGAGGAGGGGTCTACAGTGGCTGTGGAAAATCCAGTGGGAGTGGGGGCACATGGGAGACTAGGGAGCCCTGGATAAGTCACCTTCCCTCTGAGTGGCAGACAGAAGTGTTCCTCCTAGACTTCTATACATGTGATTTCGGGGAAACTAGGAAAGCTGCTACCTCTGTTCCCAAGGAGTGCTGCTGGCTCCTTAATACTGTCCTTCCCTAGATGTTCTTTTTTTTTTTTTTTTTTTTTTTGGTTCTTTTTTTTCCGGAGCTGGGGACCGAACTCAGGGCCTTGCGCTTCCTAGGCAAGCGCTCTACCACTGAGCTAAATCCCCAACCCCCTTCCCTAGATGTTCTTGAGGACAGTGGAGGTCCTGGGGAGTGAGCAGGGGGAAGGAGGATCAGATTGTTTCATACATATGGGGCTAGGCACTATGAGGGCAGAAGCTTCAAGACTAAAACCTTAGCTCTCCAGATCCTGCAGCCCAGAGCCAAGATTGGGACCTACTAGTGTGATGTGCATTGGCAGACGGCATGAGCCTCCAGGGATGATTGATTGTGTGGTTCTCAGGGCGATTGTGGGTGTAATTGCACTTACACAAATCAGATATGTGGGCTCCTGGAAGCCCTGCTCCTGGAAGCCCAGCTCCTGGAAGCCCTGCTCCTGCATGTGGGCCCTGCCAGGGCAAGGAAGTATAGACTGCCGGCTTCATTCACCACCAGCATTTTCATTGGCTGTCCTCATGCTACCTAACTGTCAGAGATCCTGGCTCAGGAAGGACACTGAGAGACTGCTGTGCCAGGTAGCCAGTGGCTCCTGACTAGGACTGACAGCTGCCTGGCTGGGAGCATTGCTCCATCTAAGGGCAGGGTGGAGCCAGTGCCCCAGGCAGGCAGTAACCAGCTGAGCGCGCTCCCCCACTATGCCATTCCTCCCAGTCCATAGCTTTTCCTCTATTTTCCCTCTGTGGGTCTCGCTGTAGATCTGTGTCTGGGGAGCCCTAGGCTCTGGCTCAGGGCTGTTTTCTGTTCTGTGGGTTGTCTCTGGGTCGGTCATCAGATCCAACACCCTCCCAGTCTCTTGTCCGAAGCCTGGGTTGCGGAGGAGGGAGCCGCTAGGGAAGGGGGGAGGCGGGGCCCTCGCGTGAGTCTAAGCAGCCCCGCCCTGGGCATGGCCAGGCTCACTATATAAGGACAAGCCACTGGCCACAGTGCCGTGCCTCCACCGCTGCAGAACTCCCTTGTTCTTTGCTCACCTGCCCGCCTGCCTAGCCTGCTCCAGTTGCTGCTACCAGCAGGTACCCCGGTTCCTGCCCTACCCCATGGGAGTGGGGATGAGTGGGGATTTGGGTTGGGGACCCTGAGAGCTTGCAGAGTTTAGTATTAATCTTACACATTCATGGGAACCCTGGTCATCCCACCATTGCAGGGGCTGAGCCAACACCCCAGTTCCCAGCATAGCTGGTATAACCAGGGATTGGAGGACTCAGAGATGCCGGGCTCTTGGGGTCCATGAAATGGAAATTCCTTTTTTCTTGAGGGTGGGGGTGAGGTGGGGATAGGACAGAGGGTGTATGGGCTCCTTGAATCTTAAGGGTCGAAAGGCCAGATAGGGACCAGAATGCCCTGATCCCTGTTTTGTCTCTCTGTCCCCTAGTCTCTCTGCTTCTCTACCTCCAAGATGGTGAGTCTCTTGTGGTCCCTTCTCACAAAGGGTCAAGTCCCTGGATAGAGGGAGGGCAAGGACTGGCACCCAGAAACTTAGCCCTGCGGACTGTCAGCTTACACCCCATAACCAACTCCAGCACTGGATCCCTACCCAGTGTACCAGGCACTCACCTGTGCCACATTATCCCCAGGAGGTAGGTGCTGTCAGCCCAGTAACGGCTCCTCATCCCAATAGCACCTGTGGTGTACCACCTGCCTGCCCAGCACTTGTCTGGGTTTAGGGACACAAAGATGAGCCACGGGTCCATGACATCAGAGTGCTTTCCTAGGAAGGGACACAAAGGATTCAGCCCTGGTGTCCTAAGATGCAAGGAAAGGTCTGAGGCCCAGCCCTGGATGTCTGAGCCATCGCTTAGTTTCTGAGCCAGCAGATGATTTCCCCAGGCAAGACAGCACCCGTGGGGTGGGAATAAGACAGGCACCAGGTTGCCACCAAGCCAGAGAGAGCTAACAACCTGTTCAAAGTGGATGCTTGAGTGTATCTCCTGAAAGACAGGCCCAGTTACCAGACTTGTACAGGCCAAGGCACTGCAAGGAGTAATGGTCCCATTTCTGTCATCCTCAGAGAGGGGACAGGGGTGTCCTCTTCCTGCAGACTTCCTGCAAAGAAAATAGTGCCAGAACTCCATACACTTGTAGACATGTTGAATCAGGTGGGGTGACACAGGCTTTTAATGCAGGCATTCAGGAGTCTGAAGGAAAAGGATTGCCAGTTCAAGGCCACTCTGAGCCACATAGCAATCCAATCAACCAACCAGCCAGACAAACTAGTCTGTTTCGAGGATGCTTGCCTAGCATGTAGTGGACCCTGGGTTCAATTCCTGGCTCCGTATGAAATTCGATATAGTGGTGCACACCTGTCATCTCACTGTCTGGGAGGCAGAGTGCCTGGAGTTTGAGGTCAGCCTGATCTAAAAAGCAAAAGCCTGTCTCAAAAGAAAAGAAAAGGAAAAATGAAGGAGAAAAAGGAACAGAAGGAAGGACTGAAGTTGCGAGGCAGTTGGTAGAGTGCTGGCTCAGTCTGCACGAGGCGGAGTTCTATCCACAGCACCATGTAAATCTGCCATGGTGGAACATGCCTATAGTCCCAGCACTCAGGAGGCAGAGATAGGTGAGTCAGAAGTTCAAGGTCATTCTCCACTACACGCAAGTTTGAGGCCAGCCTCAACTACATAAAACCCTGTCTCAAAACAAAACAAACACCAATAATGAAAAGGATGCCAGCCCTCACTAAGCGTGTTCCATTGGGATGCTGAGGAGGAAACAAATTCTCCTGATAGGCAACAGCAAACTCCATGATGGTAGATGAGTCACTGAGTCTCAGCGAGAACTATCGAGGGCTAAACAATGGTTGAAGTATTTCAGGTCGGAGACATCTGTGAACCAGTTACTGTGTGTCAGCACTGTGTAGAGCTGGGATTGCAGTGACAAGAGAACAAACCCCAGGACCCTAGGGTGGGACAGACCCTAGGTGTGATAGGGGCCAGCAGTCCAATGGGGAGTACGTCCCTTCCCATTCACTGGCCCAAGACACTGTATCTATCAGTGTACTGTGCCTAGCCACAGTTCCCACTCGGCAAGCCTTCCGTCCCCCCAACTCCTTCCTCTTCTGGTCCTTTGAACTTGACCCAGGTGGGTGGACTGGGAGGCTGGCTTATACCATTGAGTGACTTAAAATGCTCCTCTGCCAATCCTGCCCAAGACATACTGTTTCTGTCCCCTGCTCAGCTCTGCCTGGATCCACTGGGTACAGAGTGGGACCATCCCCTGGGCTCCAAGGACCTGGATGGAGAGGAAGAACCATGGAAAGGAGGCGCTGGTCTGCCACCCACAGACTGCTTCCCTGGGCCCTGGCGCCAGGATGTTAGCCTGGATTGCAAGGGCTCCCCGGAAGAGGCTGAGGCTCGGGCCTGGACTGTGTACTACTACGGTCTCCTTCAGAGCTGTCTGCAGCAAGCTGGCCTTCCTGAGACCCAGGATCGCAGCCAGGCACCTCGTACAGGTGCCTCAGGGCTCCGCAAATGGGTCTCCCAGAGACAGGGAGGGACCTTCGGTTCAGCTGCTTCCCCTTGTCTGTCCCGGCTGGCTCCTCCCCCAGGCTCTGGTTCCATCTAAAGGCAAAACCAGAGGGCCTAGGGCAGGCAGGGCATGTCTCCCAGGACATCAGGTCAGGGCTCCCCACCATGTCCCACCCTACCCATCCTGCCCCCTGGAAATCCACGATATCATTTGCATATTCTGTGGAGCTGAAACTTCTAGAGCGATGTCTTAGGAGATGCTATGGATGCAGCTGAGCAGTTGCGATCCCAAGATGCCTCCTTGTTTCATAGATCAGGTGGGTCATGGATAATTTTGTGTGGACCAAATGATCTTCAGCTAGAATACATGAGAATCACAAACTCGCTCCCATCACACAGACTGGAAAACTGAGGCTTAGAGAAACAGTGGCCTTTCTGAGGTCATGTGCAAAATCCAAACTCAGGTTAGATTCATCCTCCAGTGCCTTCTGGATCAGATGCAGATAAAACAGAGCCAGTCTCAAGGCAGGATGTCGGGTTTCTCCGCTTTCATATTCAGCTCCCTCTGTCTTCTTTTCATTTGACCCCTAAGAAGGGCCTGGGAGGCCTAAGAGTGAGGGTGGGAATGTGGAGGTAGGGGAAAGTGGGCAGAAGGGCAGCAAGAGGAGGATCCTTGGTGAACGTAGCAATGTTCTCTTCCCCCAGGCTGCCCTGGGGCAGAGGTGACCTTGTGCATTCTGGGTTCCCCCAGCACCTTCCTGTCTCTGTTGCTGGAGGGCGGGGTCCAGAGCCCTGGTGAGTGTGTGCCCAAGTTCCCCACCCTCTCCTACAGAAAGGGCAGCCCTGTCCTAGCCCAGCCACATCCCAAAATACCCACCAACCTTGGCAACTGCCTGCATTCCACAAGGCCAGCTGCCATGCTCTGAATAGGGGTGGGTTCTGGGAGTCACTGACCCCCCCCACCCCCCAATGACACAGAAGCCCGGACTGGGGTGGAGGTGTCGGCGGCATAACTAAGCATTCCCTGCCAGCCAGCTGCCTTCCTCCCTCTGCCTGCAGGAAACATGCTCCTTTGCCTGTCCCCTGCCTGGCTGATGAAGGTGGCTTCTGCAGGCCAAGAGGGAGAGGCAGACCTGTTGGTCTCCAAGGCTGTGAGCTTCTATCCAGGAGGCCTGACATTCCTGGATGATTTTGTTCCCCCTCGCCATGCCACCTACTTCCTGGCAGGCCTAGGGCCAGAATTTGGCCACAGCAAGGAGGCGGCAGAGCTGGCCCGGCATCTCACTTGCCCCACTGGAGGCTCATCGGAGCTGGCACGGCTGCTGGAGGACCGGCTGCTGATGAGGTGGTTGCTGTCCCAGCAGAGTGGTGTAGCTGTGCCAGCTACCCTGGCTTTCACTTATAGGCCTCCAGGGCTGCTTCGGGGAGGGGATACCAGCCCTGGACTACGGCTGGTGGAGCTCAGTGGGAAGGAGGGCCAGGAAACACTGGTGAAAGAGGAAGTAGAGGCCTTTGTGCACTCCAAGGCCTTGGGTGATGCTTCACAGGTAACAACAGGCCCCTCTCAGCACTGAGGTCTGTGTGGGCACCTACAGGAGGGACCCCATGTTGTGATGACCAAATCCTGCTGGGAAATAATCCCAAACTCTGCCACTGTCCCATGTCTCCGTAGCAGTGCCCCGTGCCTTCCTACCTCTGTTTACTTATTGGCGCCTGTGGCATGAGCATCCTACCTTCCAGGCACATGACCTAGTGGTGGTGAGGATGGTCCTTTTCCTTTTCTGCTCTAGGTGGCTGTGAGGCTCAGTGGCTGGCGCTGGCGGGGACAGCAGGTATTGCCTCTGCACCTGCAGGAAGAGCCATCCACAGTGGTGAACACAGTGCTGGGATTGCTGGAGAAGCTGGAGGAGGAGGAGAGTGTCCTTGTGGAGGCCATGTGCCCACCTGTCCGGCTGCCCTTACCAGGTTCTCTCCTGAGCCAGCCAGAAATTGGGAGCAGAGACTGACCTCTAGACCTCTTCTGGGCTTAGACTTCTCATGTTCCTCCAGGGAGTCCTGCACCTGGCCCTGAGCTGGCTGTGCGTATCTGTGCAGTGGTGTGTCGGATTCAGGGTGATAGGCCCCTACTGAGTAAGGTGAGAATGGCTCAGGTCTAGGACATAGTCCTGTCAACCCCAGCTCTGCCTAACCCCACTGATCTGATGAGAGCCTGCCTGGTACAGAGAGGATATGATTTGGGGGAAGGGGTGCTTACTTTCAAGGGGACTCCTAGGTTGACACTTTTTTCTTCCTCTTCAACCTTCCTTAACCCTTCTATATCAGGAGCCCAAGCTCTTGTGCTTAATCTCTATTCCTTGTCCTGGGGGCCTGATTCCTTTTCCAGAATGCTTCTCCTTACAGAAGAAACAAACTCAGGGTCAGTCCCATAGGAAGGTACCAAGCTGAGGAACTCGGCAAGGCTTGGGGACCTCCTGGGTACTCAGCAGAACTCTAGGGAGATGATGAGGGTTTTCCAAGAGACCATGCTAAGGCTAGGAAAAAAACAGAGTAGCTACAGCAGGTTGGAGCAAGCATGCTTGGAATCTTCGAGCTGGGCCTAGAAGCCAGCATAACCCTGAGAGATCTGGGTACCAGATGGTCAGTAAAGCCGAGAATGATTTGCAAAGATTAGTTCTCCATGGAAGAAGTGGGTTCTTGAAGTGCAGGGAAGGTGGGGCCTGGACCTTGGTGTAGGGAAGGTGCGCAGGCATCAAAGGGGTACTTAGAAAGGTGAGCTTTGGCCGGACTTCTCCCAGTCCAGCCCCTTCTGAACTGCACTGTGGTCAGGTGGTGTGTGGCGTGGGCCGAGGGGATCAACCCGTGCGGCACCACTATACCCTGCCGAGGTCACTGGGGGTGGCGCTGGCCCAGTGTGGCCTGGAAGAAGAGGCACAGGTGGCGCTACTGGAGCAGGGCATCAAAGAAGCAGCTGAGGCCGCGTTGGCCGCAGTGCTGGCCCTGGAGGCCGGACTGAGTGTGGAGCAGCGTGGTGGACGCCAAGTGCACACTGACTTCCTCGGTGAGCACGGGAGGAGCGGCTAGGGCTGGAAGGCTTGGGCGGCGTGGGGATCGGGTTGATGTTAGCTCAGTCCGCGCATTCTCGCCCGGCCCAGGCGTGGACTTCGTTCTCACAGTGGTCGGACGCACGCTGACTCCCGTGGTCCTTAAGCTGAATAGTGGCCTGTGCCTAGAGACATGCGGCGCGCTCGAGGGACTGTGGGCCATGCCACGCCTGAGACGCTCAGCTGAGGAGGCAGCAGCCGCACCGCTGGTGGAGACCATGCTGCGGCGCTCAGGGCGCCACCTCATGGACGGAAAGCAGCTGCTGGTGATCGGCGCCGGCGGCGTCAGCAAGAAGTTCGTGTGGGAGGCGGCGCAGGACTACGGACTGAAGGTGGGCGGGACGCGGCCCAAATCGTGTTCTGATTGGTGAGGGCGGGCTATGAATGGGCGGGATTAGTTCTTCAGACAAGAGCGGCCGCTTTCCGGGGGCGGGCCTTCCTGGCGAGGGGCGGGCCCTGCTGCAGTGAGAGGGGCCCCTCAGAAAAAACAAAGGAAGAGGTGGAATAAATAGGCAGGAGTGGGCAGGAGACAGGCGGTATTACAGGTCAACAGAGGAGCTCACTTCTCTATTTTATTTATTTTTGAGAGTCTCACTATACAGTCCTGATTGACTGGAATTCTTTTTTTTTTGGTTCTTTTTTTCGGAGCTAGGGACCGAACCCAGGGCCTTGCGCTTCCTAGGCAAGCGCTCTACCACTGAGCTAAATCCCCAACCCCTTGACTGGAATTCTTAATGTAAATCAGGCTAGCCTCAAATTCCCAGAGATCTTCCTGCCTCTTCCGTCCTAATCTAGATTTAAAGTGCACCACCACGCTTAGATTTTTTTTTCTTGCTGTTTTAGGGATTGAATTAGGGCCTTGCATATACTATGGGAGCAAACTCTCTATCCCTGAGCTAGAGCCCGGGATTTCATTATTTTTATTTATTAATTTTTAATTGTATGCGTATGGGTATTTTGCTTGCAAATATGTCTGTGCACCATGTATGTAGGTGCTTGGTGTTCACAGAGGCCAGAAGAGGGCATCAATCCCCTAGAACCGGACCTAGACTGTTGTGAGTTGTCATGTTGGTGCTGAGAATCAAACCTGGTCCTGTGGAAGAACAGCCAGGGCTCTTCACTACTGAGCCATTTCTCCAGCCCCGATTTATTTTACATTTTAAATTTTATGTGTTTGGGTCTGAAGTATGTATTTGTATAAATGTGTGCAGGTGTCATTGGAGTCCAGAAAAGGGTGTCCTCAGATCCAGAGTTACCTGAAGTGGGTGCTAAGCACTCTGTCCTCTGTGAAAGCGGCAAGTTCTCTTAATGCCTGATCTTTGAGATATGTTCTCATATAACTCATGATGGCTTCAAACTCCTTATATAGCTGAAGCTTGCTTTGAATTAATTCTCCTACTCCACCTCCAGATTCTGGGATTTTAGGAGTGCTACTTTATATTTATATTTTGTTTATTTTCATGGTTATTTATTTATTTAGTGGCTAAGGCTGGCACGAAACTTTCTGAGATCTTCCTACCTCTGTCTCCCACTCTCTTGAGCTCCCCCTCCACAGCCCCCCCCAAAGATTTTTACTGTGTAGCCCAGACTTGGCACACATAACACACAGTCCTCCTGCTTCAGCCTCCCAAACGTTAGAATTGCAAGTATGTATCACCAAATCTTGTAGCTACTAGGTCTTGAACAGCTGGGTAGGAAGAAGGTTAGCTCTCCCTAGGGAGAAAGATCTTTGAAGCCGAATTCCTGCCGCTTGGCACATAGGATGCTCCAGGAGTAATATGAACACTTTATTGATTTCAAGTTAAGTTTATTGTTGGAAGAAGGCAGACAGGGACTTACATTGTAGGAACTGGAGTTAGCCAGTCAACAGACATCATCATTCCTACTGAAACAGATAAGAAAGCTGAGTCTTGGGCTGGAAAGATGGCTCAGGGGTTAAGAGTACTGATTGCACTTCCAGAGGTCCTGAGTTCAATTCCCAACAACCACATGGTGGCTCACAACCATCTGTTATGGAATCTGATGCTCTTTTCTCATGTGTCTGAAGACAGCAACAGTGTACTTATAAATTAAATAAATAAATACATCTTTTAAAAAAAGAGAAGAAAGCTGAGTCTTTCTCAGGCTGGCCCTAGTTCACCACAGTGGCCTCCTTGTCCATTTCCTACCATGCACAGTCCCTGAGGAATTCTCCACAGCCTTAGCATCACAATTCCTTCCTGATAGTGTATATTATATGCCAGTTGAAGGACTGACAGACTCCTGATGCCAAGTTACCTTATGCACAGCCACTTCTCCCTCATCAGTGGCTGCTTGCGCCTTGAATAGCAGCTGCCTTGTATCACTGTTCACCAAGCAAAACACAAGCTTTGGGGACACGGGGCTCCTCAGGAGTCCTGCACATCACATTACATGCAGAAGGATTGATAAACAAGCCACAGGTCTCCAGCCCCCAACCCTGACGGCTGGTCTCCAAGCCCTGCAGGGAAGCTGCCTGTGATGAGTCCTCTGGTGTACTCTTCTCGCACCCTGCTCCTCTCACTCAGCCTGCCCTTTCCTCCTGAAGATTTTGTCTTCTGTCTTCTCCCCCATCCAGGCTGACATAGGTGTTTACATGTTTATTCAAGTTGTCAGTAAACATATATTGAACACGTGGTGTCTACCCTGTAGAACACCATCCTGTATCTTCCCTGGCCCAGCATCTGCTCACACGAATGTCCCTCCGGTTTGTTTCAGCTGCACTTGGTGGAATCAGACCCCAACCACTTTGCATCCCAGCTGGTCCAGACCTTCATCCACTTTGATGTGACTGAGCACCGGAGGGATGAGGAGAATGCTCGGCTGCTGGCTGAGCTGGTACGGGCACGGAACCTGAAGCTAGATGGCTGTTTCTCCTTCTGGGATGACTGCTTGGTGCTTACTGCTCTCCTCTGTCGTGAGCTGGGTCTGCCCTGCAGCCCCCCAGCTGCCATGTGCTTGGCAAAGCAGAAGAGCCGCACCCAACTGCATCTGTTGCGATGCCAGGGCCCACCCTGGCCTTCGACTTCCCTCCATGCCGTGGCCTGCTGCCCACTGGAGAGCGAGGCTGACGTAGAGAGAGCCATTTACCAGGTACCTCTGCCCGGTGTGATGAAACTGGAATTTGGGTCAGGAGCCGTAGGCGTGCAGCTGGTGAAGGATGGGCCACAGTGCCACGAGCACTTTTCCCGGATCCTCCATGACTTGCAGGGTGAGGCTGACCACCCAGGCATTGGACTGGGCTGGGGCAATGCCATGCTACTGATGGAGTTTGTGGAGGGCACAGAGCATGACGTGGACCTGGTGGTGTTTGGTGGACGGCTGCTGGCTGCTTTTGTCTCTGATAATGGCCCCACAAGGCTGCCTGGCTTCACAGAGACTGCTGCCTGCATGCCCACTGGGCTAGCACCAGAGCAGGAGGCCCAGATGGTGCAGGCAGCTTTTCGCTGCTGCCTGGGCTGTGGGCTGCTGGATGGGGTTTTCAATGTGGAGCTCAAGATGACTGGGGCTGGGCCGAGGCTCATTGAGATCAACCCTCGAATGGGAGGGTTCTACCTTCGAGACTGGATCCTGGAACTCTATGGTGTGGATTTGCTTTTGGCTTCTGCAATGGTGGCCTGTGGCCTGCAGCCTGCCTTGCCTGCCCACCCTCGTGCCCGTGGCTACCTAGTGGGCATCATGTGCCTGGTGTCCCAGCACCTACAGCTGCTGAGTTCCCCTGGCAGTCGAGAGACTCTGCAAGCTCTCCATGACCAGGGTCAATTACGACTCAATCTGCTGGAGGAGGCCCTGATACCTGGCCAGTATGAGGAGCCCTATTGCAATGTGGCTTGTGCTGGGGCCAGCCCTGCTGAGGCCCGTCACCGCCTGCTAGGCATCTGTCAGGGCTTGGGCATTGACAGGCCCAACTACCCAGTTGCCCATTTCCTGTCTCATTTCAAATAGCACTGGGGTCCAGGAGCAGCAGGCATGGAGTGCTAGGAGGAAGGACTGTGGTGGTCTGTTTCCCTGTTCCTCTCTGTCACTCTGCCCCAAACCTGGTTCAGCACACTCCCATGCCTCAGGTCTATTCCAGAACAGTAGAGCCATTTTGACATCAAAGTCTTCTGGATTCAAGGACCATAAAACAAGGATCTGGAATTTGCTGGGTCCTCTTGCCTTCCAGAAAGCCTCCATCTAGTCCCAGCTATCCCCAGGACTCTAGCCTTAAAGAACTAACAAATATCAGCACCACACTATCAGTGCCCAGCCCAGGTGGGAATGGTAGAACCCTGGCTCCTCCTCTTTCACTCCTCCAACCTTCCAGGTCTGTCTCTTCCTGTCACCTATGCAAGGAGAGAACCTCCGCTGACCCCTAGCCTTGGACAAAGGCCATGAAATCTGAGATTAGCACACCAGTCTTTATGCAAAGTCCAGGACAGTTGTAGAGCCTGCTGAAAATGTCTGGCAGTGCTTCCCCGTGCCCGTTGGCCTGAGCAGTAAAAGCAAATGTCTGTGATCAGCAATAGGCGTAACCATTTCCCCTCACACGTTCAGGCAGACCCTAGTGCCCCCATGCTACAGATGAGGAAGCAGGCACAGAGAGGAAAAAACCGACTGCCTCCAAGGTCCTAGCTCAGTGGATGTCAACAGGATGCAGAGGCACCTTCTCTGTTTACTGTGTTACGTGCTCTGTCAGCCTCCAGGTCCTCTCCACTTTCTATCTTCATTCATAAGCAGCTTCAGACTCCTGAACACCTCCCTTCCATAACACCTCCCTCCCATATACCATGCATGTTCCCCACCAGTTTGTTGCTTTGGCCTCTGGCATACATCCCTAGTCTGGCCCTGGGACTTCTGTGTACAAACCTTTCCTCATTCTGGGAAGCTAGCTACTTTGAAAACTCCTGTCTCTGCCCAGTACGGGAGCCATGGACAGCTCCCAAAACATGCCTACCCAAATAAAGACTTGTGAACTAGTGAAGTATCTGGAATCCAGTTTTTGTTTTAGATAGTGCCCCCATCTGGGTTCAGTAGGTGGGGAGCTGGGAAGTGGGAGGGAGAAGTGGAAAAACATCCTATTGGCTGGGCCCCAGGGTTGACCTTTGCCAGGAGCTTACCTTACACCTACATGTAGGCCTAAGTTTGAGGATGTCTTTTTCTTGAATTATAATCCTAGGTCACATTTAGGCAGTCATCCCTCTGCTGACCTGGATACGCCTAAATTTTGCTCATCTGAGTTCACACCCTGTATCCCAGTGGGTGTCTCCTGTGTAATGGAGAGGCTATCCAGACTCTCTCCATCAAAATGCACAGGCTTGGTTTGGGATTGAACCCAAGCAGTCAGGTTTGTGTGGCAAGTGATTTATCCTTTGAACCATCTCTCCAGTTCTCATCCATCCTTTCAACCATATTCTATTAAAGTATCTATTCTGGGCTAAGCAGCAGGAATACTTGGTATGCTTAAATTAGCAAAAGGCCATATTTAGGTGTGTTGAACCCTTCAGAACGGGAGCCTTGTAACAAAGCCCAGAAAGTGTCAGACCTGCAGGGTTTGTTAGCTTCAGCAAGGTTGTAAGGAGTATCCCTAATACAGCCTGCTGCTCCTTAATACAATCGAACAGACACAACTTTTCTTTCAGGGCAGCTCACAGCTCTAAGAAGAGCTGAGGAGTTGCCATTTAAACCCAAACCTTCATGCACCTGTAATTCCGCCCTTTAAATCTTTAACTTGCCCCAGAGTCAAAATGGGAACCTCTGTGCGTGCGGCTCGGGTTGACAGCTGGCCCGGGAGAAAGCCCGGACTAGGAAGTTGGTCTAGTAAAGCCTATTCATAAGGCTGCAGGATGGGCGGTTCAGATCTCTGGAACTACGACTCCCGAGAGGCATTCCGACAGGCGCCATTTTTTCTTCCAACCCGACTTGAGAGTGGGCGGTGAGGCTAGCTTGCGTCAACAGAGCGCGCGGCTGCTATCGCGGAGGGATGACGTAGAGCACAAGCCTAGGGCTGTCAGTCAGAGCGCTGCCTGGTCCGGGCCAAGGGTCCCGCGGGACCGGCGGGGCCATGGCGGCCGTGTTTGATTTAGACTTGGAGACCGAGGAAGGAAGTGAGGGCGAGGGCGAGCCGGAGTTCAACCCTGCGGTGAGTGTTTCCCTCCGGGCGGGACTGGACCCAGGAACCCAGCTGGTTAACCAAAGCCCTGGCGCTCCCTACAGAGTGGTTTGTGACACCTACAAACCCCCATCCTTCCCAGCACCAGCCTCAGCCCCAGCACTAGCCCCTACCCTTGGACCCGATCTTCCCTTTTCTATCCTTGGTCTGTCCTTCCCAACCTTTCTCCATCCCTGCTGCTGTCTTCCTATCCTTGGTCCTCTCCCCTGGTTCAAGCAGTTCGGCCCAGGTTGGGAGATGTGCTGGCACTTTTCATAGCTCTTATCACTTGGTTTCTCACAGGACGTGTGTCCCCTTGGCGAGTTAAGGGCTGCTGGCCTGGAGTGAGTGAGGGTCTTGCTTGGGGGATTGGGGGATGGAGTAGGGGACGGGACTTGGCGTATACTAGAGCCTTGCCTTCATTAACTCATTATATCTTTAGGACAGTGGGACACTATGAGGAGGTGGAACTGACAGAGAGCAGCGTCAACCTGGGTCCTGAGCGCATCGGACCCCACTGCTTTGAGCTACTGAGTGTTCTGGGCAAGGGGGGTTATGGCAAGGTACTAGCATCCCTTCCCCTCATGGTGACCAGCTCTAGCCTGAGACAGCATACCAACCTTCACACCCAATAGGCTTGTAAATCTACTGAGTCTCTGATAGGATTCAGAACTGAAAACCTGAGGGAGGGAAGGGCAGATCCTTTCAAAATCTGGTGGAGATCTTTACTGTCCCACCCTTAAGCTGACCTTAACCCTTTTGGTCCCAATACTAGAGCTTTAGGGTGGGGCTCCTTGAAAATGGGATGTGGTCAGGGAAGTTAATCCTGTCTCCCTTGCCCTACAGGTGTTCCAGGTGAGAAAAGTGCAAGGCACCAACTTGGGCAAAATATATGCCATGAAAGTCTTGAGAAAGGTGAGTCATTTGCTCAGACAGCAAAGACAGAGTAGCTGCCACCCCCAGCAACCTGTGCCAGGTCTTGGAAAGCCAGCCAGAAACATGATAAAGTCGGTCCTTATCTTGGCCCTTGCTGACTTAGTTTCTGTCGTCATATATACTATTTTGGAGTAATTCTTAAATGGAAGCAACTTGCCTGCTAGAGCACGTATGACAAGTTTTGATTCTCAGGACTCCCGAGGGCAGGCGGTACTGTTGGCATTCAGTGAATAGAAGCCCAAGATGCAGCTCAGCAGGAACCCACAACAAAGAATTGCCTGGCTCAGTGTCAGTAGTGTCCAGGTTAGCTGAACTTGGTAGGTTACATCCTTAGTCTCAGGACCTGAAGGGATAAAGCTGGAGGATCTGAGTGAGCCGTAGGCCACCCTGGGCTACATAATGATACCTTGTCTCAAAACAAACAAACAGAAAAGTATCAAGGGTGAGGAAATGAGAGGATAAACCAGTTCCAGAAAAGTAAAGTTTACTGCTCACAGCAGCAGAATTACAGAAGAGATTCAAGTGACCAAAGATGGCAGAAGGGTAATGGCCGAGAAGCAAGAGAGAAAGACAGGAGTGTTTGTGTGTGTGTCTGGTGGGGAGATAGCGGCAGGCGCGTGGGGGGGGGGGCAGTATCTAACTGTAACTGACTAATAATCACTCAGAAGTTCTAATCATTTTAATTTGTGTGTGTGTGTGTGTGTGTGTGTGTGTGTGTGTGAGAGAGAGAGAGAGAGAGAGAGAGAGAGAGAGAGAGAGAGAGAAACAGAGGTATGCCAGGTGATTTACCCATGTATAGAGGCAGGGGGGAGCATAGGATACCCTACTTACTATCACTTACGCTCATGAGACAAGGTCTCACTGAATATGGTGCTTAGCAAGCCCCAGTGATCCTTCTGTGTCCACCTCACACAGACCCGGGTACAGGCACACAACAGCCATCCTTGGCTTTTTATATTGGTACTGGAGATTTGAACTCAGATCTTTGTGCTTTCATAGCATGCGCTTTTAACTTCTGAGTCTTGTGCCCAGTCCTCCCATTATCTCTTTTTTTCACCTCCCATTGTCTTTGTCATGATCGGATCTTATGGAGGGCAGACTGGAGAAGCTTCTAGAAAAAAGGGGCTCATTGTGATACTGTTTCACCCTTGGTACCCTGACTCTATGGGTTGGTTACTACTGGTGGGATGACGATGATATCACTGAACTGCCATGGTCTATGCAGACTTAGAGTCTAGACACTTATATACCCAGGTTGTGTTTCAGTGTTTATTTGAAACAAGAGTCATGACTTCCTTTGTACTGGAACACTAGCTCCTTTGTATAGTTCAATACTGAGGTTGAGTATTCTGCAACAATAAATCAGCAGGGCAAAAAGGAAAGTGCTGTGGGTGCCTCACCTTCTAACTTGCTCCTGCATCTCTAGGCCAAGATTGTATGCAGTGCCAAGGACACAGCACATACCCGGGCTGAGCGGAACATTCTAGAATCGGTGAAGCACCCCTTCATTGTAGAACTGGCCTATGCTTTCCAGACAGGTGGCAAACTCTACCTCATCCTGGAGTGCCTCAGTGGTAAGTGTGTGGGTCAGGTTTAGTTAGGCGTGTGTAGCAGGGAGCCAGCCCGGGAACAGTGGGTGGGGACTTAGGGAATCCTGAGAGGTATGATTGTGGAGGATGGCTAAGAGGCTCACACAACCATGCCTGGCCATGTGTCCATCTGTCTGTCTCTCCATCTGTTCATTCATTCAGCAAACATCCATCCAGTGCCTAGTGTTTGTGGGGTGGGTGGGGCTGGTGGGAGTTTGTAATAACTGATGTTTAGAGAGAATTTCATCCACTTTTTGCTACCTCTCCTGCCTGTCCCCTGTGTGCCAGGCACCCAGTCAGGCCTCATCTAGCTGCATCCTTCTTGGAAGTCTCAGGGGTGGTTACTGTTTCTATAAGGTTTATTTCTTGTTGTTATTAGTTTGTTTTTTTGTTTTTGTTTTGTTGAGACAGGATCTGCTTATATAGCCTTGGCCTGCCTGGAACGTAACTGTATAGACCAGACTGTCCTTGAACTCAGGAGGTCTACCCTGAATTCAGATCCTCAAACTCAGGAGATCTGCCTGTCTTTTGCATACTGAGAACTGGTGTTCAAGGCGTGTGTTACACACCTTCTTATTTTGTCTTTTTGAGACAGGATCTCACTATATAGCATTGGCTGGCCTGGAACTCACTACATAGAATTCAAAGACATTCCGTGCCCCTGTCCGGGATTAAAAGCATGTGGCACTACACCCGGCAGGTCCGTTTCTAAACTAGCTTTGAGGGTCTAGCTTACGTGGGTTCTTGTGTCACCTCCACTAATTAGGTCATCTTCCTAGAGCATGCATCTCTAAACACCCAAACAGAGCCTTGGTCTTTTCGGTCATGCCCATTCCTCACCAAGAGTGACTGAGAGCCATTCCTTCTACCTGTCTGCCCAGTACCAGCTGAGCCCTACAAGCTTCTTCCTGCATGCTTGGCATCCCTTTCCACTCTGTCAAGACACAGAGCCACACCTCCACTACAGTCTTCCATTGTTGTATCCAGATTAGCGTCCTCTGCCTTCTATCATGAGGTTCTAGGAAGTTCCCAGAGCTATTGCCTGTGCTTGGCATCCTAGAGCAGTGTCCACATGTCTGTCTTCCCATTAGACTGAGCGTCCTGAGGGCAATGGCTGGGTCTCCTCAACTCTGCCCCAGCTTCACGCAGCACAGGGCCAGGCACCGAGTGAGTAGGCGACGGTAGATGTTTGCTGATTGAATTGAGTCCCCACGGCAGCTCTGGGAGGCAGGTAGGGTGGGATCTACAAGTCCCATTTTTCTCTAGAAGAAACTGACCCTCAGACAGTAATGGGGCTGGGCCCGAGTGCACAGCTGCTCATGTGCTTGTGTCACAGGTGGTGAGCTCTTCACACATCTTGAGCGAGAAGGCATCTTCCTGGAAGACACAGCCTGGTGGGTCTCTGGGGGTGCCTTGTCCTTGCCTTTGCCCCAACCTTTGCCCTGCCTTTACCTTATTCTGTCTTTGCAGCTTCTACCTGGCAGAGATCACACTAGCCCTGGGCCATCTCCATTCCCAAGGCATCATCTACCGGGATCTCAAGCCCGAGAACATCATGCTCAACAGCCAGGGTGAGCATGTTGCATGCGTGCACAGGCATTACCCCTTGTCTTGCCAGGGTCTGCAGGACAGGGCTGAGGAGCCCACAAGCAGGCCTGGCCATCTGTCATCCCATGGCATCTCTTTCAACATTCTTCCTCAGGCCATATCAAACTGACAGACTTTGGACTCTGCAAAGAGTCCATTCATGAGGGTGCTATCACTCACACCTTCTGTGGCACCATTGAGTACATGTAAGTAGCACATGGCTGGCCAGGGTGTGAAAGAATAACCAGAGAGGGCCTGCCCTTACTGACAATTCCACCTGCCTCCCAGGGCCCCAGAGATTCTAGTGCGCATCGGTCACAACCGGGCAGTGGACTGGTGGAGCCTGGGAGCCCTGATGTACGACATGCTCACTGGATCGGCAAGTCCCGCTTCCTTGGGAGCAGGGTGGGTGCTGGGGAGATCCCTTCCAGGTTGGGGCAGGACTGGGTGGGAGGACCCCTAGGCTGCCCTCACCCTCTGCCTTCTCCAGCCGCCCTTCACCGCAGAGAACCGGAAGAAAACTATGGATAAAATCATTAAAGGGAAGCTGGTGCTGCCCCCCTACCTCACCCCGGATGCCCGGGACCTTGCCAAAAAGGTGGGGCTCTTTCTCACCTAGGGGCATGTCTCTGTCTCTTCCCCTAAGCCCTGTCAGCAACTCTGCACATATGATTGACTGTCCCTAGGCTCTGGGGAAGGCCACCCCCAGTCCCGCCTGCCTGTGCAGTTGGTCTCTGGGAATGACAAAAACATTGGCTTTGAGATTCAAAACCCTGAGTTCAGGCCTGGGCTCTGAACCCTGAGCAGTACTGGGTCTGTGTCTGTATCAGCAGGGTGTTCTTGTGAGTTAGCCCTGCTCCTTCAGGCCGGTACCAGCCTGTTAAAGGAAGGGGAATGCCATAAAGACTTCCTGAAGAGGGCACTGTTGACCCAACTCTGAAAATATTGAGGGGTTCAGTGGGCAGAGGCCATGTTCTAGATCTTTTACCCTATTTCTGCTTGCCTCCTCCCCATACTGGAGGCTGGGCTTCCCATCAGCTTCTCTCCACCCTTACCTCTTCCTTTGTGCAGTTTCTGAAGCGGAATCCCACTCATCGAATTGGGGGTGGCCCAGGAGATGCTGCTGATGTGCAGGTGAGTCTGGTTTTGTCACACAGAATTGGGGCCAAAGGATGAAGTAGATTATAGCAGTGGGCTAGGCAGGGTGAATAATTGACATATTCCCTGGCACTCTCTACCCTCAGAGGCACCCGTTTTTCCGGCACATCAATTGGGATGACCTCTTGGCCCATCGTGTAGACCCTCCCTTCAGACCGAGTCTGGTGAGTGTATGGGGAGTCTTTTTGGCCACATGGCATGTGGAGGTCCTGCACTTTGTATTCCTTTAACCCCCTCATGGATCTCCCTGAAGCAATCAGAAGAGGACGTGAGCCAGTTTGATGTGCGATTCACACGGCAGACGCCAGTAGATAGTCCAGATGACACAGCCCTCAGTGAGAGTGCCAACCAAGCCTTCCTGGTAAGAGCCTGGGAGTTATGGGCACCAGAACAAGGATTGCAGCTAGGGATTAAAAGTCAGCATCACCTGGCCTGGCCTCTCCCCACAGGGCTTCACGTATGTGGCACCTTCTGTACTGGACAGCATCAAAGAGGGCTTCTCCTTCCAGCCTAAGCTGCGCTCCCCCAGACGCCTTAACAGCAGTCCCCGCACCCCTATCAGGTACCCAGGGACAGGGCAGGCATGTGGCTGGGGCAGGGTTCCCTAGCATAGACAGGTACCTGTGGGCACTCTGGTCAAGCTTTTCTTTAGTTAGAAGCTAGCCTCAGGCTCCTGCTCATTGTGGGACCCCAGTCCCTATACATCTGTAACAGAGGCTGCTAAAGTGGTAGTTTGTGGACCTACAACTTGTGTGCCTTAGTAGATAGAGTGCCTAACCTCCCTCATCTGCTGCCACTATTCCTGACTAGGCCTAGGAGGCTCTCACTGTGCCTTGGTTTCTCTTGCAGCCCCCTCAAGTTCTCTCCCTTTGAGGGGTTCCGGCCCAGTCCTGGCCCACCAGAGCCCATGGAGCCATCTCTACCTCCACTCCTGCCACCACCATCATCACCACCACCCACAAGTACTGCCCCACTTCCCATCCGTCCCCCCTCAGGAACCAAGAAGTCCAAGAAGGGACGGGGCCGCCCTGGGCGCTAGGAGAATAGAAGAGACAGCTGTGAGAACCTGACTGGCTCCGACCTGTGGATGAGATGAGAGTGTGCTTGTGTGGGGGGAGGGTGAGCCTTACAATCGTGTACAGGAGGGCTGCAGGCTGCAGCCACTGGAGGTGTTCCCACCCCCCATCCCATCAGAAGGGACTTGGCCTGTCTTTGGACCTGTGCCCTCATAGGATTAAAGGACTGAATCATGGCAGAGTGACTTTGGCTGGACTTCAGAACACAAGAGTGGCTTGTTTAGGGAGCCGAGGGGATTCTAAAGGACCATGGACCTCATTGCTTACAAAGTTTTATTTTCGGTATATCACCTGTCCAGTGTCTATCTGGGGCGCACACACTTCGGGGAACTGGTGGGACTGTCAGTTTAAGGAGCTCACGTGAGGGTTGATGATGAAGGTCCAAGGCAGTTTGTATCTCACCATGACAGCATGGGAAGAGAGTCAGGCTGGGGCAGGACCGGAGAACAAGCTGACTCCTACAGTGCGGTGACACGAAGGCCCTGGTCCCTGGCTCTCCCAGCACTGTCATCCCAGGCAGCACTGCCTGAAAAGGCATGCAGGTCACTCAGAAGGGCCTCAGCACTGCTGCCTGAGCCCACAGGACCCTGAGAGCTGAGGCCCAGGCCCCCCTCACTATCTGTGTCATGTACATCTGGGGTCTGCTGTGCCTCACAGCGCTGCTCCTCTTCCTTGGCATCAGCTCCCTCGGGGCCACCATCCATCATGAAATCTTCTGCGTCCTGTTCATCTTCCTGCGGCTCTGGTTCTTCTGGGGATCCCAGCTCAGTGCGAGCTCGAAGCCAGCGGCCTGCAGGGCTGGCCCAGAGCAGGCGGCAAGTGCGGCCCCACAACATGGCACCCAGGCGAGCTGGGTGGTAGTACCCCCCTGAGGCATGGCTGAGGCGACGCCAAGCCAAGGCTAGGCCAGTGACCAGCAGCAGTAGGAGCAAGAGCAGCAGGACGATGGTGACCACATTGGAGCCCGCACCATCATCTGGGCCTGACCCAGAGGCCAGTGCTCCTGGCAGGGCCAGCAGCACCCCAAATCCGAGGGTACCAGGCAGAGCCTGTGGGAGACAGTAGGGAGGAGTTGTCACCTGATGAGACCAACAGGATTCTGACAAAGACTTCAGCTGCCTCAGGCAAAATAGGGACAGTCAAGCAGAAAATCCTCAGCCCATATTTGGTCAGGGCCTTGCTCTAGTGTGCTTACCTTAAACTCAACCCTGTAATTCACTTCTTACTGCCTGAGGCCTGTGCCTGCCTAAGGCCTGTGCACTGCCTTCCCTCTGTTTAGACACAACTTCCAAAGCCTCATGGCTACATTCTTGTCTAGGTAGGCCTGACTGATGAGGCCCTGCCCAGACTTTTTTTTTTTTTTTTAATTTATTCACTTTACATTCTGATCACTACTCTTCTCCTGCGTCACCCCCTCCCAGACCTGCAAGACTTCTACAGCTAACTTGTTGGGTGGACCTCAGCCCACCCATTCACCAACCGCAGGTCCCCTTGATTACTCTTTTCCCCCCAAACCCCACACTGGAGAATACTCTCTTGATCTATTCTGTTGCCTTGCCTTTCCCACCTGGATTGGGAGGGTGAGGAGGCTAAGCATCTAAAACCATGTGTGGCACATAGATGCTCAGTGGATATTAGCTAGAAGATAAGTGGCCTGCCCTGCAGTAGAGGGAGTTTAAGGGCCCTAAGAGGCTAGTGGCAGGTGGCTCTCTGGGGGCTGTGATGAAGATATCTAGACCAATTCAGAGGTTGATTGGTTCTAGAATGAGGGTTGGGGATTTAGCTCAGTGGTAGAGCGCTTGCCTAGAAAACGAAAGGCCCTGGGTTCGGTCCCCAGCTCGGGGGGGGGGGGGGGGACCGGATGCAGGTTCTAGAATGAGGGGTCTTTGAGGCCCCTCTTCTCAACTTTGCTGCCCCAGTTGCAGGGTTTCCGTTCAGCTCCCCACTCTACCCTGAAGGGCCTCAGGCATGCAGGGCCACCCAGCTTGGGGGCAGCATGTGTAGCTATCAGAGGAAGCCTGCGGTTGGAACAAAGCAGGTGGGGGTGTGTGGTAGCAGGGGGGAAGGGTGCAGGTCACAAGGCTTCCCTTCAGCACACCAGGCTCCGGGGAAGGAGTTATACCCAAGCTCAGCTTATCAGGGGACCAGATGGGAGGCTATCCCAAGGGTCTTGGAATAGGGCTGTGCCTAGAGGAACTGGAGGACCTACCTTTAATTCCAGAGAGCCCAGATCTGAGGTGAGGGCCAAGTTCCAACCCATTCTAGTCCTGGGTCTTGCTAACCAAGGCTATGGAAGGAGACCCTTAACTCCTGGAACCTTGATATTCCATCCCCACCCACTGCGCCCCAAGAACCCAAAGGGTTCCACAGCTCACCATTGATCCGATGGCCTTTGCACGGGCACCCACCTCTGAGTCTGGCTGTGTTTAGTGAGAAGTGAACCCTGGGAGCTCAGTACAGTAGCTAGTAGGAGTTACTGACTTCCGTTTCCTGCCCCAAATGCCCCACCCACTCTGGCCTATTAGAGGACCCTCATTGGGGGTCTCAGCCTCAGGATTACCCAGACCCACACCAGGTCTTCCATGGACCTCTAGGTGAGGTTAGGGCCACAGGATCTGTGACCAGAACTCCAAAGAGAGGAGGTATGCATCTAAGGCAATATGTATATTTATTAGCTTTATATATATTTATATACATTAGCTTTAGCTAATATAAATATTTAGCTAATAAATATATATATATATTAGCTTTAGCTATATTATGTAGCTTTGGCGGGCCTGGAACTCAAAGATCCTATTTCTGCCTCTGGAGTGCTGGGACTAGAAGTGGGTATCTGGTTAGCCTTAACAACAAAACTGCACATGACTGCCTATGTGGGGACATATGGAGGTCAGATGCCTCTCTCCACTGTTGATTCCAGGGATTGAATTCAGGTCATCAGGCTTGCTCAGCAAGTGAATTTGCCCACTCACCCATCTCCCACACGCTTCTCTAGCCTTTTTTGCTTCAGTTTCTCTTTACGGTGGATTTCTGGTATACAGGGGCGGGGTTGGGGAGGAGCTACTTTCCATTTAAGGTTTACAGTTTCCCTTCTTAGCATCCACCCATAGCCCTCCACAACAGTAGGTCAAACCTGGCTTTAGAAAGAGCATTTTATTTGGAATGAAAATATAGAACCCATCTCTGCTGCTTTTTCTAGTGAGGGGGCAGTGGGTTGGGCAAGTCGAGGAGATGGTCCCTTAGAGTACTTGGGAATTTGCCTTGGTACAAAAATCTTCCAAAAGCCAGGTGGTGCTTCCAACCTGGGCCCCAGGCTGTGGAGAGGTGCAAACTGGCCATGACCTGCCACAGAGGCACTGAGCAGCAAACTGCCTGGTGTGACCTGGCCACAGAAGCTAGGTGGGAAGGGTTGGAGGAGAAGGAGGCAGTATCGGGAGCAGGTCCCTGGTGGTCCTATGTATCCCCATTCTCCATGCGGCCCAGATGCTCCTCCAGGCGGCTGATACGCTCCCCTTGTTCCTTGACCAGCACCCGAAGTGCCCGAAGCTCCTGCATCACCTCTTCCAGCTTCCCAGCTTCCTACAAAGACATAAGGAAGTCAGAGGCCATCAGCCATAGCCCACCCCTAGGGAAGAGGCCCGAGATCCAGCCAATGGGACAGCACTCTCAAATGTAGGGCACATACACCAGACCCAGCAAGGTTGCCACTGGGAATGTCAGTAATTGCAGTAGCTGTGGAGACTCCGGAGCGGCTGTAACCGGCAGGCTTGCTGTCCGATAGCACGTTGCGCCGGCTGACCTTCAGGTCCCGTTGTTTACTGGGCACATAGGCTTCCCGTAGTGAGATGAGGATTGGATCAGCATCCTGACCACTAACCCAATCCTCTGCCTCAAGAGCAGCATCGGGTCCGGCTGTGTCAGGGTACAGATCATCCTGAAAGAGGTCAGACTGCGCACCGGGTAGGGGAGGTCAGAATCAGTTGGAGGTCCCTGTCAGGGGTCTCACATCTGGCCTGAGTGGCTGCATCCTCATCACCCTCCTGACTGTATCCCTGCCAACCCATCCTCTAAGTGCCTGATGCTTCCTGGCACAGCCCTTGCTGGCACCATCTCCAGCAAACCACAAGGGCCAGCTATGTGGCTCTGTGGAGTCCTGTGAGCCATATCTATGGCCCACAGACTATGAGCTTTGCTGCAGGACATGCCTGGCAGGCTGTAAACAGCAGCTGGAGGACAGTGGGACTGTGTTCCAGGCTCCTCCCCATGGATTTCATGACCAGAGCCGCTGTCCTTCTTCATGGCCCTCTTCCAGCCCCGCCTCCCACAGAACACCATCACAGCCCTACAGTTAGTACAGCCTCCTAGGGGAGGCCCTCTGTCCCCTCATCTTGCTCTTAAGTGCCTGGTCTGTCACTGCAGGACTTCAGCTCAACCTGTGCCATTCCTCCAACAACTCACTAGAATTCAGGCCACCTTGGCATCGGTACAGCCCCTAGGCCACACCCACTCACCAGCCTCACCCACTGCCTTGGTGTGGCCCTTCTGCTAGGGAAGAGAGTAGGTGGACAGGGTTACCAGCAGTCTCACCTTTCTTGGCACAGTCATTACTATGGGCTCACACTTGCGTTCATGCAGTTTGTAGAACCTGGGAAAGGGAGGGGAGCCATGGTGGAACCTCCTACAGTTTTCCAGTTTCCCCACCTGGATGTCCCCACAGGTAGAGCTGAGTACCCACATACTGGCTGCCATTGAGGTGAGCTCATGGCCTCCCTGTCTCTAGGGCCGCTAGAGCATGACCTATTCATGATTAACTTTATGATAGTGATTCTACTCCCCCCCCCTTCTCGCTCTCTCTCTCTTTTGAGACAGGGTAGACCAGCCTTGTTTCAAACTCATGGAGATCATCCTGCCTCTGCCAGAAGCTGGGATTAAAGGAATGTGCTACTTCCCTTGTGTTTTGAAACATGGTTTCATATATTCCAGGCTGGCCTTGAGCCTACTAACCTCACTACAGGGCTAAGGATGGCCTTGAACTTCTGCCCCTCCCAGGTCTACCTCCTGAGTGAATGACGGGCTGTATTACAGCCTTTGCTTTACAGGGCTGGGAACCATGGGCATAATCTATGCTGGGCAGCACTGCACCAGCTGAGCTGCATGTCCGCTCCTTTCCTTTCCTTTCCTTTGTTTTTGTTTGAGACAGGGTCTTGCTAGAGAACTCAAACTGACCTTGAACTTACTATGTGCATAGTCTAGCTTGTAGTCCTCTCAAATGCTGGGGTAACAGGTGGATGGCACCACGCCCAGTTTAGCCTCCACAATCTGAAAACTCTCACCTTGGATGCTGACAACCTGGCCCCTGCTCTGCCTGACCACCTGGCCAGGCAGGGTCCTTGAATAAAGTGTGCCTACAAATGGCTGCCTCAGAGGACCTTCATACCTGGCAATTTCACACTTGCTGACCTCCAAGCCCCTCTTAGGCATGCTGCCCATACCCCTCTGGGGTTCTTTGCTGGTAAAGGTATTCAGAAAGTGGATGTAGGGAGGTTCATCTGTGATCTCAAAGTACCGGATGCTGGAATCACCCTGTGGGAATAAAGAAGTTCAGCACTTGGCCAGGTCCTTCCCTTATGCTCAGCCCAAGTTGGACTCCCACCTAAGCTCACCTTGCCACAGACGTAGACCACACTGGTGTCCGGGTCATAGAAAGGCAGTAGAGCCCCATTGCTTGAATCCAGCTCCTGCAGGGCCATGGGCTCCTCAAAGTTTTCCTAAGCACGAGGGACAATTGGGTCAAGTCAGCATCTTCTTGTTCTAAGGCCTGCTGGACTGGCTTCCGTCAGTAGCACTTCTCAACATGCTGGTGGGTTCTCCATTTCCAGTTCTTGCTTTCCCAGCCTTCTCCAGGCCTCAGGACTACTCTCAAACTAATGGACAAGTGTGGAAGACATCTGGCCACAAGAAGGGTGGGGCCCAGGTGGTACCAGCCCAGGCCTCAAAAGGGCCGTTGAACGGATTGTGCCAGTGTTCCTACTCTGGGACTGGAGGCTCTAAGGAGAGGGATCCTTTACGGTTTGTGCAAATAGAAATAAGGATGTGAGAGGCACTGGGGGAGTGTTAGGGAGAGTCAGGGAGCTGGAAACAGGGAAGGAAGGGTTAACAAGGTCCCGGAAGTCTCAGGGGCCAGGCTGAGAATCTAAGTAATACAGACAGACTTCTCCTCCATGCTAATCTGTCTGCCTGGCCCAGGGAGGAATATGCTGGGGTGAGGCCCAGGTCTCAATCCTGCCCGCCTTAAACTCGTTGCATCACTCACTGGGTCCCAGAGTGCCAGTTGCCGTTCACTCATGCGGCTGAAACCAGTGGTGAACACCTTCCCATCAGCCAGAAAGATGGCCCGCATGGGCCGAGCCCCCTCATGAGCCTTCTCCCGTTCCTGTAGGATGGACAGGTGGTCAGTACAGTGCAGATCAAGACCCTGAGCCTGGACATTGTCATCTTTGCTCTTTGGGGATACCTACTGCCACCAGGGTGCCCCGCCTGGGATCGATGATTCGGACACTCTTGTCCTTGCAAGCTGTGCAAAAGAGGCTGCCGTTGTGGTTCCAGCTCACATTGTAGATGAGGTCAGGGTGCAAGCTGTCTAGGCGGTACAGCTCCTCTGCAGTGCCCACATTCCAGATAAGCACCACATTGTCACAACCTGGTGGGCAAGTGGTCATCAGCTCAGGCAGCCAGACATGCACTCGTAGGACCATCGGCCCACTAGGCCCACTCTGCCCCCTCCTCTTGTACTGAACTGGTCACCACCTTTGTAGGCATCACTTCCCCTGTCAGATTGGCCTGTGAGAGGTTGCTGGACACTCCAGGATCATCCTGGAGAAGGGTAGAGAGGAAGGGGTGTGGAATGGTGCAAACCTGCACTGAGAAGCACATTTCGGGCTGTGGGGTGCCAGGTGATGATGCCCACACGCTTGGTATGCCCCTCAAGCACCACTACTGGCTCTGTCAGAGGGGAGGTCAGCCCATTCTCTGGAATCTGCCACACCTGTGGTAGGAAGAGGGAGGATGGACTCAGACCTGTGCTTGCCCCTGCTGCCAGTCTCCTTCAGCCACACCCTGAGACCCTGACTCGAACAGTCCTTTGCTCACCATGACAGTGCAGTCCTCTGATCCACTGGCAATGACTTCGTCATTGTGGGGGCACCAGTCAATATCCAGAACAGGTCCTGTGTGCCCACACACTGTTGGGTAGGCCTTGTCAATGCGGCCTGTCTGTAGGCATGAAGGGTAGTCAGAGAAGAACCAAAAGTCCTCATCTCCATTCCTCCCAGTATCTGTGGGCCCTCCAAGGTGCAAGAATGATATGACTACCCTGGTTCCTGGTGGCCCAGATGTGACTCTGCTCCACCCAGCATATGAGGAAATGCCAGAAGCCTCTTATCCACACTTGGTGGCAATAAATACTTTTTCTACTTGCACCAACAATCCAGCAGCAGCCACAGGTCAAGAAGTGGCACAAACTACCCTGCCCACAGGTGTGGTCAGTGTGTCCTTGGTCCTCCTCTCCACCCTGACCCCGCTGAGGCCCACCTTGTTTAGAGGGAGCACCATAAAGGCACCCCCACCACTGGCTTCCACAATCACTGCCAGGAACTTGGGGTTGACTGCGCAGAAGGTACTGTCCCAGGTAACTCGGGAGACTCGAATGTCCTCATAGCACTGGTCATTCTTGACTGGCTGACCAAATACATGCCGGAATTTGCTCTGCCGCACAACTTTTCGGAAGGACATGTCTGCAGGGCAGAGACACCTGGATCAGCTCTGCCCTCCAAAGAGACACACAAGCATGTCACCAGGGATGTGACATGATAACGCTGGGAGTCTCTATTTCTCCAGTTATAGAACGGATTCATAGATGTAGACCAACAGACTCTCCCCCCAAACCCTCCCTGGCTAGGCTCTGAGGGAGAGAGAGGGAGTGTGTGTGTGTGTGTATGGGCTGCTGAAAGGGAGACAGTGCTTAGATTTTCCCTAGGTCCCAGATGGTTCCAAGGAGCTTTCCACGCCCAGAATTTGAAGGCTGGGTGATGGGGAGAAGAGGCAGCAAAAGGGGTTTTTTGGTCTTCCTACTAGGCCGCAGCTGAGTCGCAGGGAATGTGCAAAGAGCTGCACTAAGTCCGGCCCAGGGACCCTGGCAGAACAGGGGTCGAGGATCCTGCCAGGTCCTCAAAGTAGCCTCATAGCACGGTCCAAGGTGAACCAGAACCCAACTTCCAAAGATCCCTGCCCAGGAAGGGAGAGATGGACGGCTGAGGGGGGGAGGAGTTGGGAATGAGGGTGGGGCGCGGCGCTCATCGGGCTCGCGCCCCCCCCCCGCCCCAGGCCCACGTCCGCAACCCCTAGTCTGTCCCTGCCGCTCTCACCGCTCACCGCTCACCGCTCTCCGCTCCCCAGGGGCGCCGGGGACTGCGGCGGCGACCTCGGGCGGCTCCGGATCCCGGCCTCTGGGAAGCAGGAAGCGGGAATCAGGAAGTGACAGACGAGTGGGGCGGGGGCGGGGCAAGGTCACGCGCAGAGGGCGGGGCTTTGGAATGCCCCGCCCACGGGGCAAGGCCTAGTTGCAAGGCCCAGGGCGGTTTGTTGAGAGGGGCGGGCCTGATTGGAGCCACAGGTACATACTGTGGGAGTCTCTTGGGGAGGGGTGAAGCCTGCCCTCTGTTTCCCTACCCAGTTATACCCAAAAGGATTCTCTCGCTCCGCTTCCAACGTTTTCACGTGTTTTTTGTTTTGTGTTGGAGACAGGATCTTACTCTGCACACTTGCTGGCCTGGAACTGGCAAAGAACTCACAGATATCTCTCTCCCGAGTACTGGGATTAATAGCATGGGTCACCACACCCGGCTATAGGTACGGGTTTTAAAGTTGGGGATTCATGATGTCAGTTAGATATAAACATTGAAGAGGTGAAAGGCAATGTCGTACATCTCGCTGGACTCCTGTGGCTCCTGCTTTGACTTAGAGAAAAATGGAAGTAGAGGATGACAGTGGATACCATATACCTTCCTTTCCTTCCTCCATCTCATCAGAGCCTAGATTTGCCTCCTAGGATTCGCCCTATCTCCTCCCATCCTGGAGGACTTAGGTACCTGTTAGGACCCACAGTAGTAATAGAACACTTCCTCTGTGTCCATCTCCTGAGTAACCAGTGGTGATAGGAGGCCAGCACTCGATGAGGCAAAGCAGAGGTAAAAGGTGCTTTGTTTAGCCTTCGTGAACCCCCAACTGTGTGTGGGAGGGTAAGAGTGTCCGCCGCAGTGGTCACTACACTCTGAAGAAGCAGGCCTAGAGGGGACAGGTGCTTGATTGAGACCTCCCAGCTGGGATTCCGTCCTAGTTTGTTATTTCCAAGGTCTTTGGATTTCTCACTGTTCATACACCCTGGAGCCAGGCAGGCAGAAGTGTGGCTTGATTTGGATAGCAGATGTTCAAAGGGAAGCCCAGATGAGGCCAGGTGGCTACAATTCTATATACCACTCCCCACCCCTCACATTCCCACATCAGCCCACTTCAAATAAAATCCATAGTCCCATGTTCCTCTGCCAGAATTCCTGTCTGATCCCAGGACATCCACCACTGTCCCCTCTCAGCATGTGTCCCAGTGACACCAAATTCCCATGTCAGGCTAGCACATCCCACTCCCTTCCTCCTTCTGGAAGCTCTTCCTTGCCTTGAGAAGACCTCGTTCGTCAAGGACTCCAGGCCCCACATGTCACTTCCCCTGTGGGCCTTTCTGTGCTCCCCTCTCACCCAGTCCCTGTGTAGCTCTTCCTTGTTCCCATCAGTTGTTCTTAGTCCCAGACGCTACGCCATGTAATAATTTGGCATCCTGCTAAGATACATGCCAGCAAACAAAAGACGGACTTTATCTTGTACACCACCACCCTGTCACCCCCATACTGCCTTCCAATGCCCAGAAGGAGACCCCACCCAGCAC
Organism: Rattus norvegicus; assembly: GCF_021556685.1. Taxonomy (NCBI): domain Eukaryota; kingdom Metazoa; phylum Chordata; class Mammalia; order Rodentia; family Muridae; genus Rattus; species Rattus norvegicus. Next base: position 214,318,619 of record NC_141534.1, on the reverse strand, counting down.
CCGGCGTGAAACCACTTCGTGCTGGGTGAATGAATAAGCAGCAGGCCTGAATATAGAATTGCAAAATATTCATATTCACAACTCTCAGAACCAGCACCTGGTTCCTTCGAAGAAACACAGGGGTCTCATGTGGAGGGAGAAGGTGTCCCCTGCAGTTGCCTAGGCTGGGGACAGTTTTGAGACTGAGGTCTCCCTTTCTGGCTCCATCTTCTCTAACACAAACCTGTGAGCCACTAGGAAAACTCCTCCTTTTCTTGTACAACCTTCCTTGTGAGTAGCAACTCTCCCTCATGGGTAAGACTCCCTTTGAGGACCGTGGAGGTGGGACTGGTTCCCTCTCTGAGAGATGGGGTGGGCAGGGAAGTTTTATTCTCTGGTCTGTCCGCCATGTTGAAAGGGTTTAGGGCCCCTGTTAGGAGAAGGTAGCAGAGTGTCCCAAGGGAGACAGACATTCAGGCTCTGCCCTTAGAGTCAGTGGGGTCCAGTGAAGGGCGGGGGAGGTGAGCATTTCCTGTGGAAGAGGAGGCACATGGCAGTGTAAAGGGGCAGATAATTGGTTCCCAGGCTACCTGCCAGGCGGAGGGCTCTGGCCTAGGCCTCATTTGGTCTCAGGGTGTCCGCTAGAGTATCAGATAATGGCTGTCAGTAACCGAAGACTTATCTACCAAAAGCCAATCATTACTATACCCACTTTACAAATGGGCAAAGCCTCTTTCCGCCATCTTGGCGTCTTTGGAGGCCTGCTGGGAACAGGACTTCTAAAAAAACAAGTATGTCTGGAAGGCTGTGGTGCAAGGCCATTTTTGCTGGCTACAAGCGAGGCCTCCGGAACCAAAGAGAGCACACGGCTCTTCTTAAAATTGAAGGTGTTTATGCCCGAGATGAAACTGAGTTCTACTTAGGCAAGAGGTGTGCTTATGTGTACAAAGCAAAAAACAATACAGTGACTCCTGGAGGCAAACCAAACAAAACCAGAGTGATCTGGGGAAAAGTAACTCGGGCCCATGGAAACAGTGGCATGGTTCGTGCCAAATTCCGAAGCAACCTTCCTGCAAAGGCCATTGGACACAGAATCCGTGTGATGCTGTACCCATCCCGGATTTAAACTAATGGAGAGTAAATAAATAAAAGTAGATTTGTGCTCTTGTAAAAAAAAAAAACAAAACAAAAACAAATGGGCAAAGCAAGTCCCCAGAAGAACTTTGTTGAAGGCCACACAGTGAATGGGTGGTGGAGACAAGGTCCAATAACCCTTAGAGATGCCCTGAGCCCTACACATGTCTGTAAAGTGAAAGGCTGTCCAGAAAGCTCTTTGGTAAATTCTCACTAAATATTTGTTAGAGGAATTAACTCAACAAATACTTCAGAAAGATCTATCCCACTGGCTTTAGTGCCTCTGGCGGTTTGAATAACAGTGGCCTCTGTAGGCTTGTATGTATGAATGCCTGGTCACCAGGGAGTGGAACTCTGATAAAGATTAGAAGGATTGGGGCTGGGGATTTAGCTCAGTGGTAGAGCGCTTACCTAGGAAGCGCAAGGCCCTGGATTCGGTCCCCAGCTCCGGAAAAAAAAAAAAAAAGAACCAAAAAAAAAAAAAAAGATTAGAAGGATTAAGAGGTGTGGCTTTGTGGGAGGAACTGAGTCACTGGGGGTGGGCTTTGAGGTTTCAAAAGCCCATGCTAGGCCCACTTCATTCTCTCTGCCTGTGAACGTAGCTCTCAACAACTTCTCTAGCACTATGCCTGCCACCATGATCCCCTGCCACGACGATCATGAATTAAGCCTCTGAAACTACAAGCAAGGTCCCAGTCAAATGCTTTCTTTTATGAGACTTGTCTTGGTCATGGTGTCTCTTCACAGCAATAGACTAGTGATTAAGACAGGGCCTATCAGGGGCTGGGGATTTAGCTCAGTGGTAGAGCGCTTACCTAGGTAAGCGCAAGGCCCTGGGTTTGGTCCCCAGCTCCGAAAAAAAGAACAAAAAAAAAAAAAAAAAAAAAAGACAGGGCCTATCATTCCTTCATGCTACCAGTGTGCTTTGAAACTGCCTTGGCCATTTTGTGGCCTTCTCGTGTGAACCCCACACTTGTTGCCACAAGGAAGAGAACAAACCCTCCATTATTTTGGAGTGCTGGTGACTGAGCCCATGGCCTTGAGTGTTCCGGGCAAGCACCCTACTATTGAGCTGTATCACCAGCCTCTGCTTTTCTTTAGATTTATTTAATTTAACTTTTATGTATATCTGTCTGTATGTGTGTAGGTGCCCATGGAGATCAGAAGGAGGTGTTGGGTCCCCTGGAGCTGGAGTTTCATGAGTGTAAGTTGCCATATGTGTGTGCTGAGATCCAATGCTGGTCCTTTACGAGAATATTGTATTCTCTTAGTTGCTAAGCCAATGCTCCTATCCCACCAGCCTTTGCTCTTTTGATCCAGGGTCTCACTATGTAGTCCAGGCTGGTCTTAAACATGAGACTCTTGCATCCTGAGTCCTAGGATTACAGGAGTGAGCCATGCCCAGCACATTCCCCCCATCATACGGATCAGGAAATTGCCCTTAAGGAGTTTGCAATACTGCAGATGTGCCCGTACCCCTCTACGCTGCCTGCACAGCCTGCCGCCTTGCCTTTTTAAGATGCAAGCTTCCTGGGAAAAGCTTCCCATAAACCACCACTGTTGTGGACGTCTGGGCTGAGGGCATTTTCTCAGCCACTCACTGACTAACAGGAGAGGACAGTGGGATAAGGGAGGGAGATCTGATCTGGGAACGCTAGAGGCTGGGAAGAGAAAATTGGTTTGGGTAAAGAGGGGGTGACTGGAGAGAAGCATGTGGGAAATCATTCTCAGAACTTCCTGTTTTGTTTTGTTTTTCCCTTGCAGCATCTGCAGCTGGAGAGGAAGAGCAGTCTCAGCTCTGTGACTTCCGGAGCTTATGCCCTCCCTGGGACCACGGTGCCCAGGGCCCTGTGCCTTTAGGCAGCTTCTTGTCTGTATCCCAGGGTTCAAATTGTAGTGCACTCTGCACCTGCAGTTTTCCCAGATCCGATCCAGCCCTCCCTGAGGGCTAGTGACAGGTGACATTAGTACTGCTCTTGAATGGAGTTAGACCTTGAGGATTTCTTGAGTCTCTCACCCTCAAGGCACCCTCAGGGCACCCTGAGGTCTGCCACCCAAGCAGTCAGAGGACCTCAGGTACTTCAGTGAGATGGTGGTGCTGTCCTCCTGCCGTGCAGTCCCAGGCCCTGGGGGCCATTTTTCTGTCAGTGGCATCTGCCCCAGAGCCTCACCGTGTGCCAGGCTCCAGCATGTGCCACACTCACTTTCTTAAGTAATCCTCAAAGGGCCCTCAGGAGCATGGCGGTTTCCCAAGCCAGGGCTTGACTCCAGCATGCGCCACACTCACTTTCTTAAGTAATCCTCAAAGGGCCCTCAGGAGCATGGCGGTTTCCCAAGCCAGGGCTTGACAGAGCTGGATTTGAATCCAGGCCTGGCTGCTCCTGACCCTTGCCTGGATGCCTCATTCTTGGTTGCACCTTACTAGGGAAATCCTGTCCAAGGCTTTGTGTGCTGGGGGTAGGCGAGCATCGGAGACAGCTTGACTGTGCCAGGCCGATTGGCTACTGCCAGAGTCTGTGGGCGCCTGGAAGCCTCCCTTCTCTACAGGAAATTTTTTGTTGGGTGCCCAAGCCAGAAAACCAGACAGGAATGGGGAAAGTTAGGGAAAGATTAGAAAGAGATCGGTTCAAGCCCAGAGAAAATGTCTCACACTATCTTCCTCCAGGCAGATAGAGGCAATAAGGGGAAGGAATCATGGACTGTGGGGGACTGGAGGATAGAACCCAGCAGGACCCTCCTCACTGGCTCAAAGATGTTGGGTGTCTGTATGCGATGGGGGTAGTAATGCAAAAAACCCTGGTGAGAACAGGGTGGAGACATTCACAGCACCCTGCCTGGGACTTTTGGCTGACTGGTTTCACTTCCCCTCAGCCCTCCCAGCAAGCTCAAGGGACTCAATGGGGTTTTTCACTGCTGGGTTTCTTCATGTTCCCACCTCTGCCCAGCTGCTTTCTCTCTGATTTCTTCTACTGCCCTGGTGGGCCTGGGCCTCCTGTCACTCAAGTAGGTCCTGCACTGGGGGCTTCTTTTGGGGGGACATTGCTAGGACTTTCTTCCTGGGGAACAGCTGGTCTGTCTACATTCTCAGGAACCCCAGGAGTGGGATCTGGGGATGGACTAGGGGAATTTTCCTCACCAGGGTTAGAGGCTGACTCAGCCCCACAGGCAGGAGCCTGGGCCTCTATGCTTGACTGTGACTGGGCCACAGGATCCAGTTGTGACTGGGTCAGGGAGTCCACTTGCGGTTGGATCACATAATTTGATTGTGGTTGGGCTGAAGGGTTTACTTGAGGTTGAGCCGTGGGATCCAACTGTGGCTGGGTCAAAGGGTTCACCTCAAGTTGAACCACAGTGTCCATTGGTGGCTGGATCAGGGAGTCCACCTCAGGCTGGACCACAGAATCTGACTGTGGCTGGACTGAGGAGCTCACCTCAGACTGGACCACAGAATCTGACTGTTGCTGGACAGAGGGATTCCCCTGAGGCTGGACCACAGGATCCAACCTTGACTGGCCTTCAACTGTTGGTCCTGGCAGAGTCAAGCCCTCAGAGGTCACCTGGGTCTGTGACTCTACAGGTGTGAAGTTTCCAGGTCGTTCCTCACAGACAGCAGCTGCAAAGGAGGAGAACACAGTGCGTAGCAGGGCCCGGAGGTCAGCACTGGCCGCCAGGCATAGGAAGGGGCTCAGGCAGCTGTTAAGCAGGATCAGGTAGTCAGAATAGACCAGGGCTTCCCAGAGCAGGTAGCCAGGGTAGACATCCCATAAGAAAGCCAGATAGAACAACTGTGCCAGCTGGTAGGGTAGCCTCAGGACCACATAGGCTGACAAAATGGTCTTGGCCACACGGGCAAAGCCCTGGCAGGCCATGCGCCTAGGTTGGTGCCCACAACAGGTCTTGCAAGCAGTGGCTTGGGTGAGAACATGGCAGACCAGCAGCAAGAGGAAGGGCAGAAAGCCCCCCAAGATCTCAAGCATCCGCAGAGGCAGCTCCTCAGTGTCCCAGAAGTCCAGGCAGATGACTAGGTCATACCACCAGACAGCAGCCTCAGGGAAGACCAACCAGGGCACACTGAAGAGTGTAGCCAGCACCCACACCCCAGCACACACCCAGAGAGGCAGGCGGGCTGGACGACGCCCCGGGTACCATCGTGGGCACAGCGCCAGCAAGCAGCGGTCCAGGCTGAGGGCTGTCAATAGGAAGAGGCCGGAGGAATAGGACACACCCCACAGGAAGTAGTAGAAGCGGCAGGCGGCAGTGCCCAGCGGCCAGTGCCCTCCATGCTGGATTTCCAGGATTTGAAAAGTCGCTGCTGCCAGGAATAAGAAGTCAGAGAGGGCCAGGCTGAGCAGGAGCAAGGCCAATCTGGTGCCAGCCCCGTGCCGGGCCTGTGAGCCAGCCAGCCATGCCATCATCCCATTGGCTGGCAGTCCCAGGAGCAGCAAGGCCACCAGAAAGACTGTGTCCCAGCTGCCCTGAGGGTAGTAGTCCTCATCACTGAGCTCTGTGCGGGGACCGTGGCCAGCAGCACCCAGGTTGGCTTCCATAGCAGTGTCCATTCTGGGTCCTCAGCGTAGTGCAGGACATGGACTGCCAGTCTGCTGAATCAACAAATGCGTGATGGCTTGGTATGAGAGAGATGATGCTGTGCACTTTCAGGACAGTCACTGGCCCTCTCTGGGCCAGCCAGTATTATTACCTTTTGAGTAATTAGCCTGTGCAGGGCACTTAAATAGATAACCTCATATGGTCCCCCTATAATCAATTTTACCAGTGAGGAAATGGTTGTCCACTAACTCTGATTTGGTGAAGGTTACAGATATGTCAGCAATGCAGACTAAACAATACCATTTTGTTACATGGAAGCCACGTGCCCAAGTGCATTTCTTAGGGAGACTATTAAATGTTGTCTTCAGACAGGGTTTTGCTGTGGGACCCTGGCTGGCCTGGAACTTGCCGTATAGACCAGAATGGTCTCAAACTTGAAGTAATCCTTTTGTGTTAGTCTTTTAAATGCTGGGATTGCCAGCCTGTGCTGCCAGCTTTGTTTTTTTGTTTGTTTTAAGATTTATTTATCTGAGGCCAGGCATGGTGTCAAATGCCTTTAATTCTAGCACTTAGAAGGCACAGAAACAGGTGAATCTATGAGTACGAGGCCAGCCTAGCCCACATAGAAATTTCCAGGCCAGCTAAGAGTGTGTTCTGGTGTCCAGAAAGGAGGTTGGATCTCCTAGAATTAGAGTTACATGGGAGTTAAGAGCTACCACATCAGATTGAGAACTGAACTTTGCTCCTCTATGAGAGCAACAAATGTCTTTAACAGCCAAACCATCTTTTCTCTCCAATTCTGACTTAAAGTTTTTAAAACAAGATCTCATGTAGCCAAAACTGACCTCAGTCTCATTATGCGGTATTGAGGATTGAACCCAAGGCCTCTTGCTTGCCTGGCAAGCATTCTACCAACTTCAAATCTCCTGACCCCTGCCTCTGGTTTCTTTCAGACAGGATGTCACTATGTAGACCAGGCAAGCCTTAAAATTTAAATGATCCTCCTGCCTCTGCTTCCACAGTGCTGGGATTATGAGGAGTACACTGCCGTGCCCAGCTTCAGCTGTAAGTCCTGTTTTAGGATAAAGTGCTTTAGTGGAACATCTGTGTCAGTGGAGAGATGGTACTCCGAATTAAAGCTGTGGGAGCAACCCCCTAGTGTTCCACAAGACACTTTAAAACCACTTTAAGGTAGTGAGGTTGGTAATATCAGTACTTGGGAAGCAGAAGCAGGGGAATTGCTATGAGTTCAAGGCCAGCCTACACTACAGAGGTTTAAAAGCTTCTCTCAAAATGACCACAGCTGGCACACACCTGCAATGTCACATTGGAGAAATGGGTAAGAGAGTCAGGAGTTCAAGGCTAGACTTCGTTTCTTGAGAGTTTGAAGTCAGCCTGGGATACATAAGCCATTATCCCAAAAGAGAAAGAAAAAGTACAGAATCATCCCTCCACAAAATCCTGATCCAAATGTTTAAATCCCAGGAATGAGAGTGCCATTAGTGACACCTCGGCATGTCAGGTGAGGGCTGAGCCTCCAGGCTGGCGGGCTGTGGCTAGGAGGGTCCTGTGAGCAGCTTGTGGCTCCAGTGCCGTGCAGTACCACCTGCGTTTCTTCCCTGCACCTCACAGTTCAGCACAGGTGGCCCTGTTTGTCACTGGAGGCTCTGTATAGGGGAGAGAGCGGCTCTGCAGGATGATGGCAATGAGGTGGCCAGGGGGAACAGCCTTCTGCTGTCACTCTACCTCTCACAACTGGTGGAGGGAAGAAAGCATCCCTCTGAGGGTGGAGAGGGACTGGCTACTGGAACATATCTAGATCATGCCCGGAAACCATGGTTGCAGCCACTATGCCCATGGCTCCCCACCTCAGCCTCCTTTATGAATTCCAGCCCCTCTGGCCTCAGAGCCTGGATGCCCTTCTCTCAAGGCCTGGCTTACCTGGGAGGCACAAGCCAGGTAGAGAGAGCAGGGTGCTGCCTGCTTGCCCAAGGTCCAGCCACCGACCGGTCCCACGGTGGAGCTTGCTGCATGGCACCCAGTGTCGATATGGAGGCAGACAGGCAGGAAACCCAAGCTGAGGGAGCATTAATCATTCATGGGTCTGCTCTCCTGGAAACCCTAACCGTGGCCCCACAGGGCTAAGTTGCCAGCCAGGGTTCCCCATTCCAAGAAGGTCAGACAATGGAGAGACCCTTTGATAGGAACTCCTCCAGCCCAGGGCAGGCTGTGTCACCTTCATTTTCCCATCAGCAACCAAGGCCTCTGGCCTGGCCTCTTTTTCAAAGTTTCATATGTCCTATACCCCGATTGGGATGTTACTCCATAAGAGACTCAAGGTGACAATTCTCAGCCTTTTCTAGTATGCCTCCTCCTGCCTTCGGGGCCTTCACTGATCTTCTTGGCCACACGAAGTTCAGCTACGGTACACTCAGGGATAAACGTGCCAGTGTGTCTCCATTTCACAGATGGGGAAACTGAGGCTTGGAATGATGAATTGGCAAGAGTAGCTGAGCTTAAGTGTGAGTTCCCTGAAGCTGCCGCACCCTGGCCTCTTCACTCTTGAGAACAGTTTTCAAGACTCATCTGGTGCTGCCAGGCCACCATGGGGCAGAGGGCAGGGATTAGGCTGGCTGCCTGACTCATTTACCCTAATCCCCTTCACTGTGGATCCCAGGTGATCAACTCTAGCCTGGGGGGCCATAAGCAGCTTTCTGGGCCTGAGAAGCAAGGGCAGGCACTCTAGGGAGCTACATCTCTGAGTCTTGCCATCTTCTACATGGCAACAGAGCACAGTGCACAGCTGGCTCCTGCCCCCCAGAAGATCCCTAAAGGAGCTGTTCCTCCAAGGAGTGCTGCTGAAGACCCTGCCTTGACCAGGAGAAGAAGCAAGAAGGAGAATTGGCACCCAGGGACCCAGAAAGCCAGTTCTGAGGAACAGTCCTTTAGCCAGAGCTCTGAGGCCTCAGGAAGCAGCAAGAACTCCTCAAGGACCAAAGTGGGGCAGGAGGAACCATCCTCAGCACCTACCCGGCAAGCCTCTCACCGACAGTCCCACCGACACCGTTCTGACCCTCAACAGGATGCTGCCCAAAGGACTTATGGGCCCCTGCTCAACCGCATGTTTGGAAAGGTCAGGGGGTCTAGGAGGGGCGGTTGAGGGTAATTCTTCTCATGTTTATCCCTTCCTGCTCCTGTATGCCAAGGCCTCCTGCTTCTTGTGCCTCAGATTGAGAAATACAAGAGAGGGTAGAGTTGTGGCCTTTTGTGCCCTAGATCAGGAAAGCCAGTGAGGGAAAAGGTTGGCCTCAGGCCAGCTGGTATAGTAAGCAGAGGCAACACCACACCTCACGCCTGATATCTTGGAAATGCATTTGAAGTTACAAAAGCATGGGGAGAAGGTTGCTCTCTGCTTGTGGAGTCTCTAGGATTTCAACTGTCTTCAGCTGCTTTGGTGGGGCCAGCCCTGCCCAGTGCACTTGCAGAGGCTGGGAGAGCTGTGGCAGACTGGGACATGCTGGTTTATTCCTGTACAGGACCGTGAGCTGGGCCCTGAGGAGTTGGAAGGTGAGTGTCCCTTGCTGTTGCTGGGAGGTGAAGGTGACCCGAGTCTGGCCTCCTGGCCTGACCTCTGCTAATCCCTTCAGAGCTCCAGGCTGCCTTTGAGGAGTTTGACACTGACCAGGATGGCTACATCGGCCACCGGGAACTAGGTGACTGCATGCGGACTCTGGGCTACATGCCCACGGAGATGGAGCTGCTCGAAGTGTCCCAGCACGTGAAGATGCGCAGTGAGTGATGGGGCCCTGCTGGGTGAGTGGGTTGGGAGCCAGCCTGGTTACCCAGAGGGTGGGTGGGCCATGGTTTCTTACCTTTATTTTTAGGTATTATTAGTGGGGGATGGGATGTGTGTGCCCTAGTGTGCATTTGGAGGTCAGAATTCAGCTAGCTGTTGGTGGAAAAGAATGCTTCTATCGTGTGAGTTCCAGGGGTCCACTGAGACTCAGGTCATTAGGCGTGGTGGTAAGCACCTTTGTCCACGGAGACCTCTGCTGCTATGGCTTCTTTCTTTCTTTTTTTTTTTTTTTAAGATTTATTTATTTATTAAGCACACTGTAGCTGTCTTCAGACACACCAGAAAAGGGCATCGGGTCTCATTACAGATGGTTGTGAGCCACCATGTGGTTGCTGGGATTTGAACTCAGGACCTCTGAAAGAGCAGTCAGTGCTCTTAACCTCTGAGCCATCTCTCCAGCCCCTATGGCTTCTTTCTTTAGTTTTACAATTTCCAAGAGGAGCATGGGATTTGCCCTTCATTTGCATATCCTGGTTTGCTTTCTATTGCTGTGATAAATACCATGACCAAAAGCAACTTGGAGGGGTTGGGGATTTAGCTCAGTGGTAGAGTGCTTGCCTAGCAAGCGCAAGGCCCTGGGTTCAGTCCCCAACTCCGAAAAATAGAAAAGGGGAAAAAAAAAGCAACTTGGAGAGAAAATGATTTATTTTGTATTATATTTTACAATTCAATCATTGAGGAAGTCAGGGCAGAAACTCAAGGCAGGAACCTGGATGTAGGAACTGAATGGAAACTAGAAAAATGCTGCTTCCAAGCTTGCTCTTCCAGGAACACCTTCCCAGGAGTTGTACCACTCACAAGGGCTTTCCTACATCAACCACTAATCAAGAAAATGCCCCACAGACTGGTCTATGGGCCAGTCTGAGGGAGGCAATGCTCAACTGAAGTTCTCTCCTCCTAGATGACCCTAGCTTATGTCAAGTTGACAAAAACGAAATAAAACAACAAAAACCAACAAAACAAAACAAAATGAAACAAAAAAGCCCCCAAAACAGAGCAGCGGCAGACTCCTTTAATACTAGCTCTGGGGAGGCAGAGGCAGGAGGGTGTCTATGATGAGTTCAAGGCCAATCTAGTCTACTTAGTGAGCTCTAGGCCAGTGAGGACTGAATAGAGAAACCCTGCCTCAAGCACAAAGAGCATCTGGGGTCATTCATCTTGGTCCCCCAGAGTTGTTAGTTGCCTATTGGCGTCTTAGTTGCCTATTGGCGTCTTGGGTTTGGATGGTGTGGCAGTGCTTTGGAAAGGTGCTTAGTGCTTTCTACTTAGCTCCTATAGCCCTGTTTTCTAGCAGCCATAGCCCTGTTCCATGGAGTAGCTCCTTCCAGGCCCATCCCAGGATGAGAGCAGGATGGTTAGTAAGCCACCCAAGGTCTCAGATGGCAACAGGATTTGAACTTGGGCTGCCTGCTCTGAAGCCAGGTCGTTTTCGGGCCCACTGGTGCTTCATGGAGATCAGGAGCATCCCTGACCCCCAGTATGCAAGAAACCCCTTTTTGAGCAAGGACCTAGGTGTGCCTTTGTGGATTCAGAACCCTAGTGGAAAGACAGAGTGTGGCATCGCCGACAAGCAGATTGTGATGCTCTGCCTGGGTCCACAGTGGGGGGCTTTGTGGATTTTGAAGAGTTTGTGGAACTGATAAGCCCCAAACTGAGGGAGGAGACAGCTCACATGCTGGGTGTGCGGGAGCTGCGGATCGCCTTCCGAGAGGTAAGAAGTACAAGGGTGTGGCAAATGGGTGGCAAACATGGACTACATTCTTACTAGGAAGCCTCAGCCTTCAGGAGGCCCAGAGAGGCAAGACTAGGGTCCAGGGACAGGCTGGCTGACTCCTAGTTCAGGTCTTCAAATCAGGGAAACTTCCCACCATAGGAGACAATGTTGGTTATTGAAGTTGGGGAGGGTTAGACAGCTGGTGAGTAGCATCATTGCCTGGCATCAGGTAGGGTCAAGAGTAGAACCAAGAGGGGCTGGGGATTTAGCTCAGTGGTAGAGCGCTTACCTAGGAAGCGCAAGGCCCGGGGTTCGGTCCCCAGCTCCGAAAAAAAGAACCAAAAAAAAAAAAAAAAAAAAAAAGAGTAGAACCAAGAATAGGATGTAGTTCAGTTGATAAAGTGTATAGCTAGTATGCACAAAGGCCTGGGTTCAATTCCTAGCACCAAAGAAACCCAGGCTCGGTGGTATACACATGTATGTAATCCAGGACTTGGGCAGTAGAAAAGGCAGGAGGATAAGGAGTTCAAGGCTGTGCTGAGTTTGAGGACAGCCTGGCCTGCAGGAGACACTGTCTCAACCATACAAACCCATCAACTAAAGCCGAAGATGGGAGCATAGTGGTCCACACTTTTAATCCCAATACTTGGGAGGCAGAGGCAAGAGACTGTGAGTGTGAGGCCAGTCTGGGCAGGAGGACATAGTAAGGCTCTGCTTTAAATAAAAAAGGAAACGAGGCCAGTAGAGCCAAGTATGGAGGCAACATGGCGTTTGAGCCCTGCTTGGACTCTACTTTGACAGTTTGACAAGGACAGAGATGGACGGATCACAGTGGCGGAGCTGCGGCAGGCAGCACCCGCTCTGCTGGGGGAACCACTAGAGGGCACTGAACTGGATGAGATGTTGAGAGACATGGACCTCAATGGCGATGGCACTATAGACTTTGACGGTGAGTCACCCCTACAGACAGACACCTCTCCCATGCCTCTAGCACCTTGAACCTCCTCCAGTCCCTGACCTGGATCGACCTTTCCTTTCCCTTCTCTCCTGCAGAGTTTGTAATGATGCTATCTACAGGCTGAGGCACCTTCAGGGACAACATACTGCCCCTGGGGGCCAAGACAGCAGCAGGAACCAGGCTATGCAAGGGAGAGATACCCCTCCCCTAACCCCTAGGGTACTTTACCTCTGACCACACCCGACTCCAGGGTCTGCCTGTGCTATCTTCTCCTCCCACCCCCAAACTGTGGAGGGGAAAAAAATTGAAGCTGGTTGCAGCTCTCACTGGAGAACAAGATTTGAATTTCTTTAGATCCTGGAGTGGTAGGGGGCTCCCCTGCACCATCTGCATTCAAACAAATGAGGCACAGTGCCCTGAGGGGGATTCCTAGGATGCAGTGAATGGAGAGGGGGACTTGATCACTTCCCACTACTTGTGTGTACAAAGTGTTGTTTTTGAAAAATGAACTTGGGCCTGGTAATGGCTTACCAGGTAAAATTTTTGGTTCCCAAGCCTGAACTGGATCCCTGAAGCTTGTGAGGTGGGAGAGAGCCAACTTCACAAAGTTGTTCTCTGGTATGCTAACGTTCTATCCCCCCACCCCCACCCCACTCCTACCATGAATAAATAAATAAATGAAAATTGAATCTGAATCTGTGTGTGGTGGCTCACACTAGTAATCTCTGTATATATAGGAGGCCCAGGCAAAAGGGGCAGAAGTTCCAACACCGAAAGAACCTGAGAGGAAGGGCTGGCCCAGAGCTCAGTGTTGGGCCTCAGGGGTGAGCAGGCGTCGGGGAATTCAGTTCCAGACTGAATTTTGGGCACCTAGATTATAACACTCACCAGGGACAGAGATCCCAGGGGGAAGGCACGAGTCACCTACTTACATTCCAAAGTCTGAAAAGGAACCGAGAAGAAGACTCAGGCATGAGAGAGTGGCAGGGCTGAGGGTGACCGGTCAGGGCCTTGAGTGGAAAAAGTTTCTGCAGAGACAAAGGTGATGAAGGGAAGTGAGGAAGGGTCAGGCCTTTCTGCACTTGTCCCTGTGACTTCATTGAAGGTTAGCCTGGAAGAGAACAGATACACAGTATACCACTCAATAACCCAGCGGAGGGGCAAGGAGGAAGCGAAGAATTCTGATTTAAAGTAGGAGGTTGGGAAAGAAATAAGTTTTTTTTTTCTTTTGAGGTCTTGAACAACCTATGTAGGCCAGGCTGTCCTGGAACTCACAGAGACCCTCCTTCTTCTGTTCCTCCCCTCAAATTCTGGGATTGAAGGCAAGTACCACCTACTATAGCCACTAAGGAAATCTTTAAGCCTATCAGTGTGTCTCAAGATAAAGAGATACTGCTTATAGTGTCCATTTAGAGTTTTTGTTTCCACCAGTGGGGTGTGATCAGTGTCATCTGGATTTGGTCAGTTATCCAGCAAGAGGCAAGCTCTGGGTTGGAGTGTGACTTAGTGATACAGAGTGATACAGTGCCTGCCTGGTACTGGCATGGTCCTGGGCTCAAGTGCAAAAAAAAAAAAAAAAAAAAAAAAGGAAAGAAAGAGAAAAGCCAGAAAGAAAGATGACCCTGCCTGGGATTTACATGTGGAAGGAGAGAACTGATTCCCACAGTTGTCCTGACATTGCCACATAGGATGTTGCATGTATGACCCTTCATTCTCAAATAAATCATGTGATTTTAACAACAGAAGAAAAACCTCATTGGTTACAATTTTAAGTGATTTATACTGGGTCAAAGAATGGAATTTGACTCGTGTCTGCTCACTTAAAAGTTCTTTTTAGTCATGGTGGCCCACATTTTAATGCTAGCCCCATGGAAACACAGGAAGGCAGATCTGAGGTTGAGGGCAGCCTGTTCTACATAGCAAGTTCCAGGCCAATCAGTCAGGGCTACGCACACAGTGAAGCTGTTTGCTTTTGCTTTTGTTTTGTTTTGTTTTTTGAGACAGGGTATCTGTGTGTAGCCCAGGCAATCCTGGAATTCATTACGTAGGCCTTGAACCCAGAGATTTGCCTGCCTCTGCCTCCTGAGTTCTGGGATTAAAGGTGTCTGAATCTACCTTCCAGTATGAAACTCTGTCTTAAAAAAACAAAAGCAGGGGCTGGGGATTTAGCTCAGTGGTAGAGCGCTTACCTAGGAAGCACAAGGCCCTGGGTTCGGTCCCCAGCTCCGAAAAAAAGAACCAAAAAAAAAAAAAAAAAAAAAAACAAAAACAAAAGCAATAATAAAAACAAAAAAACAAAAAAAAAACAAAAACAAAAGCAAAATTATTGTGAGCGAGGGTGCCTGCTGTGACACACATGTGGAAGGCAGAAGATGGGTTGGGGGACTTCCCATCCCCTTTACACAGTAGGACTTGGGGTTCAAATCCAAGCTGTGAGGTAAGTTTAATAACTGCTTTCATCCAGTTTTTGCCAGCTTTCTTTTTAAGCAGTTTTGTAATTTTCCTTTTTCATTCTATGTTTTCATTATTGTTTATCCTACTATAACTGTGTGAATGCACCGCCAATATAAACTATGGGCTTGGGTTTTTGTCTTTGTCACTTTTTGGAGAGGTGGCCCAATGGTTCTTACAAAGGACCACATGGAGGCTCACTACCTCCTTGGCGCGAGTTTGCCATAGCACACATGTAAGGTCAGAAGACGTCTCAGCTGCTCCAACATGTCTGCTTTGAGACTGGCAGTGGCTTCTGCTATCTTAGCACTTCTGACACTGGGCCTGTAAGTTTCTGAGGATTCTCCTGTCTCCATCTCTGTAGGAATTGGGATGGCAAACATCCAGTACTGTGTCTAGCTTTATGTGTGGCCAGGAAATTCTGACTCGGATCCCAAGTCGCAGGGCGAGCTGCTTTGTCCACTGCTCACCTCCAGCTCCCCCAGTTGTCCATTGGACACTTTTCCTTCCTTCCTTCCTTCCTTCCTTCCTTCCTTCCTTCCTTCCTTCCTTCCTTCCTTTATTATATATGAATACACTGTAGCTGTCTTCAGACACACCAGAAGAGGGCATTGGATCCCACTACAGGTGGTTGTGAGCCACCATGTGGTTGCTGGGAATTGAACTCAGGACCTCTGGAAGAGCAGTCAGTGCTCTTAACCGCTGAGCCATCTCTCCAGCCCTCACTGTTCCTTTTTCAAGGTAGAGTTTCCCTGTGTGATTCTGACTGTCCTAGAACTCCCTTGGTAGTCCAGGCTGGCCTTGAACTCAGATCGCCTGCTTTTGCCTCCCAAGTGCTGGGATTAGAGGCATGTGCCACCACTGCCTGGCTGTTTTTAAAAATCATATTTATGTATTTGTGCTCAAGTGTCCTATGGGGCATGTGTGGAGAGCCTGTGGGAGTCTTCTCTTTCTCTCGTGTGGGTTTCCGGGATTGAACTCAGGTTGTCAGTCTTCACAGCAAGAGCCTTAATGCTTGGAGCCATCTCACAAGACTCTGGTACAGCTATTATAGTCCTAGCTACTTGCAGAGCATCAAGTTACTTAAGGTGCTCTGACTGCAGGTCTGAGGTTGGAAGGGCTGGTGGGCCAGGAGAGGAGTGGGTCAAAGACTAGGTGTCCGTCCACTCATTCAATTAAAGCACAGGACTCTAAGGTGTCCAGCATCCTGCTGTTTCTCTGTGGACACACATGGTTTGGTCTGAAAGAAGGACACCCACTTAGCTGGTCTTCTGGTGGTCTGCAGAGGACATCAGCCTGGTTTCCCTCTTTTCTCCTCTCCCTGGGTTTTAGAAGGGGCTTGGGTTGTGGTTTTGTCCTTGGTGAGTTGGTCCCTACCTATAAACTGGGGCCTTAATCTTCTCATCTGTGAAATGGAGTTGAGCCCATGAGGATTCTAAGACTTGATTTGAGGGAAGTTCTCCACACAGCATGTTACACGTGAACTACTGTGAGCTCAGATTTCCATAGATTCTAGTTTTTGCTTGTTTAAGTTTCAGACATTATTAAAAGTCCTGATTTTCTAAACATTTGAGATGTGTCAAATATTTGGTGATTCTAAGTATCTCTTTGTCACTGTGCTGCTCTGCTGAGAAGCTATGATCCCACACCCTCTGCTCCCTGGTTCTCCCAACCTCTGGGTCTGGAAATAGGGCAGTGGGTTGGTAGAGGGGCACTGCTGCCTGTACATGACCCACATTTAGAGACAGCTATGACAGCCTAGTGCTACAGGGCCAGGCGGGCACCAGGGTACCAGCCTCTAGGCCCCAGCGTGTATCACCTCTCAGTGCCCTTGGCTAGGGCTACCAGAGCCACTGTCATAGGTGTGTGTGTTTGGGGGTTGTGTGTGTGTGGTGTTGAATCTCCTCAGGGCTGAAGGCAGAGAGGCTGGGATTACTTCTTCATCCAGTTCTGCCCTAGACGTATGGTGACCTTGGGCACACTTGAGATCATCCAGGTTGTCCTTGCTGCCATGGGAGGTTGGTGGTCCTCTACAGCCCCAGGTGAGTCATTTACTAAACCTTTGTAGAAGGAAGCTATGGTTATTAGTGTGCTGGGCCAGGCCTGGTGGGGCAGAAAAGTGCAACTGTCCTTGCTGGAAGTAATTACCCTTTTATTAGCACAAAATTAAACCAACCCAGGAGTCCAGGGCCCAGGGATAAGTTAAGGCACACATCAGATAAGGGCAATATCCCCAGGCTGGCATGTCCCAAACTTCCTGAGCAAATCCAAAGAGGCCTGGTGGTGGTGAGGGTCTCAGAGGGCCTCTGTCTTCCAGGTGAAAGGGACAGAACCGGGTGTAGGTTGGAGGAATACCCTGTGGACACGTGGAGGTGACCTGAGGCCTTGGATCACTGGGAAGCCACTGGCAGCTCACTTCTCAAAGTAGGGCAGGTAGAAGAACTGGAAGCCCCGGCGGCCCTTGACAGCACAGTAGATGAAGATCACATGGTAGACTGTGGGGGTGGTGTCTGTCAGTGAAGGTACTTGTCCCTGTCCCACCCATGCCCCACTCTCACAGCACTCTTACCTCCTGGGACTAGCAGTAGGATGCCTGGCACAAAGAAGATGGCGCTGGAAACACCTATGGTAGAAAGAAACAGACAGCTCAGGACCAGGGGTCCCTGGGACGATGGCTGCCTGGGAAGACCTCCCTCTCTCCAGGAGGGTGGCTAATTTGTGCTGGGAGTTGGGAGGGTTTGCCAAAAGACCCAGGCAGGAACGAAACTCACCTGGTGAGGGGGCCACCTCCAGTCCCACGCCGACCAGGATAAGCACTGCACACATATGGGGTTGTGGAGGGTAAGGACAGGAGGGGTGAGGGCAGGTTTCAGCCTGATAGATCTCCCACCTAAACTGATATTCCCTGGGCAGAATACCTCCCAGGATGCTCACCAAGCTATGTTTTCAGGGAAGGGTAGTGGGCAGGCCCTGGGAAACAGCTATGAAATAGGAGTTTTACAGTATACTCTCTGAATGGCTGGTACTAAGAATTCCACCACAAAAAGCAGGCAGGGCTGGTGCAAAAAGCACCTGGCATGGTGGCAAGCACCTTTAGTCCCAGCACTCAGGAGGCAGAGGCAGGCAGATTTCTGTGAGATTGAGGCCAGCCTGGTCTACATAGCGAGTTCCAGGACAAACAGGGCTATATAAAGAGACCCTGTATCCCTCCCACCCCCTGCAAAAGGCAGATGGGGGGGGGCAGCAAGATGGCTCAGTGGGTAAAGAAGTTTGCCACAAAGCCCAACTACTTGAGTTCAATTCCTTAGACCCAACTGGTGGAAGCAGAGAACTGTCTCTTACAAGTTTCCCTCTGCTGAGCTGTGACATACATTTACCCTCCTCCTACGCCCACATACACACAAATCAAAGAATGTGACAGAAGGATGGATAAGTCCCTGTTCCATGGCCTTTTTAGTGGACGGATCCACAAGATCCTGAAAGCTATGATCTATGTGAGGAAAGAGGTCTGTGTGGGAGCTTGAAACAACTGCCTCAACTCAGCCCAGGGAGACAGTGACCTCTAAGCATGGCGGGAGGGCAGGAATGATTGGACCGCCAGGCCCTGTGTGACTTGATAAACTAAACCATGACCTGGTGGGACACAGGAGAAGCCACAGATGAGAATCCAGGCAGAGAGAATTCAGCAGAGGGAACAGCACAGCCAAGTCTTAGAGTCTGGAGGGCACCTGAAACTTTCTAAGAGCTTCCAGCACTTGATGACTGAACAAGAAAAACCTGGGAGAGGATTCTGGGACAGCACGTTATCTGAGGCATGGCTATGGCCTTTGCTGGAGAGGTCATAGCTGGACTCACTGCTGGGGGAGGGTACAGCCAGGGGGCCACCATGGACTTTTGTATATTTCATGTTCTACAAAAAGCATCCCAAAAACAGGGTTCACACTCATTCCCTGACCCTGGTTTCCGGCTGCAGGTTAGAGTAAACATCCTTTCTTAGAACAACATGCCTAGAGCCCTTGGTGGCTTTCTGGTGATCCCAAAGCTTGGCAGTCATGGGGCAGGTCTCAACCCCAGGCCATCTGCTATCCAGCTGCAACCCAAGGAAGCCCACTCTCCTGCCTGAGCTCGGGTCCTTACTTCCCACACCAGGATGCTATCAACACTTGCTTTCCTGGGTTGAGGAGAAGCTAGCAGTAGGTGTCACCAATGCCCAGCCTGAAGTGGTGCTAGCAAGTTGCAGCTCTGTCTCCTACACTCAAAAACCAAGAGGTGAGGGGTTGGGGATTTAGCTCAGTGGTAGAGCGCTTGCCTAGCAAGCACAAGGCCCTGGGTTCAGTCCCCAGCTCCGAAAAAAAGAAAAGAAAAAACAAAACAAAACAAAACAAAAAAAACCCCCAAGAGGTGGAGATTAGATTCTGGCCTAGAGACCTAGATGGCTGGGAGCTTTGACCTTCCTGGAGAAGAAAGGGAAGGGGACCTAGGGAGGCAGCCACAGTTGGTCCTTCTTTATGGCCCTGTGTTGATCCCAACCCTGGATGCCTTGGAACTTTGCATCTCAGTCCCATAAAGAAGACAGAAATATGTGGATGTGAAATCTGCCTATACTGGACCCCAGTTTCCCTCACTGAACAATGTGGGATGGAGAAAGGTCCTGGTCAGATCACAGATCACAGGAGAAGCAGGCCTGATACCTGGCCTCAGGGACACTAGTATCCTGAGCACTTGGACTGCCTTCAGGAACAGATTCTGGACCCTGCTCCTCACTTGCCACTTCTGTAAGGTTGAAAAAAATGGACCTGCCAACAGGCAACACAGAATAAATGGGAACTGTTACCTCTCTGTCCTCTGGCAGACTAAACAGGTTGAATTAAAACAAACAAACAAACAAACACACACCCAAACAATGGGGGGGAGCACAGGCACCATATGCCTTTAACCCTAGCTTTTGTAAGGCAGAAGCAGGACCTCTGAGTTTGAGGTCATCCTAATATACATAGCAAGCTCTAGGAAAGCCAGGGCTACACAGAGAAACCCTGCCTTGAAAAACCAACCAACCAACCAATCAATCAACAGGAAGTGAGTTGGGCATAGTGCATATAACTGTAATCCCAGAATACGGAAGGCAGGGGCACAACGATCAAGTGTTCGAGATCATACCTCACTGTCTGGGCAATATGAAACGCTGTCTTTCAAAAAGCGGGTAAGGAACTGAAGAGACAGCTCAGTGTTAGGAGCATATATTACTCTTGCAGAGGACCCAGGGTTGGATCCCAGCACCCACACAGTGGTTCCTAACCCTCCATAACTCCAGCTCCTAGGGATCCAATCCCTTTTTCTGACTTCCCTGGAGATTGCTCACACATGGTAACATCTGCATACACATAAAACAAAAATATAAAAAATAATTTTTAAAAAAACTTAAAAAAAGAAAAGGCTGGGTGATGGTGGTGGTGGTGGTGGACACCTTTAATCCTAGTATTAGGGAAGCAGGGGCAGGTAGAATTCCAGACCAGGTCTATAGAGTGAGTTCCAGGATAGCCAGGGCTACACAGAGAAACTCCTGTCTCAAACAAGAACAATAACAACAACAAAACAAGACAAAAATACTGAACCGGTACTTAGGTTCCATTTTTTTCCCTCCCTTTGTGCCTCTCTGGCCAGATGAGCAGGGCTGTGGGGCTAATCCTCTCATAGCCCCACTTGCTCAGTTCTAACAGGGAGGCCTAGAGTGCTAAGGGGCTTCAGAATCTGCTCATAGGAGGGAGGAAGTTAGACCTGTAGGACACTCACCTAGTCCCAACAGCAGAAGCAGGAAGGAGGCCAGCACTACCCGGCGGTTTTTCTGGATCAAAGGATGTTGGGTCCAGCTGGGTGGCAGGAGAGCAAGACAGAGGTCAAGGAGGTGGAGCAGGCAGGGAGCCAGGGCTGAAGGTGCTTGGAAGCTGAACCCCAAGTGAGGAGGCTCTTACCTGCAGCAAGCATTGTAGGAGCGCTGGGTGCTACTGCTGATGGTGCTGAAGGACCACTGGGAGCTACGGATAGACATGTGCCCAGAACCCCTGAAGGACAGAAGGACGGTGGCGGGAGGGGAAGATAAAGTCCAGAGATAAACTCAGGGTAAATATAGGGACTGAGGTTAACCTCTGCAGGATAGAGAGGTCAAGGGTAGGGGGGTGAGAGTGAATTATAGAATGGGGTGTGTGTTAAGAGGAATGAAAAAGGGAAGGGTGGGGACTGGGTTAAACAGAGGACTCCTCAAATATAGAAAGCCCGGCAGTGATGAGGTGGTGGCACGGGGTACTGGGGTAAGGTGACCCAGCTGGACAGAAGATCCCACGAGGGAAATAGGGCTGGGGTCCCTACACGACAGATACGTGCATCTGGCTGGGGACTGGGCAGGTTCTTGCAAACAGGAGCCTGAGACATGGGCCTGGGATGCAGAGTGGGTCCCCACCTGGCTCTGACCTGGTGCTGACTCCCCCATCAGGCTCCGGAGAGGCCTGGGCTCCATCCTCATCATTTTCCAGATTCTGTTCCAGAACATAAGGTCCAAAGAGGTTTCAGGGTTTGGGCCTTTTCACTCCCCTCTGGGGTGAGGAGAAAAGCAACCAGACAGCATCTGCCTGGCAGGTCTGGCAGCTAGCTGCTCCCCTGGCTCTCCCTGCCCTCCCAGCAAAACTGGTTTGATGATTCAGAAACCAAAACCTGGGTAGGAAGTAGGTGGTTGTTGGGGGCTTCAGCACAGAAGCCAGCAGGAGTGGGTGGAGGGCTGCCAGCATGGTTCCCAGGGGCAGGTGACCACTCAAATAGGGCCCTTAGGATTTTTCAGGGACCCAACATAGAGACTCTGATTTGGTGTAGCGTAGCACAGGCTTCTGTTTCCTATGTCCCAAAGAACGATAGGGTTGGGGGAAGCTACCTGAGACAATGATTTATGGTGTGGTTGAAATTAAGAGATGAGCAAACACATCATGTGTGGGGACCTCCACTTTTAGGATGATTTTCAAAACAGAGGGGATGCAGATTCTCCAGAGGTCATGTGGCCTGGGGCCCAAGGGATGCTGTAAGAACCGACAAGGTCTGGTTCAGATTGGAAGTACTCCCCAAACTCCAAGGAGTGATATTGGGGTGTCACTCTACAGGACAGGTGGGTTCTCCACTGTTACTTAGGCCTGAGTTCCTAGTCTGGGTTTGCAGCTCTCCAAAGCTGCATTGGGACCGAACTAGAAGCTCAGAGGGCAAGGACATAACTCTGGACGAGCAGACACATCTAGGGGACAGTTTTCCGCTCCGCTGGCATCTCTAGGAAGAGGCTCCGGCATTAGACTTCTCCGGGGCCGGACCTGGGGCCCCGCCCTATCCCGGACAAGAAGGTGAGACAGCAGGGCCATTCACCTGGTAGCGTAGCCGGGACTGCTTTTCTTCATCAGTCACCTCGAATCGGGCCCGGCGATCGAAGTGCAGCGGCCCGAAGCGGGCGACCCCGCTCGACTCGGGCCCAGGCCCCGCGTCCTCCAGGGTCAGCTCGAAGGCGTCATCGATGCTGAACTGGGGCCGGGCGGCGCTCATGGCCCCCGCCGGCCTAGGCGCCTAGCGCCGCCGCCGCCATTTGGGCCCGCCACGGCCCCGCCCACCAAACAGGTCCCGCCCCTGCAGGCCCTGCCCTGTAGCCCTAGGAGCGAAGATTTGCCCTCTACAACGGCCCCGCCCTGCCCGCTCCTCCTCCACAGGCCTGAGTGCAGAATGCCGAGTTGATTCGGGAATCACGTCAGAGTCTCGCGGGTAGCGGGACTCGCGGCGCCACCCAGAGGCTACCTTGGTGAGCGACAGCCCGGGCTGTGACGGAACTATCTAGGCTTGCTCTTGTAAGAGTGGAGTGGGTGTGGGGAAGGTTGGGGAGGTAGGGGAGGTGGGGCGTTGGGTTGGTGGGTGTGGGTGGATGTGTGGCTGCTTTCTATGCCCAGCTGCTCAAACCTCATGGGGTGGCCTGCGTTCTAGCTCGCACTCTTGTGCTATCGAAACTCTTGGACCTGTTCCTCCATCCTACTCACCACAGCTTCCAACGAAGCTTTCTCTTTGTTCACTGCTTTCTCTTCCGTGCTCAAGAGTGTTTGGAACTGAATAGATGCTCAATAAATATCTGTGACAGGACCGAGTAGGCAGTTTGCCAAAGTGGTACATCGGGGATTTGAACCTACATCTTCCTAGCTCACAAAGTGTTTGTCCTCCTCCATGTCCAACCACCCTCTCATTTTATGATCTCCCATAAAGGACTGAGTCAACCCAATTTCTCAGTTTATGGTGAAAGAGGCTCCTCTCTGCTTGTTGTAATTCATTTTTCCCTCCCCTTTTCCCATTCCCTCCTCCCTTTTTCCTCCCCTTCCTTTCCATCTTTCCCTTTTTCTCCCAAGACCTAGCCTCACAGTGCTTCAACAGACCCTGCCTGTCCCGTCCCACACATGGCATTGTCTTCTGTGTGGGTGTGTTTGCAATTTACAAACATGGTGTCCCGGATCAAGTGCATTCTGTTGTTTGCATTTTTCCATTTTTCCACATGCTTCTTGTTTGCTGTTTCTATTGACTATAGGCGAGGTACCAGTTGGGCTTCCAGCACTCATCCCCACAGCAATCAGGCTGAGGTTGCCTCATGCATAGATCACTGCTGTCTATTATGGATGGTAGGAGGCCTCCTCTTCCAGCAGGTGGTTGTCTAGGTCATAGGGGGTTTACCTTAACACCTACCCCAAGGCCTTTCTCTCAGGCCATGGTGGCATCCAGTTTCCTAAGAGCTGGTAGTTCTGATGGACACAAAGAGATGCTTCTCTCCTTCCCTGGCCTTTTTGGTTGATTGGTGAGGTATTTTCGACACTGGCATCTTCCTATGTGGCTCTCACCAGGCTGAAAATTGCTATGTAGACAATGCATAGGTCTCCTGGCTCAGCCTAATGATGGCATTACAGGCTGACCATTACACATGGTTTCTTTCTTCCTTCTTGCCTTCCCTTTCCCTTCCTTCCTTCCTCTGTCACTCTTCCTTCCTCTTCCTTTTTTCTCCTCCCTCCTGCCTTAACATATTTATTTATTGTGTTTGCACACAAGTCTGTGTGTGCATGCCTATGTTACGGCACACATGTAGGTCAGAGAACTTACTGGGAGTAGGCATGTTTTTGTCCACTATGTGGGTTCAGGGGCATCTAACTCAGATTATCAGCCTGTGGCAGATGCCTTTACCAGACCCTCTCTTCTCTGTACTTTCTTTTTTTTTTTTTTTAGATTTATTTATTTATCTCATGTATGTGAATACACTGTCACTGTCTTCAGACACACCAGAAGAGGGAATCGGACCCCATTACTGATGGTTGTGAGCCACCATGTGGTTGCTGGGAATTGAACTCAGGACCTCTGGAAGAGCAGTCAGTGCTCTTAACCTCTGAGCCATCTCTCCAGCCCTGACATTCTTTTATATAAATTATATAAATTTATATAAATTTATGTGTATGAGTGTTTTGCCTGCATGCATACCAGTGTATCAGATGGTGTGCCTGGGACCTGTAGAGGTCAGAAGATCCCTCAAACTGGGGTTACAGATAGTTGTGAGTGGCCATGTGGGTGCTAGGGACCAAACCCTGGTTGTCTGGAAGAGCAACAAGCACTCTACACCACAGAGCCATCCTACCACTCTGTCTCAAGTACTTTTCCCATTAAGTTGTCTGTGTAATAAATCTATCTCACATTATGCCAGTCTTACATCATTGGGAGAAATACTACTTGCTCTTTAGTCTGTCTCATCTTGCATTTGTGTGTGTGTGTGTGTGTGTGTGTGTGTGTGTGTGTGTGTTTGAGACAAAATTTGTTCTTGGGGTAAAATACACATAACATTAACTTGCCACCCTCGCAGTTTCAAACTGCCCAGTTCAGTTATGTATTCACAGTATTGTATGGCCAGTCAGTCTGTAGGGCTTTTTAACTCTGTAAAACAGAAACTCAGTCCTTATTTACTTAAAAAACAACTTCCCCATTCCCACTGCACCATTCTACTTTCTGTCTCTATGAGCTGCCTGTGCAGACACTTCAGTAAGTGGGATCATACAGCATTTTTAAATGTGTATGTACATTATACCTGTGCCTGGTGCCCACAGAGGCCACAAAAGCACATTTAGTGTGCTGGAACAGGAGGTTATGAAGGCCTATGTGGGTGTGGAGAATGGAACTCACATCCCCTGAAGTAGCCAGTGCCCTTAACCGCTGGCCGTCACTCCAGCCCATACAGTATTTTTTCATGACCGATAGTTCACTGAGAATATTGGTAGGATTATGTAGTGTATTCAATTAGCTTACTTTGTGGGTGTGTATGCTAGAGAAAGAACCCTGGGCCTCTCGAATGCCAGGCAAATGCTCCACCCTCAGTGAGATACACCCTCAGTCCCTAGATTAACATTATTATTATTATTGTTGTTGTTGTTATTGTTATTATTGGTTTTTCAAAACAGGGTTTCTCTGTATAGCTATTGCTCTCCTGGAACTCTCTCTATAGACCAGTCTGACCTTGAACTCAGAGATCTGCCTGCTTTTGCCCCCCAAGTGCTGGGATTAAAGGTGTGCACCACAGCCACCTGGATAATATATTATTTTTTTTAAATTGCTTTTTAAAAAAGATTTTATTTATTCATTTTATATATGATGAGTACACTGTCACTGTCTTCAGACACACCAGAAGATGTTACAGATGGTTGTGAGCCACCATGTGGTTGCTGGGATTTGAACTCATGACCTCTGGAAGAGCAGTCAATGCTCTTAACTGCTGAGCCATCTCGCCAGCCCAATATATTATTTTTATCTGTTCATATCTTCCATGCAGTGGTGTATACTTATCAGCCATATCAGTCAGCCTTCCTTCTGTTGTACTTTCTGGAACACGAGCACAGCAGATTATGTTTTACTAACATTCGGTATAGCTTGCCTGTAAGCTCTCTGTTGATGGAAAACAAAACCAAGTGTGTTTCCTCTTCCCTTCAGAAGCCCTTCTCGGAGGACTTCTTGCTGGAAAGTGAAGCAGTCAAGTGTGTGAAGCACTTAGCACCTGGGGCTCAGGGGAAACACACTAATCCTCCTGGTTATGATGAGGGATGAAGACACTGCAGAGGTCCCAAGACTCCCCTACCTTGTGAGAGCAGGAAAGTCTCACAGCTGCTGTTTACAGCTAGATTCCAGGAGGAGAGACAGACCATTTCTCCCCTAAAGTAGCTCTTTCCTACCATCCATTTTTTCTCTAATATGTAGGGGCACTTATTATGCACTACCCAGATTCATCCAAACCCAACGCGTTGGGGTTCCCATGGGGATACTGACCCTAAACTCTTAAGGGGTAAGGGTGGGGAGGGGATAGTTAAACAATTCCAAGTAGTAATCTACCACTGAGCTACATCCCAACCCAGTCCACTTATTATTATTTTTAAGACAAACCATTTAACCAACTGAGGGGCTTAACGTACCCCATGTTGGCCTATGTATAACCAAGGATGACTTTGAACTCCTGATCCTTCTGCTTGCCACCTTCTGAGTACTGGTATTTTAAGTGTGTGTCACCACACCAGGCTTCCTTCCCTTTTTTTCTGAAGACAAGTGAATCTAGACTCCAGAATCTAGATGTCATAATTTATGCTAAGCATGCAAAATAAAAAGGGCCAAAGGGAATACACAGGTGGAGCTGTTTTTTTCGTTTTTTATTTTCTAACTGGAATGCCGTTAAATAGGGCATCTATAACTTAAATGGAGTGGCACACAGCTACTAGAGCTGCAGTCCCAATAAAGCCAACTGAGCACAACTGGCAGGGGAGGCCACAGTCGCGTCCCACTGGTTAGGCTCCGCCCCTAAGCAGGTTCAGGGCCCGCCCCCAGCTCCGCGGTAAAGCCGCAGCATTAAGAACCAATCACGGCTCTTTCCTTCATTCCCTCCCTTTTTGGCTTCTGCCCTCAGTCAAAATGGCGCTTGCTCAGAAGCTGCCCAGGCTCTAGGAGTTGCCGAAACAGGTCCGGAAGCTACCGAGCGAGTCCGGAAGTTGCCGAAAGGGAGCAGCGGGGAAGGAGGATGGCGGATCTCATCGCAAGACTTCGAGAGGACGGGATCCAAAAGCGTGTGATACAGGAGGGCCGAGGAGAGTTGCCGGAATTTCAGGATGGCACTAAGGTTTGTGTCCATCCTCTCCCCCTTTTCCCAGCCTCTCTTCTGAAGCGCGGTGCGCATGCGAGGCGGGAGGAGGCCGTAGGTGAGAGGTTGCGCATGCCCAAAGCGCAGCTGCTAGTCACCCTACCTCTTACATGCGGAGCTCGACGCTGATTGGTTTGGATTTAAGTGGGAGTAAATTCAGATATGTCTACTCCGCCCCTTGGCTTTGCTTTAGGACTACATTGGACCGGTGTGTGTGTGTGTGTGTGTGTGTGTGTGTGTGTGTGTGTGTGTGTGTGTGTGTGTGTGTGTGTGTGTGTGTGTGTGTGGTGTGTGTGTATGTGTTGTGTGTATGTATGTCTGTGTTGTGTGTATGTATGTGTGTGGTGTGTGTGTGTGTGTGTGTGTGTGTGTGTGTGTGTGTGTGTTGTGTGTGTTGTGTCATCCCAAAATGGGGGTTTTGGTGTGGGTGTGACCTCAGTGCTGATACCTGTACTTGAAGGCTCAAAGCTCATGCAGTTAGGGCAACCCTCATTGTTTACATAGGGAAACTGAGGTCCTGGAACTAAAAAACACAGAGTCCCAGCGATCTAGTTTTCCAGACCAAACTCCTACATCAGCTTTCTGATAGCTGGTAGCACTGCTTTCATATCTGGGCACCGAGCTCAGGTACCCCTTCCCTGAGACACTCCGTATCTCTAGGTTTCCCTGCTCTGTTGCTGTAGATCTCTAATAACCGTGTGAGCTGATACCAGTGAAGTCGAAAGGAAGAATTCTGTGAATGAAAGTATGCCCGCTGGCCCGTGGTGTTAAGCCACCAGGCAGAGAACCTGATGTGAGGGTAAATGCTGAGAGAAAGAGAGAGCAGGCCTGTGGTGGCAGTGATCAGCCCTGCTTGAAAAAGGTATCTCCAAGCTGGGCCTAGTGGCATAGGCCTACAATCTCAGCCACTGGTGAAGCTGAGGCAGCAGGATTGAAAGTTAAAGAGCAGCCTGGGCTACATCATGAGTTCAAGGCCAGCCAGGGATACTTAATGAGACACAGCTTTAAAAATTAGAGCGATGGAGGTAGAGAGCAGGCTTTGGAGGAAGCCCGGTAAGAGGGATTCCAGATGGAACAGACTAGGATACAATACAAGGACAGAGGAGTTGTGGGCAGGGGCACCCAGCAAATAGGAGCAGGCAGGACTAAACAATCACTGGGGGGTCAGCAGCACAGACAGTCTTCCAGTGGTGAGGTGGCTCAGTGAATAGAGGTGCTTGCTGCCAAGACTGATGACCTGAGTCAGATCCACAGGACCTCGATGGCAGAAGGAGAAAGTGACTTCTGCAAGTTGTTCTCTGATCTCATACAAATACTGTATCATATGTGAGCCCCCAAATAGATAAGTAAATGTAATATAAAAATATCACCAGGGTTAGGGATGGGGCTTAGTGGTAGAGTCTAGGATGTAGAGGCCTTGGATTTTATCCCAAGAAGAAAAGTAAAAGAGAAGGCCCAGCCCAGTGAACCCGGAGGTTCATGTTCATGGTTCATCTCCCACAGTGCTAGACAGGTATGGGTGATTCTGTTTTACTGATGTGGAAACCGACTTCAGAGAGTCAGCACAGCCACATACCAGTTAAGAGTGTGGGCTCAGCTAACCATATCCTGTTGAGATTTCCGTCTCAAGCTTTCCTCTGGCTGCCCTCACTCTAACATGATCTTATCTAGAGTCAACTTTTTGAAATGACTCCATGCCCAGATTACACCCAAATGTGGGTGTCTACCTCCCCTCACCCTTCTGCCCTTGATGTTGGAATGGCACCACAGTATTCTTGTTTGTTTGTTTGGACGGTTGGTTGGTTTTTTTGAGACAGGGTTTCTGTGTAGCTCTGGCTGTCATAGAACTTACTCTGTGGACCAGGCTGGCCTTGAACTCAAAAGATACAGCTGTCTCTGCCTCATGAGTGCTGGGCTTAAAGATGGGAGCCACCATGCCCAGCTATGACCACACAGTCTTTTTTTTTTTTTTTTTTCTTTTCTTTTCTTTTTTTCGGAGCTGGGGACCAAACCCAGGGCCTTGGGCTTGCTAGGCAAGCTCTCTACCACTGAGCTAAATCCCCAACCCCAACCACACAGTCTTAATCTGTTCCATGTGCTGACTCTAGTCCAGGCAGAGTTGCCAGGATCATACAGAAACTGTCCATTTTTGCCCCCTCCTACTATCCTCATCCCTTTAAAAGTGACCACATCACAGCAACAAGAACCTAAATTGGATTATATCCCACTTCTGCTAGGAGCCAACCAGTGGCTCTCATTTCAGAGTAAAAACTCACTTCCTCAACATGGTCTATGTGCCTGTGGACCTCAACCCTACTCATTGCTGGGACTCTGTGGAGTCTGCACTCCTTGTTCACACTGTGGCACTGGCCTTGCTGATTTGAACACCCCACACTTTGATCCATTGTGTGCTTTTGTACCTGTTGTTCCTTTGGCCTAGAAACTTACTACCTAAGTCCCCTGCCTGACACACTCTTTTCTTTATTTCTTATTTCCTATTCTCTGCTTAAAATTTGCCTCCTTGGAGAAACCCCTGCCCTACTTCTGTAAATTTTTTTTCTTAAAATGCTAAAAAAAAGCAAATTCATTTTCCACTAACATAGCATATGGTTTCGTCTGGCTCTCCCTCCTTTATTCTAGAAAGACCGTGGGAGCTCCTCAGTGGCTCTGTGGCGTCTTATGTTTCTTTGTGTGTCTTACACAGAGTGTAGGCATATAGTAGGAGCTCAGTAGGCCTATGTTGAAAGCATGATTGAAAATGAGCTGTCTCGGGGGGTTGGGGATTTAGCTCAGTGGTAGAGCGCTTGCCTAGGAAGCGCAAGGCCCTGGGTTCGGTCCCCAGCTCCGGAAAAAAAAAAAAAAAAAAAAAAA
Source organism: Rattus norvegicus (assembly GCF_021556685.1). Lineage (NCBI taxonomy): Eukaryota > Metazoa > Chordata > Mammalia > Rodentia > Muridae > Rattus > Rattus norvegicus. Next base: position 214,288,900 of record NC_141534.1, on the reverse strand, counting down.
AAAAAAGAAAATGAGCTGTCTCAGCCCTGTCCCCCAGTATCCACGGGCTCTCATCCTCTTGCTTCCCTGTCCTTACATGGCTCTCACTGAGACGTGGCTCTCACTGAGATGTGGCTCTCACTGAGATGATGGGATAGAGCCAGGTGCAGCGCTAGCTGGCGGTCCGAGGAGAGTATCATCCCTTGTGTTTACAAGCACTGTATTTGAGCTGGGACTTTAGTGGGGCTCTGTTCCTTCACCTGATGTCCCATGTGGTCTCGCAGGCCACCTTCCACTTCCGGACGCTGCATAGTGACCCGGAGGGCTCCGTCATAGATGACAGCCGAGCACGCGGCAAGCCCATGGAGCTCATCATCGGCAAGAAGTTCAAGCTGCCTGTGTGGGAGACCATCGTGCGTACCATGCGTGAGGGGGAGACGGCCCAGTTCCTCTGCGATGTCAAGGTAACAGTTCTGGGCTCTGCGGCATTTGTCTAGACATGCTCTATGTCTGATCCTCAGGGCCCCTGCCCTGGCTTGGCCACAAACTGCCTAAATAAAGATGGGAGGTGGTGATGCATGCCTTTAATCTTAGCATTCTCTCAAACCACCACCAGGCTTGCATCCTGGTCTCTATTCTCTTCCTGGTCCATAAACCAGACTTCAGCTAGGGACTCATTTTTAATTGCAATTGGCCCATAGGACCCATTACCTCACATTCTATGGCTCTTGGTCACTATTAGGGTGGGTTATATGTGGCTGCTCACATGTCTGCTCCTAGACAACGAACTCCTTGCTCTTCCTTCTCATTCATTTCCTATCACTTGCCCTCTCCTCAGGCTTCAAAGCCAATTCATGGTTATCACTGCTGGGAAGTCCCCCTGACTGCTAAGGGTTTTCTTGAACCCCTCTTCTGGGTTCTTCTACCCTCATGTCCTGTGTGATAGTCAGGATCTGGCCTCTGTCTAATTGTACCCACACATGATGGGAACTGGGAACCTCTTGCTTCCAACTGGAGCCAATGCAGAGCCCTTTGTCCAAAACCATCTGCGTGTGGATGTCTGCTGGTAATCTACCGTGTGCATAGAGCAGGGGACAGTGAGGAGTCCATTATATGAGTTCCACCATCCCTACATCTTTCTAAGGGTTCTAGGTTAAGTCTTCTGTTTCCGTCTTTCCAGTGTTTTGTCTGTCCTGGTACTGAGGGCTGAACCAGGGCATTGCACATGCTGGGCTGTTAACTACCTCTGAGCTACATACTCAGTCCTACTCCTTAGATAGAAACAGGTATGGTTTCTTTAGTAATAATGGTTGCACCAATGCACCAGGCAGCTCCCCTGGGGATTCTTTATGTTGTTGTTGCTGCTGTTGTTTTTGTTGTTGTTTGGTTGTGTTGATTTTAGAGACAGGGTCTCTTTGTAGTCCTGGATGTTCTGGAACTTACCATGTAGACCAGAATGGCCTCAGACTCAGGGCTCAGAGATCCATCTGCCAAGGTGTACACCACCACGCCCAGTTCCCCTGGAGATCTGAAGCTGCTGCCCTGTGCTTGACTCTGAGGTGGGCCTTTGCACGAATAGAAGTGGGCAGCAGAAGGAAGAGGTGGTGCTGGGAACGGGATGTGGTAAGGAGCTTGGCTTGTGGGCCTGGAGGGGAGAAAGAGGAGAGCCTAATACTGGATCAAGACCAATAGGACACAGAAGGGAATTGTTGGTCTGTTTGTGAATTAGGCAGGTGCTGGATTTGGTGGCCAGAGATCATGGCAAAGTTCCACTGTGAGGGTGGAAGCCAGGCACCGGTGATGCACACCTTGAATCCCAGTATTCAGGAGGCATAGGCAGGGGGATCTCTGAGTTTGAGGCCAGCCTGGTCTAAAGAGTGAGTTCCAGGATAGTCAGGGATACATGAAGAAACTCTGTCTTGAACCCCACTCTCCTCCCCCAAAGAAAGAAAAACAAAATAAACAAAATTAAGAAAGAAAGAAGGGAGAAAGGAAAGGAAGGAAGGAAGAAACCAAGCAGAGGGAGAAAAGCCTCCTGGTTTTCCCTGTGTGGGTGGTGATGTTGAGACTTCTCTTGTGCCCAGTGAGCACCTGAGAAACACTGACGGTGCCTCTGCCTCCCCCCTGCAGCACACAGTCCTGTATCCTCTGGTGGCCAAGAGCCTCCGCAACATCGCTGAGGGCAAGGACCCCTTGGAGGGCCAGCGGCATTGCTGTGGAATTGCTCAAATGCATGAGCATAGCTCCCTGGGTCATGCGGACCTGGACGCCCTGCAGCAGAACCCTCAACCCCTCATCTTCCACATCGAGATGCTGAAGGTGAGACCCTCCCCTTTGTCTCAAAGTGACACTAACCCCCTTTACCTCCTGTATCCCGCTGCCCAGGGTTGGTCTGTGGAAAGGGGCAAGGATAGGAAAACTGGACGCTCCTAGGGCCCCATGCCTCTCAGGCCTCACTGATCACCACCTTGACTCTTGTGCTTTGTCCTTGAGCCCATCTTTTCCTCCACAGCTGGCCGTGCTTTGAAGGTGAGGGGTTAGGTAGCTCCTCTTGTCTACATAGGCTACTTCCCATGGAACATGTTCTGCCAGGGCGTGGGTGTCTGCCATCATCCTCACTGTTACGTGAAGTACTTGGTACTCCGTATGCCCCGGCATGCAGGGGCTGATGAGTGCGTGCTGAGAGACAAGTGGTCAGGGGACATGGTTTCCAGCACCTAATGTCAGAGGCCTGATCAGGTTTGCTGCAGAGGACTCCAAGGTGCCCCATGGCCTCTGCTTTGAATTGGTTCCTGCCTTGGCAGGTGGAGAGCCCTGGCACCTACCAGCAGGACCCATGGGCAATGACAGATGAGGAGAAAGCAAAGGCAGTACCACTCATCCACCAAGAGGGCAACCGCTTATACCGTGAGGGGCAGGTGAAGGAGGCTGCTGCCAAGTACTACGATGCCATTGCCTGCCTCAAGAACCTGCAGATGAAGGTATCCTCAGAGGGACATGTGTGGGGAGGGACACATGGAGGAAGCAGAGGCTAGGGCCAGGTCTCATCGTCTCCACTGTCCTTGCCTCCCCACACCCCAGGAGCAGCCTGGATCACCCGACTGGATCCAGTTGGACTTGCAGATCACACCACTGCTACTCAACTATTGCCAGTGCAAGCTGGTGGCTCAGGAGTACTATGAGGTGCTGGATCACTGCTCCTCCATCCTCAACAAGTATGATGGTGAGCACCAGGCCCTCTGCACTTCAGACTGGCCTCTTCCCACCCAGCGCTGTGGGCACTTGGTCCTGACCCTCAGCTTTAACATCTCCCTCAGTTGAGCTCCCCACAAGAGCCTGACCAGAGCTTCCATGCCAGCAGGGAGGGGTCGTGTCCAGGAAGTATGAGTGGTACAGTGTGATGGGTGGTTTGCTGTTCAGAGTGTACCAGCTCTCCCCATGGTGGGCTAGTGCCAGAAGACAGGCTGGCCAGTCTCCTCTCATGCCGCTTGCATGCCTTCTGCTTTCTGGTGTCCCCGCAGACAATGTCAAGGCTTACTTCAAGCGGGGTAAGGCCCATGCTGCTGTGTGGAATGCCCAGGAGGCCCAGGCTGACTTTGCCAAGGTGTTGGAGCTCGACCCTGCCCTGGCGCCTGTGGTAAGCAGAGAGCTGCGGGCCCTGGAGGCACGGATCCGGCAGAAGGATGAGGAGGACAAAGCCCGCTTCCGGGGCATCTTTTCCCACTAACAGGACCTCAGTTCTGCCCTGCCCTGCCAAGCCCACTGCTGCCACCACCTGTCAATCCCCCACTGCCACCTTGTGCTTCTGTGTATATAAAGGCCTTATTTATCTCTCTGGCTTTGCAGAGCTAATCCGTCCTGAAGGCTGGTCCTCAGTGGCCAGGTGCTTGGTAGTCAGTGGGAGGGAAGAATTCAGGGTCTTACCTAGTTCCCTACTGGTTTGTGGTAAAGTCTCTGGGAGTTTCTTTCTGGCAAGTACCAGCTTCCTCTAGTATTAAGTTGTAGAGAAAGCAGGCATGGTTCACACAGGCCACAGTTCCAGCCTTAGGTCCCTCAGTCCTTGGCTTTTGGTTTTGGAGACAGAAGTTTCCTTAGGGGCATAGGTGAGGAGAGCTGTAGAGTTAGACTCCACATGACTCAAGCAGTGTCTGAGGTTGAGGACAGGAGAAGGGATAGGCAGACTATCTAGGAAATGCCCTAGGAAAGTACAGCCAGGGCCCTTGGGGAAAGTGAAAGTGAAGGGGCTCCAGTTGCCCTACTCTATGACCCTGAGCAGGTCCTGGCCCCTTTTAGCACCTCAGAGTCCCAGACAGGAAAGGCCTTGGTAGAGTGCAGTTTAATTTTATAGGTTCACACATTGGAAAAGCTGCTGGACCCTAGCCCACTCCCTCCTTCCTCCCCTCGGGGGTAGGAAGTAATCCCCCACTAAGGGAAGTAATACTGAGGAGTAGTCATACAGGGTGTGGGGCCAGGGCTGGGGCCAAAGGTCTAGGCCCCAGCCTCCCACAGTCACTCAGGCCCCTTGAGTATCAATAAATAACCCAGGTCCAGCCACGGTTTGCTCACTCTTCACTGTCTAGCTTGAGGCTGATGCTTCGAGTCTTGCCCCTGGCCAGGGTGGTAGGAGGTGTTCCTGGGCCCTCGAGGTCCACCTGGCTGGGGCCTCTGGATCGAAGCAGCTGGCTCTGCTTACGGAGGAAGTCCACAGGGGCAGCCACAGCATAGCTGCTCTTGGCCAGAGCAGCTCTTGGAGGTCCTGAGGGGGCATGGGAGTGGGAGCCTGCCTCCAGCTGGCCCAAATGGGCCACATAGCCATCTGACAGGAACTGTGGGCAGAAGAAAGCAGGGATGAGGGAACTACTAGCCTTCCCTAAGGCTCATGCACAGGGTAGATAGACTGGGTGACGCTGGCAGTGGCAGCCTGGCTCAGCCTGATCAGGAAACTTTCTCCCACTACGTAGTACCCCTGACTGAGCCAGGCACCTTGGCTCTACTCCCAATTTGCCTCTCTCTAGACCTGACTCATCCTCAAGCTGGCATCTTGGGGAAATAACAGCATTTAGCATTGAGGAAGCTCAGGCCTAGCCCTGAGCCTTTGACCCGCAGTGATGATGAGACCTTTGTTATAAGCTAATGAGTATAGATAATGCTAGCACCATTCACTCCCCACAGAACGAGCTCAGAAAGGTCACAGAACCTGCCCAAGGCCATGGTAAGATGATCTGTATCCGAGACCTTGAACAGTCACAGCCTGTGATCACTTCTGGTCTGTACACAGCAAGTATAGCCTATCGCTCCTGTCCCAGGAAGAAGAAGTAGTTCCTGGGGCCACAAATGCCTTACATCTGCCCTCTCTTGCAGGACTCAACACCTTGGGTGGTCCTTAGCCTTGGCTCTGAAATTCTGTTCCCATCCTGCCCTTGGGTCCTACCTGACACTGTGCCTGCAGTTTACGCACTGCACGACCAACAATGTAGGTCTGGCTTGGAGAGAGTCCCAGGGCCGCATATACTGCAACGTCTTTCGGTGACCCATACCCAGCCACGATGTTCAGTTCTACCTGTGTAGAAAAGCTGGTCAGCAGCCCCGCCTGTGGAGCCATAGGGCCAGTGGAATGGCATGCACCCCCTCCCCCAAATTGCTGTTTCAGGGGCACTGTTATTTGTGAAGAGACGGGGGCAAGGTCCTAGTCAACATAGCTAATCTCCCCTGTTGGCCCTAAGGACAAGGGCCCTGAGGAGAGCGGGACCACTGTCAATGAGGAATGGGGTGAGGGCAGGTTAGGGCCATTCTCAGCCACAATACCTCTTGCACCAGGCTCTGCAGAAACATAGCTTTCTGTCGCAGTGGGTCATGGGTGAGGCCATCACAGAAGGAGACAACACCATGGGGGAAGTTGTGTTGCGACAGCCAGGCCACTACACGGTGCTTCTGCATGTCAGGCCGGCCAGTTACATACACGATCAAGTAGCCTGAGTCCTGCCAGTGCCTGTGAGATGGAGTCTTGTCAGCTCCAGTCCAGAGTGATGACCAGTCACTGTGGGTGGGGCCCAGGGTCCTACCTGACCACGTCCACTGCGCCAGCGCGCACCTTGGGGTCACTGCCCATGATAGAGACACTGGCAGTGAATGAGCCGTCGATGCTGAAGACCACAGCTTCTGTGCCTCGGGACACCACAGTCAGACAGCACTCGGCGTAGGTATGGTCTCCCCTGTGGTCCATGGAAGCATGGTGTGAGTGGAATAGGTGAGGCGGGCAGTGCCCGGCTCCCTCCACAGGAGGAGCCCGAGTACCCACTGCTTACCTGACCACCATGCGCACAGGGTAGACACCAATGCCCAGTGCACGTTCTGAGGGCACTGGGAAGGTGAGACGGCCTGAGCTGTTGGTGACCTCTGTGCCAAAGTGGATCCACTTGCCCGACAGGGGCTGTGTCATGACATAGACATCCACCTGGCAGGGGTGGGAAGGGCTATGGAGACCACTCCTATGTACTATTTTAGAGGCAGGTGAGAGCAGAGGCTGGCCAGGCAGGCAGGAAGTTCAAGCTGTTGATCGGCAGATCAACAGCTGTTAGGGCAGGGTAGGAAACACCAGGAGCATGGGCATCGGGTCCTGACCTTCTCGCCAGTGAGTGTGACCACGTCCAGTGGTCCGTACATGAAGCGCCCATTCAGCACCTGGGGACGGCCCTCGCATACCACGGTGTCACTTGCCCGATGGTTGGAAGTGACGTTCTGGTGGGAAAGAGAGGGTGAGCTGGGACAGGAGAGGACGGATGTATATGTCGGGAGAAAGAGTTGGATTCAGGACCACTCTGAGGGTGGAGCACGAGGGGACAGGGCTGCCATGGGAGACCACAGAGGCTGAGCATGGGAGCATCTGTGGACCCACAGGAGTATGCAGCCGGGAAGCTTTCTGCAGTCAGAGCTAGACAGGATGCAGAGGATGGCAGGTGAGGGTGAATGAGGATCCAGCCTGACTAACAACCAGGGCTCAGGAGAAGTGGGCAGAGGAACCTGAGGTTTCCAGGGGCAGAGCCAAGGCAAGGAGGATACGAGGCCAGGACCCTGGGAATGCTGGGGACATGCTTGAGCTGGCTCCTGGCAGCCAGGCACATACCCGGATCTTGACCTGTGTGCGTTTGCGCTGCCACTTCTCCCTGGGGAAGGCAGGGCTGTAGATGGATGGCTCCTCACATTCTGTCAACTGTGGCCGCTCCTTCTCAATGACCTGCTCAGGACACCAGGCAGGAAACAATGGCCCTCTTCCATAGTCCTGGGCTTCCTGGTTTCCGGCCCACATCCCTGACTCCACTCACCTGGCGCAGAATGAAGGCCACTACGTCTGCCGACTCCCAGTAGCTGGCGTGGAAGAGGTGGGGCAGCGTGACGGTGGGAAAGGCGGTGAGTGCCTCAGGGCAGTACAGTGAATAGTCGATGCGCTTGTTTCCCCACCAGCGATCCAGGACTACATAGCCATGGTGGGCAGTGAGTCAGGGTGGCCTGCTGCCACTGTCCATCACCTGGTCTATGGGGGACCTTCCCTCCCTCCTTCCCGTCCACCTAGGACAATGTACTTTCTGAAGTGATACTCTTCCAGGCAGGGCAGGCCAGTGCTGGCTCACTTACTCTTAACCACCTCACTGGTGGTGCTGGGGGCTGCTGGCTGGGCTGCCGGCTCATTGCCTAATTCATTGCCCTTCCAGAAGGCACCACTGGCCGAGGTGGGCGTGGAGGGCACCATCATCTCCAGCTCTTCCAGGAAGAGGCTCGAATGGGTCTGCAAAGTGTCAGCTGGGGAAGAGAACCAACCTAAGCACAAGGCTGCCCCTGTGTCTCTTCTTCTTGAGGTCCCAGCATAACTTAGCTCCTGGGCCTCTACTTTCTGCCCTTTTAGCCTCTCTAGTTGGCTGAAGCTGAAGATTTTCAGGGGAGAGACAGTGTTGTCTGTAGTTGTATGCAGTAGTCAATAACATCCCTACCAGAATGCTTGCTACCCCAAAACACAAAAACACATACATGCTCCCCGCTAGTACATGCAACCAAGTGCACATGGAGGTACAGTCTTACACGTGCACACTAACATGCCAATGCCCCTCAGTCCCCTCTCTAGTTAGTCACTGGTTCCTACTTGGCACAGGTCAAAAGGTTCCTAGGGACCCTAACTGTCTATGGGAGGAGTGACCCTTGTACCTGAGAGGGGTGACATGAGAGGTTATCTATGATGTGGGAGTTACTTCCTGTCTTTTACTGTGTCCTTCTCTCCCATTAATTTTGGCTGGGGCAGGGGAGTTGTACCCAGCAGCAGGGATGAGCCATCTCCTAGGGGAAACTTCTGGTAACGAGGTACAGCCAGGGGGGCGATGGCCTGGAACTTGGGGGCCAGCAGGGGTTCCAGGCGGGAGGCACAGGGGTCAGCGGCATGGAAGAGATTGTAGATCTGTTCGCAGGCTGGACGCATCTGAGCCACTGCGGACCCAGTAGAAAGAAGGGAGAGGTTTGGTTTGTTTGTTGTAGAGACCAGACTGGCCTTGAACTCACAAAGATTACCCTGCCTCTGCCTCTCAAGTATTGAGATTAAAGGTGTGTACCATTCTTCCAGCCTAGGGGGGAGAGTGTGGTTAAGCCAGGCACTGCAGGGGTGTCCTGGCCAAGCGGCAGTGGAAGCCTTCACTGGCTGCTGTATTATGGGATGGAGCACTTCCTGCATGTGGCCTTTTATGTGTATGAGTGTTTGCCTGCATGTATGTATGTGTTCCATGTGTGTGCCTGATGCCCATGAAGGTCATAAAAGGGTGTCAGATGCTCAGATGGTTGTGGGATGCCATGTGGGTGCTGGGAATTGAACTCAGGTCCTCTGCAAGAGCAACAAGTGCTTCTAACCACTGAGCCAACTTCCCAGCCTTGGGAGCCCCTTCTCATACAGAATACCTTTTCCCACAAGAAGTTCCTCCTGATCCGCTTTAGAACCTAGCCTTGGCATATCCTTTCTGGGCCTTCCGTTTCCCCCTCTAACCAGGCCACTACTCCACACTGAGGAAGAACAGTAGGAATTCCCTTGTCTCCAGTGAGCCAGCAAGGCTAGCAGAGATGGGGAAGGGAACAAACAGAAGCAGATGAAGAGCAACCCTTCTACACCCAGGGCTCACCCTCCAAGGCAGGCATGACGGTTTTGCGTAGAGCCAGCACCAAGCCCAGTGGGGAGCCAAAGAGGAAGAAGCCTGAGACCTTGAAGTCCAGTCGAGCAGCATTAGTGGGGCCGTCAGGAGCCTCAGAACTGGCAGGTGGACAGGAGGCTGTGCTTGCACGACGGGGCTCCCCAGAGGTAACTGTGGGGGCTACCTGTAGGCTGTAAGGGAAGAAGAAACTCAGTGCTATTGCCTCTGAGGTCCAGCCTGTGCTTAGGGCAGGGGTCACTGGGCAGAGATAGCACCTGTTCTGAGAGCCATCAGGATCCGGGTTAGCCATGTCGCTGGAGGTGCGCTGAGCAGGTAGGGCTGAGGGTTCTGGGCTAGCACGACCCAGTACCTCCACCCCATCTGCCAGCGGGTCCCGTACTGGACCAACTTCTGGGGAGAGCATCTCATTGTTCTAGAACGAACGAAGGATAGAAGCATCCTTAAGCCTGAGACCTTCTGATTCTTACTTAACTTGGAAGTGAGGACACAGGCTTGGGGTTGGACCAGGCAGAGTCCCATAGGAGACTCAACTTTGCAACTGGGGCCCTGCCCACATGCAGAGAGGCCATATTCCAGGGGGGCAGAGACCTAGAGATGGAGACAACCACCCTCCTGAGGAGGCTGGGTTTGGCCACACTGACCATGCTCCCACGGCGGCTGCTGCCTCGACTCCCTGTGCCTGCACTGGCACTGTGGCAGAGCGCATCAAAGCCCAGGATGCCACCAACACCATCTCCGATCAGCACCACCTGAGTGAGAAGGTGGCACAACTGAGAGGCCATGTCACCAACCTAGATGGGGCCACAGCTGCATGGGTACTGGATGCTTCCTGGTAGCCTGTCTAACCCCTGACCTGCCCGCAGAAACCTGTGCCCTCCGATGAGCGCAGGAAGGCTGCATAGGCCTGGTTGGTGCGAGCGATGACAGTGGCCACGGCACCCTGGTAGCGGGAGGATGAGGTGGCCAGCAGTGGCAGAGCAGCCAGTGGAATGTGGTCCTGGGAGCGGGACAGGCTGTCCCCATCATGGCTGTAGGGGCTCAGGCTGCAGGAGGAGAAAGTGGGGGGAAGGCTTCAGTTTAACCACTGCCACCAACTCCCCTGGGCCTGCTAGCAAGTGTCCTTTGTGGGGTGTCAGACCCGAGGGACATCTGAGGTGGAGCCCATAACTGGGTCTATTCAGATCCAGGCATGAGGGTGCACCCAGTGATCCTAGCACTAGGAGCAGAGGTTCCCCATCTTCCCAATACTGCGATCCCTTAATACAGTTCCTCATGTCGTGGTGACCCCCAACCATAGTTACTTCTGCTGCTGCCTCACAACTGTTAGGAGTTGTGATGTAAATATCAATGTTTCCTGACGGTCTTTGGGGAAATCCAGGCCCACAGATTGAGAACCAGTTGCTCTGGAGGTTGAACTAGGAGGATCCCCACAAGGTGAGGCCAACCTCAGCTATGAGTTCTAAGCCAACCTGGGCTAAAGTGAGACCATGTCTCCAAAAAAGCAAAGTCAGAGGCTAGAGCAGTGGCTCAGCAGTTAAGAACACTGGTTGCTCTTCCAGAGAACCCGGGTTTGATCGCAAGCACCATCATGGCAGCTCACAACTGAAACTCCAGTTCCCAAGTTATCAGGTATCATCTTGTAGCACACGTGAGGTGCACAGATAGACATGTAGGCAAAATACCCATACACATAAAATAGCAGTAAGAACAAAATCAAACCAACCAATATAGAACTGGTTCATTCGTGATCAGGACTGATCCGGGTGCGTGATTCCTCTCTCTACCCTCAGAACTGCCCTGATCTTGGGAGCACCCCAAATAGATGACTGCCTCTTGGGGACCCTGTGTGTGCTCCACCCTTCCACCCCTGGCCAGTACTTGGAGACAAGAGCATAGGCAGCCGCGCAGATGGGTGGACAGGGCACCAGCCGCAGTGCCACGTGACCCAGGGCCTCGGGGAAATGGACTCGGGTGACGGCCTCAAAGGCTGTGCTCAGTGTTTGAACATCGGCCTGCTTGGAGTTGGTGTCTCCAGGGCCAGAGTCCAGGATGCTGCCGCTGTGTAGGATGAGGAAGAGGGCATGCACAGAGCATGCCTCAACCCCTAGATCCCCGGTTCCATCCAGGCCCTGAGGGACACAGTGGGGTATGGAGTGTCAGATCAGCGGCCAGCCAGCAAATGAGCAGAACACGGACATAGAGTAGTTGAACATACTTGCCTCTGAGTCCCTGGGAGCTCGGGCCTCATCTTCAATGCCTTTGGTAGCCATGATTGCAGGATCTAAGACAATGGAGAACCAGTGAGGGGAATCAAAGATCACCGGAACCCTCGCATTGGCCCTTCAGGTGACTGCCTGATGTCCCCTAATTTATTCCCACCCAAACCTCCAGACCATTTTACATTCTAGGCTTTTCCTCATGCTGGCCCTGTGATGATACCACAAAGTAGGAAATTTCTCACTCTGACCCATTTGATGCAGTGAACCAGGGATCCAGAGGATACAGATACAGGGATACAGGGGATACAGAAAGGGTTACTTAGTAAAAGAGAGAAAAAGAAAAGAAAAAAGAAAAGAAAAATCCTAAAAGATAAACAACAGTGTCAGCAATCACCTCAGGGGAATACCATGGTAGCCAGAGCCACAAGCCACACGTGGTTATTTATATTAAAATGAAATAAAATGCAAAATAAGAAAGGTAAGCCCCACATCTTAAGTGGCTGCTAGTCCCATGGTGCTGGTTGTTACCACACAGGTATCCACTGTCTTAAAACAGCTCTGTTGGACAGCATTGGTTCAATCCTTAAAACCCCAGTATAGACATCAGTACTAACAGGAAGCCTTCCTGGATACCCAGGCAGTCCCTCCCTGGTGCCACCTGGACCTGTTTGAACTTGTCTCTTCCATCATTCCACCCTTTATCCATCAGTTTGCCAACTAGGTATTGATGGGAACTCTCTCCAGACTGAAACTCCTCTCAGGTCCTGCTCACTTAGAGCTGAGCTGTTCTAAGTCCCTGTGGCACACAGAGTGCTGGTGTCTGGTATCCTGGGGTGAGATCCTTACCTGGCACCCCCTCTACCTCAGTCGGGGAGGCAAAGGCATCAATAAAATCATTGGAGTTCCACTTGGTCATCTCCTTGGGGAAGACCTCATCACTGTCTGAGAAACCTTCTGAGGAGACAGGGCGCTGTGTCATGGCTAGGGTGACTTAGGAACTCTCCAGTAACCCCATCCTCCACAAATGTGGCTTCTGTACTGACCATGGGCATCAAAGAATTCTTCCTCGGAGCTGTTCTCAGAGTCCCGGGCAATGTTCTGCATGCGCCACTCAGACAAGCTCTGTGGAGACACACCACCTGCAGGACCACCTGGGTTTCAGCTTGGGAGCCCAGGTTGGGTGTGTGGCTCCCTCCCATTCCTGGATCCTGTACCCCAGTCTCACCTCCATGTTGGGATGAGTAGGAGGAACGGGAAGATGAGGACCACTGCTTCCCAAAGCTGGCATCTGGTGAGGCGTCGGGGCCAGGAGGGGCCTCAGGCCCATCAGGGGTGCCAGCCGTTCTGGTCCCAGGCTGGGTCTCAGTGCTGGGTTTCCCAGGGGTCTGGGCCTCCGGTCCCTCACTGCCAGTGTTGCACTTAGCCATACGCTGGGCCAGCATACGTGCTGTCTCCTCTTCCAGTGCCCGGATGTCAGCCATGCTCAGTTCAATCCACTCATCCTGCCAACACCAGGCCTGGCGATGGGCCCGAAGCATTACCCTGCGCAGACCTGCAGAAGCCCCAGACGTCAAAACCATGCCTCCCACCCTCATTTCCCTGCCAGTGCAGCTGTATACCCAGGCGTCAAGGTTAAGTAACGACTCCCTTAGGCATACCACCCACAAGTACAGCAGGGCCTGTGTTGTCTAGAGGACAGGCCAGGAGACGGACATTGGTCCCCCTGTCCTTTCTGGTCTATTTCTCTGACCCCTCTGAGCACTGATGCAGTCGCTCTAGCAGACATGACCAAGGCTTGTGGCTTGCTTTCACCTGGCTTCCTGCTGAGGAGCTAACAGTTAATTAAGGTAGTAACAGTTAATGAAATGTCACGGTTAATGAAGGTGTTAATAGTTAATGGAAATTCTGGCAATCCTCAAGAGGGTGGAGAGAAAGATGATACCCATTCTCATATCGTCTTAAGGAGAGAAAGAAAGTTAAGAGACCCCAAAGAATCTAGGAAGTAAAGTAGTAACGGTTGGATTGCAAACCTCGGACGGAAATGCCTTAGCATCCTAACAGAGGTTATATGTTGGTGATTTCCATTTTCCTACCTGTGCTTTTCCCAAAAGCGTTACAGGGGAGTCTGCACCGCTCTCTAAACTCAGTGTCCTTATCTGCAAAATGGGAACAGCGGTAGCTCTTATCTTAGAGTGCTGTCTAGGGTGTGAAGGGAGATCCTGCTGTAAGTGACTCTCAAGGATCTGGTCCATGTCAGTCACTCAGGCACTGGCTGTCACTATCGTCCCCTCCTTTTCTCATGTCAGAAAGGAACATTAGGGTGCTGAGATGCCTCCCAGCTTGCTGGAACCACTGCAGGGGGTCAGTAGTGGAGGAAGTAGAGCCCAGGCTACGAGACTGTACCACCTTGGGTATGGTCCTTTTATGTGTCTGCAGGTGGCCCAGCTCAGACCCGACAAGGAAGCAGGGCTCAGTTCAGAAGAGGCTTAAACTGGGTCTTCAATATCAGGGCCACAGTGCTGGAGAAAGGAGGGCATCCTGAGGAAAGCAGTAATGGAATCAAAGCGCTCCTAGGCCTGCAATCCTCAACAAATCTGTGAGGTGACCATCCTCACCTGGTGACCCTCCCGAGAGGCTCTCAGTATTGCCAAACTCACAGAGGCTTCACTAAGGCAGCACCGTCTTTGAGTATCAGATAGCATGGGCCTCAGACACCATACTGCCAGCTCCTTGCCCTCCTAATTCTTTGGGTACCCTAACGCAGGCTCCCTTGATTCCTAGCCAGGCTCTACTGTTCCCCTCTCCCCTCTCCTGTGACTGGGAGCATTCCTGGTTCCAAACACAGGCCTAGTGCATGCTGGGTACTCCTCATCCGGATGCTCACCTACATCATGGATGAACTGCTCAATCTTGGCCTGCATGCCCCAGTAGCGGAATTCAACCTTGCACAGCTTATAGGCACACATGAGAGGTCCTGTCTGGGCTGCTGTCCGTGCCCAGTCATCAGCCAGTGGCCCTCGGCCTGTCTTGACTGAGCGGTACAGCCGAGGGTCCTCTTCTGCTTTGTACTCTCCTGGGGCCACTGCATCCCGCACGATGTCGATGGTATCTGAAGGGGTTTCCGTGAGCACTAAGCAAACCTTTTCTAATATCCACCGACCACCCCAAGGATTAGGAGGAAAAGCCTTTCACAGACAGGAAGATGAGACTAGGGGCTCGTTGGAGACTGCCCACCAAGTCAACGGCAAGGGACCACCCAAGAAGGCCTCACCCAGGATTCTCTGTCTTCTCTCCGCCCCGCTCAAGTTGAAGACGTTAGGCTGCTGCCCCCCATCAGGCAAGTAATAGGTCTCTATCTCAATGGAGAATTTCTCCACAAAGGGGCAGGTGTACCTGGCAGAGGGCAGTAGGAGAGTCATGCTGTGTGCACAACACTTGTTTTCTTCCCAGTCCTGAGCCTGTGCCTGGCTCACATACTTACCGTGTCCGGGTGTACGGGTAAGCATTCCAAGATTCCTCTTCTACCTGCAGAGCAGCCTTGGGCAACAGTGCCCGGAACCAGCCTGGGATGTGGGAGCCCACGTGGTACACCTTGTGTGTGTACTGCCCATTGCCTCCGGGTCCATCTGTGTAGGGCCGGTTGGCCAGGATCTCCACACCACTGCCCTCACCACTAGATTCCTCCCGGCTCTTTTTCTGCAGCCCAGGACAGAAAATAGGGAGCTCAGCCCCGAGCTTAAATTCTGGGGTCCCCGGGTTGGTTCTGATTCTTTGCATCACCTTTTTAAAAAAGTGTTTGAGTGTTTGACTACATATGTGTGTACACCACCTGCGTGTCTGCTACCTGAAGAGGACATTGGATCTCCAGATACTGGAATAGCTGTTGATTGTGAACTGCCATGTGGGTGCTGGGAACAAAATCCAGATCCCCCACGAGAGCAGCAATCGCTCTTAACAGCCAAGCCATCTCTGCAGCTTGCATAGCCTTTTCAAGTCCCTGTAAAGTTCTGGGAGTTGGTATCATGGATTCTGCCCAGTTCCCACGGGGTTCTGCAACCTAGCAGTTGATCCTGCCATTAATTGGGGGTGAGTGATGTAGAACTGGCGTTTGCTGACAGACAGCACCTACTCCTGGCACAACTTAGGCTGCAGCAGAGGGAAACAGAAAACAGGAAGGCAGTAAGTGCCACAAGGAAAAGGAGGTGCAGCAAGGATGAAGACCTGGAAACTGAATGCTGTAAGAGGGTCACAGATCTGAGGGAGGGGCCATAGCTATGGCTTGAATATATGGGGGCTCAAAGGAGAGAAGTTTGCGCAAGCTTGGTAAGAGCATGCTGAGTATGTTCATGGGATAGCAACAAGACCACCTCTCAACAGACTTGACTTGCCCTTTCCCTCTGGAACCTCATTCCCAGCTTTTGTGACATCTTTCAGTGTGTGAGAGCCTCCAGGTATCCTTTCATAGCTCTGAAGCCCAGATGTGGCCCACTCAACCCCCACAAGGTGAGATATGGCCCTCTCTCCTCCTAGATGCAGATTCTATAGGCCTAAAGAACATATAGCTCAGACCACCTAAAGCCCTGCTGGCTTGCCTCCAGCCAGCATTTTTCTCACAGCCAAGGCCTTCCTCAACATTTAGTTCTGCCTGCCCTGTGCCTAGCACAGTCTGAGGTCTTGATCCACATATCTCTTTTCTGATCTCTTGGGAATGCCCAGATTCTACACCTTTCCCCAGAAACCCCTGCTTAAGCTACCTACCACCTAGTGTTCCTGGCTCCCCACTCTCCTCATAGACTGCAAGACTGCATTCCCTTCCCCCGACAGGATTACAGATTCTTAGGATTAAAGGAGACCATATGTAGGCTGGGTATTTAATGGATGGAAAGCACCCATTGGCCTTTCTTGCCCTTCTGTCCCACCCTTCTGCTTGAACATCCAAAGAGGATGATGTCTCTCTCTCTTCTTATGGGCTACAGAACCCACTAAAGGAACTGGTTGTGGGGGATCCAGCGGGACTATCCCCCTGAGGCCTGCGAATTCCTTCTTCACTCCACCATGAAGCATGGCTCCAGTATAGCCCTCCCCACCATTCTCACCTGGATCATGTAGAGCTGGGCCACTTGGTACTCGTCCAGGCTCATGGGCAGCAAGATGTGGTACTCCTTGATAAGCATCCTGAAGCCGCTCCGCTGACCGTGTGCGGCCTCTGCTCCTCCTAGCGCAGGGTACCGCGCGGCAGTCAGTGCAGGGCGGTGGTGCGCGGTACCGAGCCCTGCACGCCTGCAGAGGGGCTCGGGCCGCGGAACCCCATGCCTGGGCCCGCCGCGGGGGAGGCAGAGGCGAACCCAGTGTCGCCTCCCGCGCTGCTGAGCCCAGAGCAGCAGAAAGGCTCAGAGCTGACCTCTTTTCCACGTAGCCCCCGCCCCCCGCCCGCCTGTCGTCATGGCAACCGCGCACTGACGCGGCCCCCCAGAGCGGCGGATGCGAGCCGACACGCCGCAAGGCCATCCTCGCATCTTCACTGCGTCCGCGTCCAGCGCTTACCAAAACAGCATCCCTCCGGACCGCGCCTGGCTTCCAAGACCAGAACCTTAGGAACCCGCCCCCTTCATCACTTCATCCCCCGAAGTCGGTGGGGTTCCGTGTACTTCACTCCTAGACGTCCACCTAGACCCATGTCCACCAAGGTGTCTCTCTGGAAGCAGCCCTCATGAGCCTGTGCAACTCTACTAATGCTAACTTACCTTATGGCACCAGAAAAAAACCTCCGTGCCGGCCACCCCCTCCCACCTGCTTTCACCACTCTAGCCGGGACGCGGGTCCTGAACTGTATGCACCCTTGGTCTTCACCGACTTTCCATTCGTCCTTACAGCCACCCCATCATCTTCCCATTGGAAGTTGCCCATTCCAGGCTGGTGCAGGAGCGGTCCACTGGTATCCCTTCTGGCCTCCGCCCTGGGAGGCCCACTCTGCCCACCTGCGTCCCGGCCTGGCGCCACAGTTCCGCTGCAGACACCCCTTCCACCCCCACCTCGCACCCAGCGGGCAGGCGAGAGGCCCGGTCCTCACTTCCCTCTGCTCCGCGTCCCTGGAGCCAGGCGCGCTCTTGATCTGCCCGCTCACCAACGTCCCCGCTCACCTCTAGCTTTTGGTGGGCGCCCCTCACCCGACCCAGGCAGGGGCGGCCGGCCACAAGGTGGGAGTTCGTTGTGCCCCCAGTCTCGGCCTCGGATTCCAGACGGAGCCCGACCCTCTGGAGGCGCGGAGCCGGCCCATAGCCCCGACCTTTTTCCCCCAGTCTGTCCGCCGGCGCCCCTGCTGTCCCTCCCCGCCGCGTCACTGCGGCCGCCCCGCCCCCTTCCTGGGCTAGTCCTCCCCACCCCGGCAGGGTCGGGGGCAGCCCCGCCCGCGGTGCAGCAGGGCTGGTCCCTGCCTTCCTTCTTCAAGGCAGACTGGGAAGTGGCCGGTCTCCAAATGCCAGTTCTTTATTTCTGTGCTGTCTGTACACCCCAAAGACTCTCGGTTTCATTTCCCACCCGGGCCCAGCCAGGGCAGCCCTCCTGGCTGGATCCCAGGTTAGAGGAAATGCTGTACCCCAGTTAGACAGAAGTTGGAAGCTCTCACTTGCTTCTGCCTAGGGTTGGCATTACAGGGTTACTTAGCTACATAGGGGGGTAGAGGCCATCCCCTTAATGGGGCCAAAGTCCTTCTCTACTATGTCTGCTAGGTTCTCAAATTCGGCCACCCATCTAACTGCTCTGACTCTGTACAAAGGCTGAGACACCCATAGCTGGCTCATGGAGCCACACCCAGCCTGGTGGAAGTTGTCGGGACAGTGGATTGCAGGTGCTGGGGGGAAGGGAGCCTCTAACTGCCTCCCTAAGGAGTCAGAGACCTGGCGAATCCGGAGCCTTCCAAAGATAGTTTAAAGTGGAGGGTAGTGTAGGGGCATTAAGGCATTCAAAGGTGGGACTTCGGTGAACTGGTATCTCCACCCTGCCAGGCATGCCTGCCAATCCAGAGCAAGGGCCCTTCAGGCTCAGGCTGCCCAACAGTACAGAGCAAGGGCCCTTCAGGCTCAGGCTGCCCAACAGTACCTCCAGCTGTGAAGGCAGCCAAGGCCCTACACTGCCCTCTGGTGGCACCTCCCTATGCAGACTTCCCCACCACTGGTGCTCTGGCCTTTCAGCTACTCCCCCAGCAGGAAGGCACAGAGCTGGAGGTGGCAAAGGACAGGGTGGGAAGGCATAGGTTCAAGCAGGCTTCCCCCAGAGGAATCACACACAGAAAGGCTCAGAGCCGAGAGAATGGCTCCAAATCATCTTTTATTTATATAAAAAGGGCATATTTAGTAAAAGACACACCAAAAAAAGAGTCAGCTGTGGCCCCAGAGATGAGGCAGGGAGGCCTTCTGCACCCCTGTTGGAGAGGGAGGAGGCGGCCTGGACTAAGAGTTAAGGAGTAAGTGCCATGTGGTGGGACCACAGAGAGGAAGCTCCAGTTAGATCAGCACTGTGATCAGGTCACAGATGGGACTCACGGTGGCCTCTCAGCACTCCTGCAGAGGGAGAGACCAGTCTGTACAGCCAACTGGATGAAGATCTGCTACCTGGTTCCTGAAAGGTGCCCACCAAGGAACACAGGACAGGAAGCCCAGGATAGGAAGCAACTTGGGGCAAAGGCCAGGGAGAAGCAGGTGCTCTGCAGTGGCCGGAAAGGTCCCGACGGAGAGGTCAAGGTGCTTCCTGTTACGTGCGGGCATTGCGTTCTGTCTCTGCCAAGCACTCTCTGACTAGTGCCCGAGCATGGATGATACCTGGGGTGGGGCGGGGTAGGATGGGGACGTAAGAAGCAGGGCCTCAGAAACCTCCCACAGTCACCCTGCAGAGCAGACACTTCCCGCCCTTCACGGTTCAGCAAGATCACCCCTAATCTAGTGTGGCTGGATGAGATTAAGGGTTTGGCTAATTCTCACATTCACCCTGAGTTCCCGAGCACCTTCTTGAACACTGACTCAAGTTCATTTCAAACACCTTCCTGGACAGGTTCTGTTCTAATCTAGGCTGGCCCAAATGTCCTGAACTGACTCTAGATATCCTCCATCCTTACTGAAATGTCTTAATATTCATAATTCTTAATGTCTGTGTCCTGGGCAGAACAAGGGTGGGCTTTGGCTTCACTACCTCTCTTCAGGCGCTCCATGGCACTCTTGCTACCAGCATAGGTGGGTCGGATCTCTTTGCCCATCTCCTCTATGACAGACAGCAGGTCCGTGTAGGTGCTCTGAGAGCCCTGGGAACCGGGTGGCTTCATTGCCTGTGTCAAAAGAAAATACAGTTGTGACCTCAGACCCCGAGGGCATCTCCTGTCCTTATCCATAAGCAAGCTCTTAGCCACACTCACCTGTACATACCCCATGGACGGCGGTCCAAAGTCGTTAAACAGTGGTCTGAAAGGAGCTGCAGCTCCTGGCACTGAGCCCGATGGCGATGGGACACTTCCGGCTGCAACGACACGAGTAAGAGGTTAGAGTGTGACAAGGACCTCCTTACAGATTTCCAAGCCCAGGACCGTTTTCCTGACCACCTCCAAAGGCATGCTTCTTCATTCCACTCTGAACAACTTCAGAGACACACTCCTCCCCCTTGCGCTCCACCTACAATCTCTACGTGACCACGCCCACTTCTCAGGCTAGCAAACTGAGGCTGAGCCAGGCTCGCCTAGCAGGCCCTGTATTGCAAAACTCGAGCCGTTTCTCTACAAGACCTCGACTGCCCGAATAAGACGAGCAACGGTGGAGTTGGCGCCTCACCTGTAGGGACCGGGGTGCCTGGCCCGGGGGTGCTGGAGCCGGGGGTACTGCTGGGGGCGGGCGCGATAGGTTTGTAGGACATCCCAACTCCTTAGTGCGGCGGCCGCCAGCCGGCCGCTCCTCTGGGGTTGGCTGTCCGGCAGCTCAGCCGCACTCTGATTGGCAAGCGATCTGCACGCCCCTGGTAAATAGAGCTCCGGCCGGAAGGGCGGGCGGGCACGACCGTTCCTCACTCTCGATTGGTGTGCTCAGCTGTCACTCGAGCCTCCTCATTGGCTGAATCTTGCCCCTGCAGGCCGCAACCGCTTCCGATTGGCCTCCACCTTCCGGACCTCGCACCTGTCTGCCCCGGATTGGGCGGTGACCGCCGTCCTCCTCAATTGGCGAGTTCGGGGCCCGGGGCCGGCGCGCTTTCAATCCGATTAGTCCCGAGGTCCGAGAGGCGGGGCCTCCGCAGCGGGCCAGTCTGGTCCCCGCGGTTTGCTCCGGTAGTGTGTGGCCGGCCGCCGAACACACTTAGTTCTCACCGCCTCGTGACTTCCCTCACAAGGCCACGGCTCCCCCAGTATGAACCCTCCGCCCTACCCGGAGCGTTTTACGTCACCTTTAACCGGTTCGGTGCCCCCCCTTCGCCTCTGCGCACGCGCGCGCCTCAGGCCTGTATTTGTTCCCATGGCAACGGTTCCTTCACCAAAGGTTTTACCAAGCTCTTTCTCTAGGTTGGTTTACACCTTATGTCTAGTAGGCAGGTGGGTACAAGGCAGCTGACGACACTGCTCAAGGCCTGAACCCTAAGTCTCCCACCTTCTCCACTGAAGGACTGCGTTAGGTCAAGTCAGGACCCGGGTCAAGATCTTGGCTAAAATCTCAGCACCTCATTGATGGTTTCCTCCTGGGTTCTCCTTTTGGCGGGTTGGATGGGATTGAGACAAGGTCTCAAGTAGTCCTGTCAGAACGCGAACTCCCTGTGTAGTCAAGGATGACCTTGAACTCCTGATGCTCTGTCTCCCAAATGCTAAGGATTACAGGCACTCGCCACAGATTCTTGTCTTAATATGCTTCAGTTTCCTCGTATGAAACATGAGGATAATAATACCTGGACGATAAACTAGGAAGTGGGCAGAGAAATAGAGAAGAGAGTCGGCCCTATATGGGTGGAAGCACAGTTGATTATTGTTCTGACTTCATTAATGAAACTCCTACCTGGGTCTGGCCATCTCATTCCTATTTCCTTGAAATCAATTCACTTTAAAATTAAAAAAAAAGATCTATTTTGTGTATATGCCTGCATCTATGTCTTCAGAATTGCTGAGCCATGCCTTTAGCTCCAACTCTCTTTTTAAAAAAAGCAGAAAAAAGTGGCTGCAGAGATGGCTTAGCAGGAAAGAAGGCAGGCTGCTCTTCTAGAGGACCCAGGTTAGAATTCGCAGCATTTACACAGTGCCTCAGAACCATTTGTAACTGCATTTCCAGTGGGCCCAATATCCTTTTCTGTTCTTAGTGGACATTAAGCAAACATGTGGTACACAAACATACAGTCTGGGAAAACACCCTAGACATATATATATATTTTTTTTTCTGAGAGAGGGTCTCACTATCTAGCTCTGGTTAACCTGAAACTCAATATATAGACCAGGCTGGCCTTAAACTCACCGAGATCCTCTTCTGCTTCCTAAGTGCTTTGATTAAAGGCATGTACCACCACTCTCAACTAAATAAATCTCCCTTTTTAAGACTATTGAAAAACAAAAGGCCAAAAAGATGCCTCAGCGGTTAAGAGTGCTGACTATTGGGCTGGGGATTTAGCTCAGTGGTAGAGCGCTTACCTAGGAAGCGCAAGGCCCTGGGTTCGGTCCCCAGCTCCGAAAAAAAGAACCAAAAAAAAAAAAAAAAAAAAAGAGTGCTGACTGTTCTTCCAAAAGTTTTGAGTTCAATTCCCAGCAACCACATTGTGGCTCACAACCATCTTTAATGGGATCCAGTGCCCTCTTCTGGTGTATCTGAAGACAGCAACAGTGTACTCAAATACATAAAATAAATCTTAAACACCAAAGCCAAACAATAAAAAATTCCTTAAATTAAAAACAAAACCCTGACTTTTAGTCATGCCTCTTTAGAATTCTGTAGTGAGTAATTAAAATATCGACTGGGGATGGTGGTGAGAGTTTATAACATCAACTGAGGCTGGAGGATCATGAAGTCAGTGCCGGTTTCTTCCCCCAAAAAATAAAAGTTCTGGTCAGGTCACCCAAGATAACCCCCACGTGTGTCAACGAGACTTCACTGAGGGAAAGGCTCCAGTGGGTGGGTAGGAGTGTGTGAAGAGGAGCTTCTGTAAAACACTCCTTTTAGGAATGCCCCAGTTCCCCTTCATTCAGCCTTAAGCCTTCCTGCTTTCTCCGTTGCTCCATATGTTCACCGCGTGGGGCTGAGTAATATCCAAACGAAACAAAATACCATGGACTGAGTCGTTTAAATCGAGAAGATTATTTTTTGCACAGCTTAGGGGCTAAAAGTCTGAGGTCAGAGCACCAGCCTCCTGGATTCCTGGTGTGGGCTTTCTTCCTGACCTCACAAAGGGTTTCTAGGTAAGAGTCCTGCCCTTTGACCTTCATTTTTCACTTCTTCCTTAGAGACCTTCCTCTAGATTCAGCCTCAGTGAGAACTAGGGGTGCACATGTGAGTTTAAGGGAACACACAAGCGTTCGGCTCTAAGCATTTGGGGGAAGTGAGAGTGGGCTGAACACTGTACTGAAGTGATTTTGGATGGTCCTCCTCTTTAGAGAGTGGATCCTCCCTGAGGAACAGGATGTGTCCCGAAGGTTAGAGCTGACAGCTGCAGCCTACCCAAAGACCAGACTCTGCTCACTAGGGGGAAACTGGCAAAGGCCTCTTACCCTGTTTATCAGGGGGACCCTTCCCCAGCCTGTAATTGTGTGTGTGTGTGTGTGTGTGTGTGTGTGTGTGTGTGTGTGTGTTACATAGATGGGAGTGTGTGGGTGCTAAAGTTCATGCGTATAATTGAGGAGGTCAGAGAAGAATATCCGGTGTTTTCATCTACTGCTGTTTGCCCCACTGCCTTGAAACAGGGTGTGTCACTGAACCAGAAGTTCACATTTCCACTGGCCAGGGACCCCCCAGTTCTACCCCAGCCCCTAAATTTTGGGGTCACAGGAACATTCAACCATGCCTGGCTTTATTACCTCAATGTTCAACTACGGATTCAAACTCAGATCCTCCTGCTTGCAGAATAAACATCCTTATCCCAGTCCCTGGGGTTTGTGTGTATTTGTTTTTGAGACAAGATTTTTGCTAAATAGCTCAAGCTAGACCTGAACTCATAGCAGTGCCTCTGCCTCTTAAGCTTGGCTTACAGTGTGAGTCACCCAGCCTACCTGCATTTTGGGAACCTTCCAGAATGGCATCATCCAGATCAGAGGTGAAGTGAGACCCACAGACTCAGTTACCTCACAGGCTGACCCATTCAACAACCATCTGTAACTTTATATGAATAGCTAACATTGTTCTTCCTTTACTTAAAAAAGAAGTCAGGCTGGATAGATGGCTCAGCGGTTAAGAGCACTGATTGCTCTTCCAGAGGACCTGAGTTCAATTTTCAGCAACCACATGGTGGCTCACAACCATCTGTAATGAGATCTGATGCCCTCTTCTGGTGTGTCTGAAGACAGCTACAGTGTTCATTAAATAAATAGTACTTTTAAAATGTATTCTATTTTTAATTATGTGTATGTCTGTGTGCCTGTGTGGCTATGTGCAGGGCAGGGTAGGGCAAGGCAGGGCAAGGCATGGCAGGAACCTAAGGAGTCCCTAAGAGGCTGACAGATTTCCTGGAACTGGAATTCCAGGCAGTTGTGAGCCACCCAACATGGGTGCTGGAGATTGAACTCAGGGCCTCTGGAGTGGTAGGTATTCTTGACCACTGAACCATCTCTCCAGTCTTTTGCAAATTCAAAACAAAACAAAAGCAAAAAAACCTATTTTTTTGTTTTTTTGTTCTTTGTTGGTTTTTTTGTTTTGTTTTTTTTTTAATCCTGTGTGTCGTGGGGCTCTATGTGTGTGGCTGCATGTGCCATGGTGCATATGTAGTGACTGGAAGACAACATAACAGGACTCAGGTGGTCGATTCCTCTGCCATGTGGGTCCCAGAGAACAAACTCAGGTCGTCAAACTTGGCAGCAAGCACCATTACCACTGAGCCATTTTGCTGCCTCCAAATTGTGTTTCTGTATATTTCTCCCCACTTTATGTCTGTAACGTTTTAGGGCTGAAGAGACAGCTCGGCTGTTAAAGGCTAGACTCACAACCGGCTTTATGTTTGTAAAGTTTCATACTAGAATGTTCACAAATGAATGGATTCACAAGCAGAGAGATACCTCTACACCTCGCCAGGATAACTGACCCTCGCCAATGGCTGACAAGGACATCGGCAGCCTGAGTTCTTCTCCATTGGTGGGAACACCTGGCACAGCGACCACAGAAGATAGTCCAGTAGCTTCTCCCAAAATTATAGTCTTACCACAATGACCCAGAGAATGGGCGATGACCAACTGATTTGAGGATGTCTGTCCCTGCAGAGTGAGCACGTGTGGCTGCTTCTGTCAGTTTTATGACCTGCAACAGGGCGGATGTTCCACTCCTGTGACAGGACACCTCGGACAGTTGCCCAGAGGAAGGCTTAGGGCGTTTCATGGCTTCAGGTTTCAGTTCGATGTTGTTCTACTCTGGTTGGAGCCTCTGTCAGAGGGAACCTGTCCAATTCATGGCTGTGAAACTTTCATGAAACATGAAAAAAGATGAAGATCCAGGATCTGAATGTCCAGGAACTGTCCCCTGCAAGAAGAGTGACCTCACCTTAGAAGGCCCACATCCGAGAGCTTCCATTCTTCCTAGTTAAGTAGTGGCGTGAACTGGGGGAACCAAACCTTCAACACGTGACTCTTTGAGGAGAGAGTCAGGATTCAAGCATAGTACACTCCTGGAATCCCAGAGCTCAGTCAGAGACTGAGGACCATAGCCATGAGTTTGAGGTCAGGCTGGGTAACAGAGCCAGACTTTGTCTCAAATGTAATTTACAAACTATCATGCCCTTCGATGGGTGAATAGGAACAGGTGGGTGTCATGGTTCCTGCAGTTAATCCCAGCACTTGGGAGGTGAGGCAGGCAGAACTCAGAATTTAAGACCATCTAGTCTACACAGAAAATTCGAGGACAGTCAGAGCTACATAGAAAGACTCTATTTCAAAAAGAAAAAAAAAAAAGGTGTCTGGATGAATTAATTGTGGTGTATCCAAACAATGGAATTTTACTCGGCAACATAGAAATCATATATCTAGCATAAAGTATCACAGGTAAAATATTTTTATTTTAATTATTATTGTATACATATTGATGTTTTGCCTCCATGTATGTCTATGCACCACATGCATCCCTAATGCCCTTGGTGGCCAGAGAGAGTGAGCCTCCATAATGGTGGTGGGGAGAGAGCCTGGGTCCTCTAGAAGAGCAGCCTTAACTGCCGAGCCATTTCTCCATACAACAATGACATAGATGAATCTTTTTTCTTACTTTGTATTAATTATTTGTGAATTTCACATCAGGCACCTCAATCCCATTCATCTCCCCGTTCTTCTGCCCTCTGCCCTTGCACCCTCTCCATGAAGAGAAAATAAAAAACATCTCATTCTGGGAGCTGTAGTGTGTCACAGTGTGTCCCACAGTATGCCTTTTTTTTTTTTTTTTTTTTTGGAAGCTGAGGACCGAACCCAGGGACTTGCGATTGCTAGGCAAGAGCTCTACCACTGAGCTAAATCCCCAACCCCAACACAGTATACCCTTTTGTCTATACATCTTTACTTGCAAATGTTCATTGCAATGAGTCACTGGTCTGGATCAAGACCTCTCTCTGCCTACACTGTCAACACTGGTCCTCGGTGGGACTCCTCTTGGATATCTTGTCATTGCTCTGTGTCCTCTGTGTCATGGAGCTCCTGCAATTTTGCATCTGCAGAACCAGCTCCTTCACATGCAGTTCACAGATGGGGTAGATGTCGGGATGAGCCAACTCATAACCCTGGCTCTGGGCCTGGGTGGTAACTGTGTTAGCCTGCCAGCTCTCCTGTGCCCACAGCACCAGGGCAAACTCTCCAGCACTGCCCGAGCTAACTCACACAAAACTGCCGCTGGCAGGGGGCAGGGCCAGCTCTCCTGCTCCCATGCCACCGAGGCCAGCTCTCGAACATCAACATGCTCCCAAGGGGCAGCCTAGACCAGGGACACCCACATGGCTTTTGGTGGTAACATGAGCCACAGACATAGACACAGACTCCTCCTGCTGCACGGTCACAGACCCAGACATGGCCCTCAGCAGCAGCATGGGCAGGGACTTCATCATAGCCTCACGTGGCAAGGCAGGCAGCTCACATCAGGCTCCTCTCCACCCTCACATCTCCAGCTCTGCCTCTCTTCGTAGTGCTCGAACCATTCCACTTCTCCTTTGTCCCATCTCTTCACCACGTACTTGCACATCAGAGTGGTGCCCGGTGTGAGTGGACCTCTCAGCATAAATAAATCTGAAGTGTGTGGTGCTAAGTGAAGAAAAGCTACAGTGTGTATGATCCCCACAGCGCAGCTTGCTGGAAAAGGGAAATTTCCAGAAGACTGGCAGATGGCTAGGGGTCAGGAGATTGCTTAGGGGTCTGGAGTGGAGCAGGGTTATTCAAGTCTAGGCAGTGTTTTTAGGAGGCTGAGACTGTTTCCTATGATTCTATGAGGGTGAGTGGAAGACGTTAACTATTCACCAGTGAGCAAACTTTAATGTGTGTAATTTTTAAAAATCAATCTAGAAGGTAGGATGCCATGATGGAGCATGGAGAACAAGCAAAGAATCGACTTGGTTCAAAGATACGGAAAGAGTGCCACTTTGGGAGTGAGCCACTGCTGACTTAGAACTGAGTTGATCCTGGAAGCCCAAAGGCCACAGGACACTTGAGCTCGGGAGCCGGGCAGCGAGCCTGCTCCTGGGCAAGCATAGATCAGCAGCTGGGAAACCCAGGATCTCCGCAGTCTGCTTGTGGGCAGCTTCCCTTCTAGCCCCGACCTATTCCAACTGGGATCTTTCCGAACATCTGCACTAGAGGCTCTCTTTCGAGAGCATGGGGCACTCTCAGTGTCAGCAGACACATTGTGACTAAGACCTTCTCTGGTGGCCTTCACCATCCATATGCAGAGGCTCGAGTGGCTGTGGGGAGCAGTAAGCATCTGACCCCGCCTGCTTTCCCATCAATTTTGGGGTTGCCACTCCCAGCTCCTGCAGAGACATCTTCTCGTGGATGGTACCCTCTGTGTCAGCTTCTGGAAAAGTCACGGGGCTCAGGCAACTCAAGGCTGGAGGCTTGGCAGTAGGGATCACTTAATTGAGGATTAAGGATTAATTGGGATCTGCAGGATGTGTGGTGCTGAGGCTGCTGAAGCCAGCAGTGGCACCTCAGAGTCCAGATGCTGCTCAGGAAGCTGGGGCTGCCTCTTTGCTCTACCTGAGACCATCCCGTGAGGATCAGTGTGCCCCCAACTCCTATTCATTTGTGTGTGTGAGTCAGAAATTGGCAGCTGACGTCGTCTTCCCACTGTCTTCCTCCTCTTCATTATTTGAGACTTTATAATCTTGCCCTATGTCTTAGTGTTTTACTGCTGTGCACAGACACCATGACCAAGGCAAGTCTTATAAGGTCAACATTTAATTGGGGCTGGCTTACAGGTTCAGAGGTTCAGTTCAATATCATGAAGGCAAGAGCATGGCAGCATCCAGGCAGGCAAGATGCAGGAGGAGCTGAGAGTCCTACATCTTCATCTGAAGCTGCTAGTGGATGAGGACAGCAAGATAGGAAACCAGCTGGACAAAGTCCAAACTCTGCACCTCCATGTCTGATGTCTCCATGTCTCCAGGTCTCCAACTCCTTTTCCGTCTTTGTTGACTGCAACAAACCTCTTTCTCCTGGGCTGGTTCCACTCCCTGTTAGCAACTTTCCTCAGCAGATAGCCCACGGCTCTGGCATCTTGGGGTCTCCAAGGCAATTTCAATGTTACAGCTTCTTGTTCCAATGTCTGGGATCCACACATGATCTTCTGTGCTCTTCCTAAGGGCTTGGGTCCCATCTCCAGCTCTGCCCTCTGTAGCACTCTAAGCTCAGTGATCCACTCCACTGCCACTGCTGTTCTCGGTGATCATCCCATGGTACTGGCATCTCCAGTACACTGGGGTCTTCCACTGCAAGTAGGCTTCACCAATAGTCTCTCACAGGCTCTCTTCATGGTGCCAAGCCTCAACTCCTTTGCATGACTCCTTCAGTCCTGGGCCATCAACTGCAGCTGGGGCTGCACCTTCACCAATGGCCTTCCATGGCCTCTCACAGTGCCAGGCCTCAGCTGTTCTTCATGATGCCTTCAGGTCTTCAAAACCAGTACCACCTGGGCGACTCTCACACATTCCCAAGTACAGCTGCAGCATGAGGTACAACCTTGGCTATCTCTGGAACACAGCTTCTTTGTGTTCTTAGAAAAAACACTTCCCAGAAGATTTCACCTCAGTGATCCTGGTCTTTTTTTTAACCACCACTAATTTCTTAGCTCCAGTTAACTAGCATCGATTTTCCTAGTGGTCCCTTTTATTCTGGATTCTAAAGCCAGAGCCACATGGCCAAAGCTGCCAGGTTCTGCTGCTTGCTGGGGCTGGAACGTGGCCCCCTTATTCCATTACATTATCACCATCTTCCTCTTTTCCAACTCCTTCACTGCGTAGGTTTGGCTGTCCTGGAACTTGCTCTATAGATTGATCATGAACTCAGAGATCTGCATGCCTGTCTTCTGGGATTAAAGGTGTGTTCTTCACCTAGAACTTGCTCTATTCCAGGCTGGCCTTGAACCCAGAGCTCTGCTTGTCTTTGCCTCCTGGGATTAAAGGTTTGTACTATCGTGCCTGGACCCAAACTTAGCTGGCTGGGATTTTTGCCCCAAGTTCACTATTCCCTTAATTCAATTTAATATCCTTGAATACATGATTCAGTTCCATTTCGCTTCCTGGTATCCTTTTAATACTTGAGCCATATATTTTATATTTTCCCTTTCTCAGCTTGCTCCTTTTTATTAAAATGCTCTTCTTAAGAGTGAACTTTAGTAACGGCACAACAGAATTAACACCAGGCTGTTTTGAGACTTCCATTTTTGAAGCAATTAATCTAAATCTCTTCACCTTAGTCTCAGGCAGAATCTTCGGACAATGGAAAAAAGCAGCCACATATTCCCCCAAAGTACTACAATCTCTAGGCCACACATTGAAATTCTCCACTGAAACCTCTCAGGCCAGGTCCACACAGTTCAAATCACCCTCAGCAGCAAAGTCTTCCATATTCCTACTAGGATAGCCCATTAAGCCCCATTTAAAGCATCCCACTGCTGTCCAAATCCAAAGTCCCAAAATCCATTCTTCCAAACAAAAGCATGGTCAGGCTTATCACAGCAATAACCCCACCCATGGTACCAATTTCTGTCTTAGTGTTTTACTGCTGTGAGCAGACACCATGACCAAGGCAAGCCTCATAAGGAAACTGGCGCTGGCTTACATCTTCAGAGGTTCAGTTCATTATCCTCAAGGCAGGAAGCATGGCAGCATCTAGGCAGGCATTGGTGCAGCTAGTGGAAGACTGGGTTCTAGGCAGCTAGGGTGAGGGACTTGAGCCCATGCCCACAGTGACAATACTATTCCAACAAGGCCACACCTTTTTATCCTGTCACTCCCTGGGCCAAGCATATGCAAACCACACACCCTAAAACTTGCTATGTAGACCAGGCTGGCCTCAAACGCAGAGATTTTTCTGCCTCTGTCTCCTGAGTGCTGGGATTAAAGGCGTGCACTACCGTAACCAGCTCCCTCTTATTTCTCAAGACATGGTCTCTCTGTGTATTGGCAAGTCTGGCTGGTATCAATATTGTGAACCACCACACCATCTGCCCTTTCTTCCCATTTTGAGTCAGGATCTCACTATGTGGCTAAGGCTAGCCTCAAACTCTTGATCTGGTGCCTTAGTGTTCTGAGCACTGGGGTTACGAGGACGTGTCACTGCCTACTGTCTCTGCCTGCATCTTGTCTTGGCCTTCCTAACTTCTTGACATGAGAGTGTTAAATTAGAATGTTTCTACTTTACTTAGTCTGAGGCACTTTGTTACAAAGTGGGAGTGGGTAGAGGCCACTTTCAGGATGAGTAGAATATACAAGCTGGGAGCTGCTTATAGAACCAGGGCTGTAAAGGCTCTGTGTGTGGAGATGTGGGTCTCTCGTAGAGTGGAGGTTTAGGTTAGGTTGGGTTAGGGATACTTGTAAAGAAAAAGGACAGCAGCTGGTTAGGGAAGGAGTCCCTGATTCCTGCTAGGTGGGTCCTACCCTCTATGCTAAAAGGCTCACCAGCATAGACTGTCCATTAGAGGGGCCTTGAAATGGGCAGGGCTGGCCAATCCTGTTCCTTCTCACCGTGCTCAGGAAGTACTGGGGGCTCCCAGAGGAAAGAAGTCCTAGCTCTCAGACTGATGCGCTTCCTGGGGAGCCCTTCTGCCAGCTAGCGCCTTCCTGGATGCTGAAGGTTGAGCTCTGAGCGGTGCCCCTCCCAGGCTGGAGCAGGAGTACATGTGACAGAGCAGAGAGAAGGACTCTGTCCTGGAAATTTCAAAGACCAGGAGGAGCCCTGGTGTGTGTGTGTGTGTGTGTGTGTGTGTGTGTGTGTGTGTGTGTGTGTGTGTATCAGTTCAAAGATGTCTTTTTTGTTCTTTGTGTTTTTCTTTTTGGGGAGGGGAGGAGGGGGTCAGAGACAGGTTTCACCATGTAGCCCTGGCTGTCCTAGAGCTTGCTCTGTAGATAAAGCCATCCTTGAACTCACAGAGCTCCAACTGTCTCTACCTCCAGAGTGCTGGGATAAAAGGCAAGCACCATCATGCCCAGCTCAGAGATATCTTTTGGCACTTGCTTTGGGTTGGATCCAGAGAGGAAGAAGAGGGAATTTCCACCCTCTGGCGCTCACAGTTGAGGTGACTTGTAGTTAGCCCAGTTCCAGGACTTAACTTTTGGGGTCAGAGACCACACTTTCAGGATGAGTGGAATATACAAGCTGGGAGCTGCTTTATTGCTACGGAACCAGGACAAAATATGGGGTGATGACAGGCGAGGACACTGTGCCCAGGCAGGGTATGGGGAGGAGATGCACAGTCCTGAACACAATGACCTTCAAAGAACATATAGGATCCTCTGCAGTTCGGAGGCTGGGATCCTCCAGGCGTGTCCACTCCAGCTGCTACACAGGTTCACCGAGACATCATCCGAACAAATTCTGCCGGGACAAACCAAGGTTTTAGGTCTACCCTCCTGATCCCATTAGAGATGAGGCAGCTCTGCCTGCCCCAGGGTGGGCTAAAGGATGCTTGAGGAGACCTTCAAAGGCATCCGTGTATCAGGCAGGAGGGACCTCAGTTGCCCAGATTACAGTCTTGGTTCTCCCTGTTTCCTTTCCCCAAGTAAGCACTTTTGCTTTCCTGAGAACTGACTTGAATTTCTTCCCTCGCCACTAGGGAGTATGACATCCCTCCCTCCTTGACCCTCCATGATAACTGGGGACTGCTTAGAAACAGCGGTCCTCAACCTACCTAATGCTGCAACCCTTTAATACAGTCCCTGATGTTGTGGTGACCCCAACCACCAAATTATTTCATTGTTACTTTGTAACTATAACGTTTGCTATTGTTATGAATCGTTGTGGAAATATTTGATATGCAGGATATCTGATATTCAGTCACAACCCACAGGTTGAGGACCACTTGTTTAGAATCCTGGAGGGCACGTGTGGCTAAGCAGAGGAAGTGTTACCTTCAAAGTCAACCAGGCCATCTCCATTGAGGTCAATGTCTTGGAGTATCTCATCTACTTCCCGTTGGCTGAGGCGTTCCCCCAACAGAGCCTTGAGGGCTGCCCTGAGCTCCCCTACGCTGATGCAGCCATCCCCGTTGGTGTCAAACTGTGGCAGCATTGATGGTGGCATGGGATCAAAGACTGAGCCCTGAATCCACTCAGCCTTCAGTCCCTGCCCCATAGTCTCACCCACCCTCTCCTTCCCCTCCACCCCAGGTGCACCTCCCGGAAAGCGTCTCGAAGCTCCCTCACGCCAATCATGTCTGCCGTCTCTGCCAGCAGCTTGGGACCCATCAGCTCCACAAAATCTTCAAAATCCACCTTCCCACCACCTGAGGGTACATCCATCCATTAGAGACCCCAGCCTAGCACCTGACCTATGGTCCCCAACCCACTGCCTTCCTTTGACCCCTGGCCCCTTCCTTCATGGCATTAGCTGGTCTGTCCTTCCTCAGTGCCAACGACTGCATCGTCAGCAGCTCCTGTGGGAGTTGTCCTCAGCTAGGCTCTGTTTGTAGTTTGTGTGTTTTCTCTGTGTAGCCCTGACTGTCCTGGAACATGCTCTGTAGACCAGGATGGCTTCAGAATCAGAGATCTGCCTGCCTCCCAAGTGCTGGGACTAAAGGCATGTGTCACCAGTCAGCTGGGCTCTTAAGACACAGGTTCTTGGTTTCCCTGAGCCCCTGCTGTGTGACTCTAGACAAGTACTTCTCTCTGAGCTTTAGTCTCTTTATTGGTGAATGGAAACCATGTCATCCTCCCTGCTCTCCCAGCAGGTTCACGGGCTCTCCCTTTAATGTCAACTATATCCTGGGCTCTTGCAACAGCCCATGCAGCTACCTCAGGGCTGGACCAGGGCCAGGGCCTGAGGCTCGGGTGGGTCTGAAGCACGTACTGATTTGCTGTGATATCTCAATGAGCTCCATCTCCGTGGGCATGTAGCCCAGAGTCCGCATGCAGGCACCCAGCTCCCGGTAGCCGATGTAGCCATCCCGGTCTCGGTCAAACTCCTGGAAGGCAACCTGCAGTTCTGCCAGACAGAGTGAGGTTAGTCCCTTCCTAAACCCGCCCTCCTGCCTGCCAGCTGGGGCCAGCCCATCTTTCCCTTTGGCTCTAATCCCCTCTTGTGGCTAAACCTCAGTTCCATTAGTTACCCCAGGGCCTTTGCACGTGTGGTATTAAATTCTGTTCTCTCATCAAAACATAAGAAGCATCTAGTATGTCTCTTCTAGGAGATAAAAGGTAGGAGAAGGTGGGAGGGGAGAAGGGACAGAAAAGCTACTAGGAAGAGCTCCCTGCCCATTTCTTCCTGGCCAGCTCATCCTTAGGTTTTCCTAAGAGTGCTCTACCCATCAGCGGCTGTAGCTGTCTCCAGAAGGTGGGGGCTATCTACCTGGTTAGCAGGATTTCAGCAAGGGACAAGGCTCACAGTGGGCATCCAGGAAGTGTCAGCCAGATGGACAAATATGAAGCAGCCCTTGACCAGTGTGGTCAATGAGACCAAGGGGGTTGGCAAAGAAGGGAGGATTTGCCACCTCTCCCTGCCCAGTCTCATCTCCATGGCCTTCTCGCTCCTCCTGGACCTTGCAGAGGCCCTAGCCCCAAACCTCTTCTTGTAATCCCCATCCCACACCCCACCTCAACTGCCCCCTCCCTGACCCCTTTACCTTCGATCTCTTCTGGTCTCAGCTCTCGGTTCTGCAGAGTACACAGATGGTTAGGAGTTCCTTGGCCCACACGTCTCCGGGTTTCTCATCCAGCCTGCCCCACAGTGTACCCAAAGCCTGTGCCTTATTCTACCCAGTTCTGTTCAGCTGTCTAGGTGTCTTAGGGATCCCTTTTCCCTGCAACCTGCCAGAGGACCCCTGTCCCCACAGTCTGCTGAGGTATAGAGCTCCTCTTAACAGAGGTAGATCCCAGGGTTAGACAGAACCTCATACTCTACCCAGCTGGCCTCAACGTCTCCGCAGGTCTGCCTTGCCCCCTGACCCTCTCCTGAGGACTGTCCCACCTGTCTAGTCAGAAATAGAAAACACTTCCTTTCTATTTCTGTAGTACTGGAGATGGAACCCTGAGCTTGTTACAAGCAAGCACTCCACCACCGGGCTGCACCCCCAACTCTTAGGTGGCTGTTTCTTGGGTTTCTACCCAACCCCATGCCTGGCATAGGGGTTCCCCGAGCTCTGCCCCACCCCTAGGGTTGCATGTCTTTCCTCTGACATCCTCTCTAGCCTTCACGCCTGCTTGGGAGTGATGAGGCTAAGGGACCAGAGCAGCAGGCAGGCAGAGTGACCGTACATACGAGCTGGGTAGCGGCGATGCTGGGTCGGAGGAAGATGCATGCTGGCCCCACCAGGCTGCCGAGCACTGAGTAGCCCTGTGTCCCCTCCTGCTCCTCAGCTCTGGGGCCAGGGCTGGGGCGGGAGCCCCCTAGGGGGGATCCAGGCCACTGCCAGCGTTCCTGTGGCAAAGTCAGCCATGAGCTGGAGCAATGCCCGCGTAGCCAGGTCTCCTGTAGCCCCTCTCCAGCCCTCACCAGCTGCTCCTCGCTCTGGAGCCCAGCACCTGACAGAGGGGGAGGGGCCTCTAGGTACACAAGACCCAGCTCCAGGCTGGAAGAGTTCACCCCTAACTGCCCAGTTGAGTAAACTAAAGCACAGAAGAGGTGATGGCCTTGGCCAGCTCACTGTGGCAGAACAAGACCTGGCCTCTAGCTCTGGTCACTCTGGTCAAGGCTGAGAGAGTCAAACCTGCACAGAATGGGTAGCTGGCCTAGCGACTTAGCAGGGGAGACCTAGGCAAGCCTGGGGAAGTCCAGGAAAACATCTCCTTCAAAGAAGGCATACTGATCTCCCCTCCATCTCCTCTGGAGCCAATCTTTAACCCAGCCCAATACCACCACATCTCTGGGTACTATCTGCCCAAGGCATGGGGTCACCCAGGTTTCTGGCCTATGTCTCCCCTTCACCTTCCTACCTTAGACCCCCGGTGCCAGGGCCGCTTGGCACAGTTCCCCATGGGTCTCTGAACCATGCCAGGTCCTGAGTCCTGGGAGGATGCTGTGGATTCTGCCAGCCCCCTGCTGTTTCCAGAGACAGCCTGGGAGCACTGGAGAGGATTTTCCTGGGGTTTTGTGGGCAAGATCAGGAGCGGGTGGGCAGGCGGGGAGCCCTGGGCCTGGGGCTTGGGCCCTAATCCAATCCGGGATTATCTCTGAGTATCTCTGTGAGTGTGTGTGTGGGTTTACTCAGAGGAAAGGCCCCCTGGAAGGCACAGTCTCCCAGATCTTCCTCAGGAGGGTCTTCTGAACAGTGCCCCCCCCCAACCAACCCGTCTCTCAGCCTTGCACTAATCTCCTCCAATCAGCCCCTTCAGAAGCATGCTTGGATCCCTCCAGAAGAAGTAAGGACCCAGTGCTTGTGCCAGTTGGATTCCCAACTCCTAGTGTGGCAACTGGGGACTGGAGGATGAAGTCCTCGGAGAGAGAGAGAACCTAGCTGCTTTTATTTCCGCCCAGTCTGAAGTTCCTGTGCACGCCTGTCAAAACCCTGTATCCATTCAAAGCTGGACATAGTGCATGGAGGGCCAACTCTGGGTACTGATCCCTCAGTGTCAACAGAGGTGGCATATGGGTTCTCTAGCTTCTCCTGACCACTCTGGTCACCTATATGTGGATTTGGTTCTGGGTGTGTTTTATAGTCAGCTGAGTCTTGGGGTCCCTTAGTAAAGAACAGTTTGTGTCCCTTACCTGTCCGTAGGCAGCCTGCACCTGGGCTTCCAGCTCACGGAGGAGGGCCCGTCTGCGGGCAGTAGGGCTGGCTATGTCTTGGCTGGGTCCTGCGGTGCCTGTGGATGGACTGGAGTCCCCTTCAGGGAGGCTGCCATCTGCTGGGCCCTCGGGTAGGGCCATGGGTATAGGCGTGGTACCTTTTCTGTCCCAGCTGGGTCTCCTCAACCTGTAGGTAGGTGGCCCAGTGCGAGCTGTGGCTATGTTTCGTTTCTAGCTCTGGGGTTAGGAGAGCCCAGCTTCTCTAAGGTCACTACTGTCTTCCATTGCTGCTCCCTCAGTCCGACTTTGAACTCTTCACCTTCCTCCTAGAGCACTCCCAACCTTCACAGGAGCACAGACTACACCCTGGGCTCCTCGCTGGCTCCCAAGCTGGCTGGCCTCCTTCGGCCCCATGTCCTGCCTGCACCTCTCTGGCTGGTGTCCCAATGTGTTCTTCCTGCTCCGTGTCCTGCTCGTTCTCCATCTGCTTTGGCCTTTGCTATCATCTCTGTCTTGGTAGAGCAGTGTTCTCACGACCCTCAGGCCCTCTCAGTCTCTCTGTTCTCCTCAGTTTCTCTCTGTGCCTTAACCTCTCTCTGTTCCCCTCAGCCCCTCTCTGTCTCTGTCTCTGTCCCTCTGTCCCTGTCTCTCTGTCTGCGTCTGTCTGTCTGTCTGTCTCTGTGTGTATATGTGTATGTCTCTGTCTGTCTGTTTCTGTGTGTATATGTGTATGTCTCTGTCTGTCTGTCTCTTTCTCTCTGTGTGTATATATGTCTGTCTGTCTACCTGTCTGCTCTCTCTCTCTCCTCTCCCTCTCTCTTTCTGCCCTTTCACTGTTTCCCAGGGGCTCTTTCTCAGTTCACTCTGTCTGTTTGCCCTTCCTACTCCTCCACCATTCACTTTCCCAGGACAGCTCCAAGATTCTGGGGAAGTATGCCACCTGCGCCTCTCTTTCCCACCTGGAGCCCCGGGATACCTTTGTTTCCACCTCTGCTTCCCCACCTCCTGAGTGAACCACCCAGACCTGTAAGCTTTTCTCAAGGAACAAGGGTAATGGTGCCCCTTGCCCCTTGCCCCTTGCCACACCCCAGCCACTCACCACGCAGCTGCTTACTCTCACTTCCAGAATGAGGTCAGCTATGGCCTGCTGGCCTGCTGTGGGCCCCTCATGATTTATTCACATGCCCTCTGCATCAGCCTTTGTCTCAGGGAACAAGATCCCATGCATGCCATGCCTGCCATCTGAGCTAGTGACTACCATCGACTCAGTGACCAGCGTGCAAACCTCAAGGCTGGAGGGAGAGTGGGGCGAAGGCGGGGCCTCCATCTCCCTTGGAGAGTGCTTGCCTAGCATACAGAAAGGCCCTGGGCTCAATACAGTTCAGAACAACTGGACGTAGTGTTGTGGACCTGTAAAATACCCGGAGGTAGAAGAATCAAAAGTTCAAGGTCATCCTTAGCTATATAGTGAGTTCCAGACCAGTCTGGGTTATAAAAGAAACCCTAGGGTGGATTTTAGTCCCAGGCCAGCAGCAGGGACCACGCAAAAGACCCCACCTTCTCTGAAGACTTCAGCCTCAAGTGCGTCTAACCAGGCAAGGGCCACCAAGCAGTCTGTCTGTACTTGGGAACACCCACCCAGGCAGGTGGGAGGAAGGCTCTGCTCGTTCTGTTGATGTTAAGTAGCCCTGTATGAGGCTGACAGTCATCAACAGTGATCTGGTAGAGCCCTGGAACCCTCAAGTAACACCGGGCAGAGCCCTTGGGAGGCAGGGGAGAGTATTGGTGGCCTCTATAGAAAGTATGGACAGGAAGATGGGGCACCAGAGGGTGGAGTTGGCTGAGTGCCAGGTCTGAACCCTCTGCCTGGGAGCAGACGACCAGCCTCACGTCTAAAACTTTTGATGAGGTAGGGCATCACCTTCGGCAGTGTAGGATTACAGTCAGTGAGAAAATACGGGACGGTTCCACAGGTTGTCT
The DNA here is from genome assembly GCF_021556685.1 of Rattus norvegicus. NCBI lineage: Eukaryota > Metazoa > Chordata > Mammalia > Rodentia > Muridae > Rattus > Rattus norvegicus. Next base: position 214,250,993 of record NC_141534.1, on the reverse strand, counting down.
GTCGGCGGGAGGACTTGCTGTGCTTGGGGATGAGATAAGGTGACTGGGAGTGAGTGGCGTCCACAAGGAGGGGACAGGCTGAACACACCTGAAGAAAGCTCTGAGATCTGGGACAGGCAAGACTGAAAGCTGTGTGGACCCTGGGCAGGTGGTCGGGGGCGGGAAGGGTTCTTGGTTATTGTTCACAGGACTTAGCATGTGGCCTTCTTCAGCCGCTCTGCACCAGGCAGGGACATCCTCAAACACAGTCCCCTGAAAGCATATTCTCTTATGTTCTGTGAGGTCTTAGAGGGGACCGACAGGGCTGGGTCCCCTGGGAAAGTACTTTACCTTCTGACCTTCTTTTCATTTTTTCCTGGTACTGGGGATTGATCCCTGGGCCTCATACATGCTAGGTAAATACTCCACTCATGCGCTACATCTCCACCCCTTTCTGTTTTTTCTCTCTTTTTCTTTTCTTTTTTCCTTTCCTCTTGTCAAGTAGCCAAGTAGCTGGGAACATAGGCATGAACAGTCATGAGTTCATTGATCTGTCTGAAAAAAAAAACAAACAAAAATGGAGGTTAACCTTGTATTTCTCTCTAGGAAGGTAGGAAGTAATGAGAAATGCGTGTCTCAAAGTATAGTCCAAGGTGGTTAGAGAAATAATTAGTCAAAAGTTAGTAGGCAAAGGTTTCCCATGAGGACAAAGGCATCTTCTCCTGGCTGGAAGCCCCTCCTGGCTTGCATCTCAGTGTCCTGGAAAGCTCATCTTGGTGTTTTCAATTAACTCATAATGATTTAGCCAAACAGGTTCAAACCCTGGTGTCCAGGGTTGAGAATCAATAGATCAGTGTACACTGGGTAGATGCCCTCAGGAGACAAGAGGTGGTGGCCTCTACAGAGGGGGTTGGTGACAAGAGGGTGGGGTTGGCAAGAGTGTCAACTCCAAGGTCTCCAGGTCTGAGTGCAGGAGATTAACCTTCTGGAACCTTCTGTCTGTCAGGATCAGAACCTTTGGCAGTGGTAGAAGGACAGCTGGCTGGACAACAGGATAGACTGGATGAGTGGCTAGTTGGAAGGGTAGATAATGAGATAAGTGGATAGAAGAAGGGGTGGATGGATGGACGGTTGGGTTGGTGGAGGGGAAATTGAATAGCTGGATGTATACATGAATAGATGAATGGGTAGGTGGACACTATCTGGTGAGCCAAATGTTGGTAAGTGGATAGATGGATTGCTTAGAGAGATATTGGAAGGGTTAATGAAAAGATGGATGACTAAGGTGGTAAAGGTTAATTGGGTGGGTAGATTAGTATGTGGGCATTTTGGTGGACTGATGTGTAGTGGGTGCACCTAATGCTTGCATTCCAATGTTAGTATGGGTCCCCCAAAACTGTTTCCCCCAAAGACAAGAGAGTCCGCAAGTAAGACATTGAGCGACCCTGCCCCCAGTTAGTTCTGATTGGTAAATAAAATGCCGGCAGCCAATAGTTGGAAAGAAAAGACATAAATGGGGTTTAGGTTTCCTGGGCTTGGGACCATGAGGAAGGAGCAAGGGGGAGAGAGCCACCATGCCTTAGAAAAGTGTGTAGGAGAGAGACAAGAGCTGCCATGGGTAGAGAAACAAGGAGAGCACCCTGGGCTCTGTGCCAAGAGAACGTGGTCCAGGAGGCTGACCAATTGGAGTTAAGAGTAGCCAAGATGGGACATAGACATTAGTAAGTAGTAACTCGGAGTTATTGATAGGAGGTAGATTCTAACAGCATGGAGGGCAGGCAGTTACCCAGCTCAGTCTAGAAAGGTTGTGTGTGTGTGTGTGTGTGTGTGTGTGTGTCTCATTCAGGAACATAGCCATTGAGGTGGCTTGTGCCAGGTTTTATTAAAATATTCCAACTGCACTAATGGGTGAGTGTTTGTTGAATGGATAAATGACTGAATAGAAGGAAAGACAAATGGATGGAGGTAGGGAGAGGGCAGGTGCAGGAATCTTTTAAAAATATTTATTTTATTTTATTTTGTGTATAGGTATTTTGCCTGCATGCATATTACATTTTTGGTTGTGAGTCTGGCCTTTAACGGCTGAGCCATCTCTCCAGCCCGTGCATGAATATTACAGACAATTGTGAGCTGCCATAAGGATGTTAGGAATTGAACCCGAGTCCTCTAGAGGCGTGGCCGGTGCCCTTACCTGCTGAGCCATCTCTTCAGTCACAGGTGCAGAATCTTATACCCCCACCCCCTTTTTGGATCTGGTCGCACTCTGTAGCCTAAGCTGGCCTAGAACTCACTGTGTAACCCAGATGGTCAGTAAAGATACCTCAAATCCATGGCAACCCTCTTGCTTTGGCCTTTTCAGTGCTGGACGTGCAGGCATGAACCCCAGTGCCTGAGTTATAATCTCCGTTGTAGTAAATAATACTATTTAATTGGGGTTTCTATCCCACCTTAGATCATTCAGTTCCCAGATAAAAGACACAAAACTTTTATATTTATAATAAGTTTAGACAGCACTAGAACTGGGCAGATATTAACTCTCTACGCTATTTTGTCTACTCCCCTGTTAAATAACCCCAAGATATCACTTGTCACCTGGGCTGCTCTTACTCTGACAGGCCCTTGTGATCTGTTTGTCCTCCTGATCCCTTAACTCCATGGCACCTTTCTCTCTCTCCCTTGTGGTCTCTGCTTCACACCCCACCCCTGGGAACCAAAGCCCACCTACTTACCTCTCTTCTGCCCAGCTACAGGCTGGGGATCTTTACTGACCAATCAGGGATAACTTGGGGGACAAGGTTACATACCATCACTTGGTGTATGAGTTATCTCCTTGTCTCTGGGGGCAACCAGACCTTGGGAGCCCATACCTAGTATTATAACATGACACCAAGCAGAAGGCCATTTCAGGAAGGTCACCTGCTAGCCTTAGCCTCTCCAGGTGACATCAGCCCACCCTATTGGGCAGATTCTCTGCAGATCAACAACATGGCTTTTGTGTGTGCATGTGTGTGTGATGTTTATATAAATGTCTCTGCACCGTCCACCTTGTTTTGTTGAGACAGGATAACTCACTGGCCTGCAACTCACCAAGAAGAATAGGCCTTCTAGCTAACACACCCCAAGGGACCCGATGTCTCTGCCTTGCACTGGGATTAAGGTTACATGCCAACATGACCAGCATCTTTAACCTCAGTTCTGGAGGTCAAACTCTGGTCCTCATCCTTACACCCCAAGCACTTTACCAATTTCGCCATCTCTGTAGTCAGGGTTATATTGTTTATAAAGCATGATTTAGGGTGGAAACCATAGCTACAAAGGTATTCCCTAATCATTTATTGACATAATCAACACATGAGTAAAGATATGTCTGTCATCCCCTGACTTTCAAATGCAACACCTCTGATGACAAAGATAATGTCATCTCTGTCAGAAGTCTTCAAGGAGAGGCTAAGGTTAGTGGATGACTTTCCTGAAGTGGTCACCTGTTGTTTGTTTTTGTTTTATTTTATTTTTGGCACGGTCTGAGATGGATGAACTCTTGGAGGTAAGACCCAAGAGACTTTGTCTCAGGATTGATTTTTGCTACTGATATGCCTTTTCTGCCATTATTAAATTCACATCACAATTCCTGGGCATTAGTCCACCCCTCAGGCAGATTTTCTGCAGATCAACAAAGGTGTACTACTGTCTTGTGGTGATGCTATGCAGACAAATAGATGGCTTCTTAATTCCTAATAGTGATCCTATAGAATTCCTAAAATTATACAGATAATTTTGGGCCCTCTGTAATATGAAAACTGCAAATGGGACTCTGCAAGCCTTCATATGTCATAATTTAATTGCATGAAGATAGAAAGTAGGCGTGTAACAGATTTAGGATTAAGGATAACGATCTTTGGGGTTGGGGATTTGGCTCAAGCGCAAGGCCCTGGGTTCGGTCCCCAGCTCTGGAAAAAAAAAGATAACGATCTTTAGGCTGTAAACTATTATCCGATAACTGAAGGCCATAAACTGAGAATGAATCATTTACTGTAGGTGCAAGGACAGAAGATAAAATATTGACTGGATTTATCTATACAAAACTTCAGTACTAATGAGACACGAGGCAGATGATAAGCCTTTTGACAGAAACGTGCTAACTTAGATTGATAGTCTTAGATTCTCAATGATCCTGTGGGGCTAGAGACAGATATGAATGTTTACTTAGATAGCCAGCCTTAATGGAAATGCATGTGACACCGCTGCCATAACTCCTTATTCATTTATAATTTGAATTTATGCTTGCATTTTTGTGAACTTCTGAAAACAGAGGCTTGGAATACCATGTGATCTATTCTCCTAAAAACATTAAGTAGGCAGGAGGAGAACAGACGAGAAACAGAGTAGAAGTGAAATAGAAGCAGAAGAGAGAGCAAAATAGAGCTGGGGAGAAAGAGAAGAGAGACAGCGGAGTACAACAGAGCTGGGGAGAAAGAGAAGAGAGGCAAAGCCAGGTGGAGCACAGAACAGGGAAGGAGCCACAGAGAGCACACAGCAGCAGCAGGCTTCTTACCAGGACAGGATAGAGCAGGCTTCTTACCCACAAGGACCAAGGACGGAGCTCTTTTCTAACAGACTCGGCTTCCTTTCTTTCATTTAGCAATAGGAAGATAGGAGCTTTTTCTTTCTCTATGCAATGAAGGTTGGAGCTTATTTTTCATCCAGAATGAGTGAGTTCTTTCTACACTGGTGCTTGGGCTTTTGTTCTGTCATATATATATATATATATATATATATATATATATATATATATACACATATATATATGTATATATACATATACATATATATGTATGTGTGTGTGTACTTACACACACACACACACACACACACATATATATATATATATATATATATATATATATATATATATATTTGACGGTAAGTGTAGATGTGTATGTGTAAGTATTTAAGTTGATGGGTCAGATTGTTGGGCCCAACAAAAAGGTACACATATGTATGGATGTCTGTATGAATGTAAGAATGTTTCTATGCACATTTGCTTGTGTGAAAGTTTTTCTTTCTGTGGGAGTGACTTTCTTCTCCTGGTTCAATAAAAGTTAATTGCTCCAAGCCTCCCTCCTCCTGGCCAGTGAGAGGCAAGGCTTCCAAGTGAGAAAGGAGCCCTAGCAACTAATCCTTTACTTAACCATTACTCTTTAACAATTGGACTTTAAATCATCTGAGGCCTGTGGCTCCTGACCTCAGAGTCACCTAGAGTCAAGATAGGTAAAATGTTATTATAGACAGCAACTTTTATTCTCTCAAAACCAAGTTTTGCCCCCACCCCCACACTCCTAGAGTCTTCACATTGTCCCCCATGGGCTAAGCCTCACCTGAGAAGCACCGCACACAGGCCAAAGTGAGTGAGGCCTAGAGAAGTGGGAGTGCTCTAGCTTGATGGTGCAGTTCTCAATGGCGTGACCACTGCCCAAGTGAGTCCAGTGTCCTTTATAACAAGTGGTCACATGACCCCGAAAACCCAAAGTTGAAACCTAGATCTGTACTCAAGAAAAAAGAGTGCCAGGTGGTGTCACAGGCCTTTAATCCCAGCATTTAAGAGGCAGAGGCAGGCAGATCTCTGTGAGTTGGAGGCCAGCCTGGTCTAGAGTGAGTTACAGGACAACCAGGGCTATACGGAGAAACCCTGTCTAAAAACCAACCAACCAACAACAAGCCCCCATAATCTTCCATAAACCTAGAGTCATTATTTGTAGCAGCTAGGGTTAAACAACCCAAAGATTCATCAGCAGACAGCGAGTAAGTCCAGAATCTAGGCTGGCATGGTGGCACACAACTGTAATTCCAGCACTGGCGAGGAGGGTGGGCTTCAGTTATAAAAGGAGACCCTACCTCAAAAAAAAAAAAAAAAAAAAAAAAAAAAGGAAGAAAGAAAGTCATGCCCAATGGCAAAAACCACACGTGGTTTCTTTCTTGAAGCAGAGTTTCGTGTGGTCCCGGGTGCCTTTGAATTCTCTACATGGTTGAGGATGACCTTGAACTTCTGAACCTACTACCTCCAACTGCCGCATGCTAGGATTACAGGCAGGAGCCATCATGGCTGGTTTATAAGGTGCTGGGGACTGAATACAAGCCAGCTTTGTGTGTGGTAGGAAAACACTACCAACTGATCTACCTCTCCAGCACCATACAATGGAGTATTTTTCAGCCATAAAGAAGTTATAAAGTAGGGGACTGGAGAGATGGCTCAGTGGTAAGAGCACTGACTGCTCTTCCAGAGGTCCCAGTGGCATCCACATGGCAGCTCCCAACTGTCTGTAACTCCAAGATCTGACACCCTCAAACAGACATACATTTGGGCAAAAAAATGTACAAAAAATTAAAAGAAATAAATTATTTTGAAAAAAGCTGTAAAATAGCCAGGTGGTGGTGGCACATGCCTTTAATGCCTTTAAACAGAAACTGGATAATCTCTATGAGTTCAGGGCCAGCCTGATCTACCAAGTAAGTTCCAGGACAGCCAAGGCTACATAGGGAAATCCTGTCTCAAAAAGCAGAACAAAAAGTTATAAAGTATTAACACATGCCCCAACACGGATGAATTTTGGAAAAGATCACCCTAAGTGAAAGGAGCCAGAAAAATCAAATAAATACTGTATGAGTCTATTCATATGACTCGGCAGAGACGAAAATCCTTGGTGCTCTGGTGTTGTGGTTTGAATGGAATGGTCCCCATAGACTCCTGTGTTTGAACGCTTGGCGCATAGGTACTGGCACTATTAGAAGGTGTGGCCTTATTGGAGGAAACGTGTCACTGTCATGCTGCTTTTAAAGTCTCCCCTTGTCAAGCTAGTGTGACACACAGTCTTGTTCTGCTGTGTGTGGATAAAGATGTAGAGCTCTCGGTTCCTTCTCCAGCATCATTCCTGCCTGTATGGTGCAGTGCACCCTGCCATGATGATAATGGACTAGACCTCTGAACTGTATCTCCCCCAGTTAAATGTTTTCTTTTATAAGAGTAGCCTTGGTCATGGTGTCTCTGTTGGCTTACAGACAATTCTGCTAGACTCCTCCCAGTGACCTAGTAACAGTGTATCAGGCAGTGTTTAAGACGACTGCTTACTATCTCAGCCAACCTCCTCCTCCTCCTCCTCCTCCTCCTCCTCCTCCTCCTCCTCTTCCTCCTCCTCCTCCTCCTCCTCCCCCCTCCTCCTCCTTCTCCTCCTCTTCCTCCTCCCCCTTCCTCTCCTTCCTCCTCCTCCTCTTCCTCCCTCCCTTCTTCTCTTCCTTCTTCCCTCCCTGGCCAGCCTCTTCTGCTCTTTCTCTTTTTCTGCCCTTCTCTTTCTCCCTTTCTACCACTTCACCAAGTCCTCCTCCCCCTTTTCCTACAAAAAGCAATAAAATTCCCCTTTAGCAGATCTGTCATGTGGTGTGATTTCTCAGGGGGATACCTTGGCACAAACCTGCCAGGTACTTCCTCACGCCTCCCGCCCCCCCCTCCCCCACCACATCTTATTTCGTAACACTGGCACCAAAAGACTCCGGAGGCTCTTCCTGTGTTTGCTTCTCGTGGGTCTAAGTCACACTCCAGGACCCTATATCCAACCTGCCACCACCTGCAGCGACTATACTCACCTATCCCTCATCACCCCATCCACCAATGACACTTAGGTAAGTTTCCCTGTTGGTCTTTTTAACTTCTCCCGGAGCCCGAGGAACTCACAGACTGTCCTGTCCTCGGAGCTGCAACCCTGCCGTTTCCGCAGGCCTAACCGGGCTATTGTGCCCTCCTCTGTTCTTCCTCAAACCTTTTTGTGGATGATACCCTCTACAAGAGCTCGGTTCCCCTTCTCACCTTCTGGCTTCCTCAAAACCCCTGGTACCAGGCAATGAGTCTCTCCTCTGGTTTAGCCGGGCTAAGCCACTGACCCCCATTGAGTTGTGGTTGGTCTTCGTTCTTCCTCTCTGAGTCTGAGGATGCCCACGACTACAGGCTGCAGTGATATTCCACTTCCCTTTCTCATCCACAGGAATGATCCTCTCATTCCCCTCTTGGGATGCCTCTTAGAAAACCTCCAGCCTCTACACTGGTCCTAAATGTCTTTCCAATCATATTTCTACAAATACTACGAGCGACTGGGGAAATGGGAAGGGGTTCTCTATTTCTCTTTTCTCTAAACCCCATTTCTTCATGCCTGGTCTCAGTTAAAGGACTCCTGAGAGTTAACATTTGCCTGTAAATTTTATTCCAAATTCAGCCTGCCCATGTGGTCCTGCACACCCCTCCTCACTCCTGCAGCTGGTCTGCACTAGGAAGGCTGTCTCTCTTCTTCGTAGACTCAGGTTTTATTACTATTTCCAGATTCTCACAGACACAGACAAGTGATCTCAAATATCTTATACGCATTTGCTCTGTCCTACATTAAAATTCTACTTTCCCAATCTTGAAAAGATTTTATCTCTGATTTCTTTACATTTTGCTCTCAATTTTTTTTTTATCTTAAGGTTATGCTGTAAACTCTCATCTAAGGATTTATAAGTTGCTCATTGGCTATGGATTAAAATCTATATAACCTACAGTAATATTTGGCTTTATTCAGCTCTTGTTTAGGACATATATATTTGTATGTAACTCAAATTCAACCCTATGTGTATGTAACTTGGATTAACTCTATGTATATATCCATATAATTTGGATGCAACTCTCATTTAAGGAAAAAAATTACAAAAATTGATACCTACGAGGAAAAATGTTTTAGATATTAGTAATCATGTGACTTTACCATCTTAAGAAAACCATATCACATGAAGCAACAATTCTAAAACTGATCAACCGTAATGAACAGTTTATTATTTTGTCATCTTTTAGACTAAGAAAGCGACAAGTCTCATATTTTAAATTGGTGTGGATTTTTGTGTGATGATAAAAATCAAAGTTATATTTTTACAATACACTGTGTATGTGATTCAACCCTGATTTAAAATGTTTCTTATATGATGATGAAATTTCAAGATCATAAAGGTAATTCTGATTAACAAGGGCTAATTTAGAATGTGTGTCTAACCACTTGTGTCTTTGCTGGTATTTGGCCACTGCGTGCTTGTGTGAACGGATTCTGTTTCTTTCTCCTGCCACCAGCCACCTTGGTTAAATCCACCTCTTGGTTTTCTTTCCACTAGATCTAATGTAGTAGGGATTTGGATGTTGTTTAAGTATGGATAATTTTTAAATCATTTCATCTGTTCTACTGCTATTTTATGCTGTTTCGCCTTCCTGCGAGCTCTGAAAATGTGTCTTAAGGCAGGGTGAAATCATCTCTCCCATGTTCCTCCTCCACAGAAAAAAGCCTCATCTGCTGGGCTTAATGGTCAGACTTCCTCTGCCTGCAATGCCGCAGAGACCACACGAACCTGGGCGCACTATCTAGGCAGCGGACTATGGACTAATCTCTGTTGTTTTAATCAATACATGGCCTCTACATTAAAAGTTATCCTTTCAGATCTCTGATTACATTGTTGACTAAGCTGACTGTAGCTTGATAACTTGAGAACAGGCAATGAGCTTCTCAGCCCACAGTGATCCACCACGGTGGTAGCTCATTAGTTAATTCACTAGCTAGTCAAGGTGCCAGAACTCTAGTTTAAAAAGCAGATAGGTTTGCCTTGCTCACAGGTAACAGGTAAAAGGTAAACAGGTTTCAGCTGTAATTTAAACTTTAAAAGTTCAGAGCTCAGGGGCTGGGGATTTAGCTCAGTGGTAGAGCGCTTACCTAGGAAGCGCAAGGCCCTGGGTTCGGTCCCCAGCTCCGAAAAAAAAAAAAGAACCAAAAAAAAAAAAAAAAAAAAAGTTCAGAGCTCTAACATCGATCAATGGAGTTCTGGTCAATTATTACCCTAGTTCTGGTAAAACATTCCACTACACAATCAATTATCATAGTCACAAGTTCAAGATTTTGTTTCCTTTATCTTTTAACTATAGACTTAACATGTTTATCATTATTCTAAATTTATGTGCATCTAGTCTTCCAGATAGAAGGAAAAAGCCCCACTTGCCCCTTCTGCTCTGCAGAAGGTTTCTCTTCCCTGAGGTCACCTTAAGGAGTCTCATAGTTTTAACAAAAAATTGTTACCAAGCCTCTACTATGACACAAAGATGGTATCTACTACCTTTTTCTCCAATATGGATTTTAATACAAACAATTTAACGAGCCAAAATTTTATCTCCTTTTGAAAACCTAAAAAGAGTGTAGTAAATTTCAGGAAACCCACTTGGATCCACCTCTCATGGGTCAAATGGACTCCATCTGGATAAGTACCCCTGACAGTCAACAGCCCCAGTTTCCCACCTGTTGCCTATTCCAGAGGCTGGGCTTCCTCCCCCAGTTCCATGGTTTGGGAACTCCTCTCCCCCAACTACCAAGTCCATGGGCCTAAAGGTTTCAAATATACACTCAAGAAAAAGGTTTTTTCCTAACCTATTTAACTTTATTTTCTGCCTCATATGTGTGTGTGTGTGTATGTGTATATATGTGTGTGTATGTCTATGTGCATGTGTGTGTATGTATGTATGTGTGTGTATGTCTATGTGTATGTATGTGTGTATATGTATGCGTGTGTATATGTGTATGTGTATGTATGTGTGTGTATGTCTATGTGTATGTATGTGTGTATATGTATGTATGTGTGTGTATATGTGTATGTGTGTGTGTGTGTGTGTGTGTGTGTGTGTGTGTGTATCACCTGCCACCATTACTACCTGTGCCGCCACCAGTTGTGGGTGGCCTGGCAGCGTTTAAGAAGACTGCTTGCTACCTCAGCTCTTCTTCTCCTCCTTCCTCTTCCTCTTCTTTCCTTCTCCTTCTCCTCCTTCCTCTTCCTCTTCCTCCCTTCCTCTCTCTCTCTCCCTCTCCCTCCCCCCTCTTCCCACATGTTCCTGGCCAGCCTTTCTTCCTCTCTTCCTCTCTTTCTGTCCTTCTCTGTTCTCTTTCTACTCCTTCTCCAAGTCTTCACTCCCCTTCCCCTGCAATAAACAACCCTTATATCAGGTCTGTCACATGGTGTGGTTTCTCAGGGGGACACCTTGGCAGGGGCCTGCCAGGTACTCTCTTACCCGACCACCACTACTTTATATTTCACAACAGTCTCTTCCCAGCAATGGAAGACCCCGTGATGAGGAGTCACTGCTAATGGGCTCAGGGCTTCTTTGGGGGTTTAATGACAGTGTTCTGGACTTGGACAGCGGTGACAGTTGCTCAGTGCTGAATATATTAAAACCCACAGAACAAGGCTGGAGAAATGGCTCAGTGGTTAAGAGCTCTGGATGCTCTTCTATAGGACCCTGGTTCGATTCCCAGCACCCACATGACAGCTTGCAACTGTCTGTAACTCCAGTTTCAGGGTGTCTGATGTCTTTCTGGATTCTTCAGGCAGTGTATGCCCATGCTGAACTTGCAGACCAACCACCTATACAGTTAAAAAAAGAAAAGAAAGAAAGAAAAGCCGAGAGAATATCCATTGTACTAGGGTGAACTTTACACAAACCAAGGCACTTTATGTCTTTAAATTGCCCTAAAAATAGGTGTGGGTAGACAGACAGTCTCAAGGTGGGCGTAAACAGAGGAAGCTGCTTGGCCCATTGAACTGTCAAGGATCTGCTTCTGGGGTGTTAGAACTGAAGAACTTCATCTTTAGACAGCCACCCGAGAACTCTGTGAAGAGGGATAGCCCACATGGCCACAGAAAGATCTCCTATGGGTTATGGGCTGGAAAGATGGCTCAGTGGTTAAGAACACTGACTGCTCTTCCAGAGGTCCTGGATTCAAATCCCAGCAACTACATGGTGGCTCACAACCGTCTGTAATGAGATCTTATGCCTTCTTTTGGTGTGTCTGAAGACAGCTACTGTGTACTTATATATAATAAGTAAATAAATCTTAAAAAAAGGAAAGATCTCCTATGTCAGGTAGTCGTTCTTTCTTCAATCAATCTTTAATTAATTTACCAGGTAGTTTTTCTCGACCATAATTTCTGAAGTCAGCAGTGTAGGAAGTGAAGGGTGTGCTTTGGTTCATAGCTCAGAAGGCTCAGACTGTGGTCTTGGTGTCCTGTGCTGAGGGAGCCCATCATGGTGGGACCATGTGTAGACAAAACTGTTCACTTCCCAGAGAGAAAGAGAGGGGCTGATTTTCTCTACATTCTCTTCAGAGCATGCATGCAACCAGCAACCTAACTTCCTCTACTGGGGAAATGGCTCAGTTGGTGAAGTCCTATCACACAGGCACAAGAACCTAAATTCAGATTCCCATCACCCACATAAAAGCTAGGCATGGGGCTGGGGACTTAGCTCAGTGGTAGAGCGCTTGCCTAGCAAGCGCAAGGCCCTGGGTTCGGTCCCCAGCTCCGACAAAAAAAAAGAAAAGGAAAAAAAAAAAAAAAAGGTGGGCACAGCAGCAAGTCTTGTTACCAGAGTGCTAGGGGGAAATAAGGGTAGGGGTGGAGAATTCCTGGGCTCATTGGCCGGCCCACAGAGCCGAACTGAGAGCCCTGCTAGAGATCATGTCTCAAAAATTAAGGTGCAGGGTGATAGACAAACACACCCTTTGACCTTGACTTCTGATGTGCATGTGCAAACTTGCTCGGGCACACACACACACACACACACACACACACACACACACGCACGCACACACACACACACACGAGTTCCACCTTCTCCTAACACAGTTGTTCGTTCTCAACCTTCCTAATCCTCTGACCCTCTAATACAGTTCCTCATGCTGCAGTGACACCCAACTATAAAATTATTTTCATTGGTATTTCACAACTGTAATTTTACTACGGCTATGAATTGAATGTAAATATCCGATATGCAGGATATCTGATGTGCAACCCCTGGGAAATGGTGGTTCGATCCCCCTGTCCCCCAAAGGGTTGTGACCCACAGGTAGCAAACCACTGTGCTAACAGTACCACAGTCTGATAACCAAGTCTTTAATACATAGACCTTTGGGGGTCACCTATTCAAAGTATAGCATCTGCTTTCCCAAGTCTGTGATGCTTCTACCTAAGGAAGGAATGTCTTTGAGATACCATGTCCCATCAGCATAATGGCAACACGCCTCTCCCTTCCTCTATAACTTCTTCCCAGGGATGCTTGGGGGATGAAATGAGATCGTTTCTATGAAAGCTCTTAGTAAGCGGCTCTGTGCTGGGCAGATGTTCCCCCAGCTGTGAGCCAGGGATGAGAGCCCAACTCTGGCACCACCTCCTCCACTCCCTCCTAGCCCCACAGTGCTGCCGGCTCAAGGGAGGGGAACTGCTTCCCTGCCATGAGCCTTGGTTATTAGGGTTCTCCTGATTGGGGTAATCTTGGTGCCCCCAAGTTCCAGATGGATGGTTCTTTGTAGCTCTGACCCACAGAGAGCTCTGCTCCATCGAGGGACCCTAGTGGGGGACTGGCTGGAGTCCTGGGTGTGTCAGGAGGATTGGCCTCCCAGGCTTGGGAGATGGCTCAGACTGTGAGCTGCTTGCCTTGCAAACACAAAGACCTGACTTGAACTCCCATGACCCACATTAAAGCAAACAACACAAAAGGTTGAACATGTAATGGAGAAAAGACGGTCAGTCTTTGGGGCTCACTGGCCCCCCAGCCTTCCCTGCTAGATGAGTTCCAGCCCAGTGTGGGACCTGTTGTCCTGTTCAGAAAGGTAGATGGCAGTGAGAAACAACACTCACAGTTAGACACAATACACACACACACACACACACATACACACACACACGCCACATACACATACACCCATCACACACACACACACATGCCACATACACATACACCCATCACACACACACACATGCCACATACACATACACCCATCACACACACACACACACACATGCCACACACACATACACCCATCACACACACACACACACATGCCACATACACATACACCCATCACACACACACACATTTTAAGCAGAAAAGGAGAGACGGAGGGAGGGATATGAAGAAATTCTTATCACCACCTTCACTTATTAACACCTTAGCTGTTCTCAACTGCCTCAGTTTTGCGGTAATTTTATTTATTTTTTATTTTATTACTATCGTGTGTGTGTGCGTGCGTGCATGCCACAGTGGTTGGAGGGATGAGAGGAGCACCCTTGGGAGTCTGCTTTCTCCTTTCACTGTGGGTTTCAGGAATTGAGCTCATGTCATCAGGCTTGGTGGGAATTCCCTGAGCTTTCTCACTGGCTCTGATTTATTTCATTGTCTGCTAACATTTATTTTATTTTTACTAATGTGTGGAGGGGATGTGCCTGTAAGTGCAGGTGCCCTCTGAAGCCAGAGGACTTGGACTCCCTGGAGCTGGTGCTGTGTGCTGCCTGGTGTGGCTGCTGGGATCTGAATGCAGATCCTCTGCGAGAGCAGTGCATGCTCTTAGCCACTGAGCCGCCTCTCCAGTCCCTCAGCACCTTCCTCCTTGGAGCTCACAGCACTAAGAGTCCAGGTCTGCACTACCACCCTGTGCTCCAGTGGGGCAGTTTATGTTGCAGAAGTATATTGTGAGGTGACATATTCTGTTTCTCTTCAACAAGAATGTATGGAGGGGTAGTTAAAAAGTGAGGTTCCGGGGTTGGGGATTTAGCTCAGTGGTAGAGCGCTTGCCTAGCAAGCGGAAGGCCCTGGATTCGGTCCCCAGCTCCGAAAAAAAGAAAAAAGAAAAAAAAAAGTGAGGTTCCCAGCCTGGCAGTGGTGGCACAATCCTTAAATCCCACACTCAGGAGACAGAGACAGAGACAGGTGGATTTCTATGAGTTTTGAGACTGGCCTGGTCTATACAGCAATTTCCAGGTCAGCCATGGCTACACAGAGGTCAGAGAAACAGTCTCAATAGATAGATAGATAGATAGATAGATAGATAGATAGATAGATAGATAGATAGATAGATAGATAGATAAGTAGATAGATAGATAGACAGACAGACAAAGTGAGTTTCCCAGGGAACTGACCAGATCAAGCCTGTTTAAATCCTGTTTACTAGCTGTGTGGCCTTGGGCATGTCACTTCATTTCTATGTTTCAGTTTCTGTTTCTATGAGACAGGAAAGTGCTAGTCTTGAGGATTGATACATGTAAGCCTTAACTCTTCCCTAAGAGTTTCCTGTTACAGTATCACCAAGACAAGAGGGGATGGTTCATTAGTTAAAATCCCTTTATTCTTTTCTTGAAAAGACAGGTACTTGCTATATAGCTCTGGCTGACTTGGTGATCTTGGTGTAGACCAGGCTGGCCTTGAATTTGAATGGGCTGCCTCTCTTTGTATTTTGAGTGCTGGCTGTCCCTGGAACTCTCAGACTAGACTGGGCTGAACTCAGAGATCCTCTTGCTTCTGCTTCTAACCACCGCCTCTCTGTATTGCCTTATTTTTACAAGGAGCATTTATTATTATACCATGTGCTCTTGGCTGGAGAACTTCATGCATGTAAGCCACCGTCCAAAAACCCCTGAGGACACAAGAATCCGCATGGTTTGGGCGTGTTAAGGTGTGAGGCTTACCATGTGTGCCTCTTGCAAACAGCACCACAGACATGAAGGTGAATCTACCCTGCCTGCCAGGAACCTGGTACATTGAACTCGAAAACGTGATTCTGGGGCAGTGTGGGATATCTGAGGGGGTGGAGCCTCGTTGTAAATATTAGGCCCCCGGGTCACTTCCTTTGTTTCTGCTGAGCTTGCACCACACTGCATCTGCCCTACAGTGAGTAGGAACCCGGAGGTGGGGGGGGGGAGGGGCAAAGTAACAGCCTCACTCCCACCTCCTATCCCCACTTCTACCTTCCCCTGGGTCCTGCAGCCTGGGCAGGGTCCTCCCTAATCGTGCCTTTTGTCTCTCTGTCCTAGTGCCACCTTACACCATCATCTATTTCCCCTCCCGAGGTGTGGCCTCAGCGTTTTCAAGATGAAGGGCACAAGCCATAGTCACTCCTGGGGAACCCCTCAACACTGGTGCTGGAGGGATGTGGCCAAGACCACGTTGGGGGCAAGACCGAGACTTGGGGCGGGACTACAATTGTGGTTGGTGGGGCCAGGACTGACCTCTTAGCCTCCATAGGCAGCTACACTGTCTGTCACTTTTCCTCCTTCCCTGTGCCGGTGGGGCTGGGTCTTGGCTTGCCAAGATAATGTTAGGACATGGCCTCTACCACCACATTTTTTCCCTCCCTTCGAGGCTCCCAAGCTAGTTTAGTCCACTTGTCAGCTTTCCAGTCTCCCAAACTCTCCCAGGATGCTCTGAGGGTGGGTCTCTTCGCTGTGGCCTCATCCCCATCCTGCACCCCAATACAGGGCACTGTGAGGTTATGCGCATGCTGCTAGCCGACCAGGGCCAGAGTTGGAAGGAGGAGGTGGTGACCTTGGATGTTTGGGAGCAAGGCACATTCAAGGCTTCCTGTGTGAGTGTCTCCCCTTGCCCCGTGGGTCTGAGATTGGGACGCACGCAGCCTTAGGGTGCTGTGTCTAGGGCTGGGGCAGCTAGGTTCAGCACCCCTTACAGAGAGGTCTTCTCCTAGCTGTTTGGGCAGATCCCCAAGTTCCAGGATGGAAAGCTCACTCTGTACCAATCGAATGCCATCCTACGGCACCTGGGCCACTCCTTCGGTGAGTCCTGAAGCCCAGCCCTGAAAGACACCAGCAGATGCTCCTCAAAATGTCCTGGGGCTTTGAATGGCCTCACCTGCAGCCATCAATGTCCCACCTGGCTGGAGGGCAAGTGGGTTACCCTAGAGATGGTGCAGGGCCCAGGTTCCAGAAGGCTACCCGTGTCTGCTGGGCTGCCTGTTGTTCGTACAGCCAGGGGCTGTGAGTTTCCAAGTGGTATTATTTTTCTAATGACATTCCATAAGAGGCTATGAGTTCCTATGTGTGACAGTGAGTTGGGGCTAGATGCTTCCCAGTAGACCTTCCTGTCCTTTGTCTTTCTAACTTGGCCATACATGAGTCTGGGAAACCCACAGTCACAGTGAGGAGGTCTCGCCTGTTTGAAGAATGGCAGGGTTGGGGATTTAGCTCAGTGGTAGAGCGCTTGCCTAGGGAGCGCAAGGCCCTGGGTTCGGTCCCCAGCTCCGGGGGGGGGGAAGAATGGCAGGGCCGAGGCAGAGGCAGGCTGTTCTCTCTCTGGGTCTGGTTAGGAGAGGGATGGCTGGAGTTCCACAATGCTGTGATAACCTGGAGATAGACAGGTAGACAGATTGTTTTAGGGGGAGTACGAGCCAGAGTCTTTGTCTTTCCTTAATATAACAGATCCAGATGGCAGGTCTGGCCCCCAAAACAGGTCTGGGCTTCAGTTGGTTTTGGCCCTGGGGGTTGGTACCCTCCCTGTGAAGGTAAGGCATGGCTGAGGTAGGCAGGGAAGACCTCCAAAGCAAGGTTAGAGAGTAGGGCCCTATAGGCCCAGGCTGAGGTCTGAGTGGGCATGTAGAGAAGATTACAGAACCTGAGCTGGCTGCTTGCCTGCTGACCCAGGGCTCTACGGCAAAGACCAGCAAGAGGCAGCACTGGTGGACATGGTGAACGACGGACTGGAAGACGTGTTCAGGCGCATTGCATGGCACTATCTCCATATCTGTGTATGTAGGGGCCATAGGCTAGTGCCACAGGGTGGTCAGGAAAGGGAAATCACTTTGGTCTATCTGGCTGCACATCCCCCAACGGGGTCATTTCTGACCGCAGAAGGAGGACAAGGGCCAATATAGGAAGGAGCTTCCAGGACACCTGAAGCCATTTGAAACTCTTCTGGCCCAGAACAAGGGTGGCCAATGCTTCATTGTTGGTGACCAGGTAAGCACTGGGTCAGGCCTTCCCCAACCTACTCATTGTCAGATCCTTTCTCAGAAAGGTAAACTGAGGCCAAGTTCCCTAATGAGGTAGAAGCAGGAAGCATCCAGTGTCTTGCTCCATGGATTTTCAACCCATCCTGCCTCAGCTGAAGCCGTATCACACCCTTGTCCCGTAGATCTCCTTCGCCGACTACCGCCTACTGGATTTACTTCTGAACCTAGAGCTCCTGTTCCCTGGTTACTTGAAAGACTTCCCCCTGCTCTCCGCCTATGTAGCGCGTCTCAAAGCCCGACCCAAGCTCAAGGCCTTCCTGGAGTCTCCTGAGCATGTGAACCGTCTCCTTGCTGCTTGCATAAAGATGTGAGCCCACCTGCCTCCCCCAGCCCACAGCCCAGACCAATAAAAAAGATGGCAGGAGCCAGTGCCTAGCACACCTTTAATCTTAGCACTTGGGAGGCAGAGGCAGGTGGATCTCTGTGGGTTCAAGGCCAGCCTGGTCCACAAAGTGAGTTCCAAGACAGTCAGGGCCTGTCTCAAAAAACAAAAACAAAAACAAAACAACTAATGGCAGGAAGCCGCACTGTGGGCTTAAGGGGCAAAGGTGAAGACACAGTGGACACTCTATAGGATTGACACCTAGAGCCACCATTGCTAAAATATCAGGCCCAGAGCTGCCAGGAAAGAGGGTCTTTGGGGCTCTAAACCTCCAGGACCCACTAGAGGACTTCCTGCTGGGAGTTGACTGACCTTTAATCCTACAAGGTTCCTTTGGGTATTAGCTAGCTTCTGCCTCAATTTGTGAACTCATTCTGAGCAGATACTTACCCTCAGGAGTGACACATGTACTTGAGTTTGTCCCATGTGCAGGCATGTGACCTCATGTGCTGTTATCTGAGGCCATGGACAGTTGGAGTCTCCTATCCCTCGTGCAGGCAATCAGCAAGTGCCTAGTGCAAGGGTCCCAAGGCAGGCCTGCAGCTCCAGGGGCTCCCTACTGTTTTCAAACTGGGAGCATTTGGAAACTGGTGGAGCATTTGGATCTGCTCTCCAGCTGGGGAGGTGGAACAGCCTTTTGTACCCAGGTTAAAGCGCTGGCCAGCTGCTTCTAGGGATAGAACAGAAAGTAGATTCAAGGGGACTGTCCTCATTCTCCCAAAAGGTGTCCCTTTTATAGCCCTCCTAGGATTGAGAGGGCTGAGAAATGAGAAGGGATCAGGGATCAGCCTGAGGATCAGGACTCCAACCTGAGATCAGGGATCATCAGCTCAGGGAATAGGTTTAACCCAGGGGTCAGAGCTCACCATGAAGAGCCGGTCTTAGGACTGAAATCAGGATTCAGCTCAGGGATGAGGACTTAGTCCGAGGATTAGAGTTCAGACCTGGGATCAGGGCTTAGCCCTTGAGCTGCACTCCTCAGCTATGTCCTACAGGCAGGAAGTTTATGGGAACCTCCACCACCTCCTAGTGTTGCCTCTAGAGCAACTGCTATTTGCTGCCACCTTCCCAGAGAGTGTCCTGCTCTTCATACCCTGAGGGGACTCAGCCGTGCCATCAGGACTCTCTAAGCTGCTCTTACCTGTATATGGGTCCCATAGAAACATAGCTGACCCTCTCTGGGCCTGTTCTCCCTTGCACTGAGGCCAGAGCTGGATTTTGCACTCAGGCAGGTGGATACTAAACCTGCATTCTTTCCTAAACATCCCCAGAAACTTCTGCATGTTCTCTGCCCAAGGGCAGTGGCTACTTAACACAGGCGTGGTAGTAACATATTAAATACTCAGGCTGAAGTCAAATGGCAGAAATCTGGGTCATGTCCAAACTCCAGCAGTCTGGGTGTTTGTGTCTGGGTTAGGAAGGCTGTGCATCAGCTCTGTACGCCTGGGGGGACGAAGCTGGGGTGAACGCCAGACAGGAGTCTCTTCTCACTCTATCCACGGATATTCCAGTCCTCCAAATTCTCCTGTCCCAGTGCTTCCCTGTTTCGCTACAAACCCACCCCCACCCCTGAGCTCTGAACATTCCTCTGCCAACTTTAGCCAGAGGCTGGAGGGAGGAGCCTTGTTTTCACTGGTGCCTGAATGGTTATTTTCTGCCAGAAGGCAGAGATGCTGCCCCTGCACACCAGAAAATGACAGGAAGACTTTTGCCCCTGGGGCTGCTTTCGTCTTAAAAATATGACCACCAGACCACGTGAGGCAGTAACCTCTCCTACGAAGTTCAGGTGCAGGAAGCTTATAGGCCTTCCTGATCTGCCTGGGCTGTTTTTGTGGAAAGTTACCATTTTGCAAGTCTGAGGCAGATGCTTTTTCCTGCTGTTCCAAAAATAGGGCGCTGTGACCTTTGGCTAGTAAATTCAGCCAAGGCAAAGTTACATACACATTGGGATGGCTGCCCAGTTCCAACCCACCGACCGCCCGCCAGGGCATCTCTTCCTTCCACTTTGTGTTAGTCCCCAGCATCCTCCTCCTGTGCCAGGTCTTGTCCCTTAGATGCAGGACTAACATGTGACCCAAGGCTAGCCAATCGAGGGAAAACAGGCACGTGGACTATTGTACCATTGGCTTTGTCAGCCCTAGAATTTGCCTCCTCAGAATGAGGACACCTCTTCCCATCCTAGGGGTTGGAGTTTGCAAGTAACCATTGTTGTGATGTGGACCACAGACCTGGATTTGTAACACCACGAGGTGTATGCTAGCCCACTCAGGTGACCCTACACTTGTGATCGGGTGAGGAAAGTGTTTAAGCTGCTTGGCCACCGAATCTGGATTTATCTGGTCATACAGAACCCGGTGTGTGAACAAGAAGAGGAAAGGGCTGCGGACCTAAGTCAGTCAGTAAAGTATTTGCTACACTTGGGGCCTCAGTCCAAATCCCCAGAATCCATGTGAAAGCCAGACATGGTAGCACATGCCTCTCGCCTGGTGCTGAGAGGCCAGGAACAGAAGGATCCTCAGAGCTCGCTGGCCAGTGTGTGTTCACAATCAGTAACCTCTGGGTTACTGCCTCAGAAAATAAGGGGGGGGGGCTGAAGAGGTGGCTCAGTGGTTAAGAGCACTGACTGCTCTTCCAGAGGTCCTGAGTTCAATTCTCAGCAACCACATGGTGGCTCACAACCATCTGTAATGAGATCTGATGCCTTCTTCTGGTGTCTGAAGAATTGTACTCACATACATAAAGTAGATAAATAAATAAATCTTTTTTAAAAAAAAATAAGGTGGAGAGCAACAAAGGAAGCACACTGCATCAACCCCCTGCCTCCACACACAAGCATACGAAGGCTTGTGCACACATATAGAATGCACATGTTTAACACACACACACACACACACACACACACACACACACACACACACACACACACACAAAACAGAGAAGTAGGAAATCTTATGTGTTTTCTCAGCCTCTGAAGAGGAAACTTTTCATAGACTTCCTTGTTTTGTTTCTTTGAAATTTTACTTCTTAAAAATAGTAAAAGGGCTGTGAAGCCAGCACAGTGGCATTTGATTGTAATCATAACACTAGGCAGGTTGATCCAGGAGGACCATGGGTTTGAGGCCAGCTTGGGGTATATACAGAGTTCAAGGTCAACTTGAATTACAGGAGAGCTCCAGGAAAAGAAGGAAAAAAAGAAAGAAAGAAAAGAAAGAAAGAAAAGAAAGAAAAAGACAGTGAGAAGGAAGAAAAAAAGAAAGAAAGAAAGAGAAAAAAAGAAAAGTCACGAAAATCAAACAAATAAAATCCCAGGTGAATACCGGTAAAGCTATGCATGCTGGGAAATGGCCTAGTGACCAATGCTCTGCTCTCAAAGGGCCGGTACAGCACAGAAGCTGACGGCTCAGGCCAGACCTCTGAGTCAGAGAATTTGCTTTCAGTCGTTTACTGATGGTGCATAATGTGTCCAGGCACTGCGTTGTGTATTTTAGATATGTTGTCTCCTGTAGGCATGTAGTTCAAGGTCTCAGGCTGTAACAAGCCCAGTGCCTGCTCTCTTACCTAATATTCTTCACCTTAACCTCCCTTCCCTTCTCTTCCCTTCACTCTCTCCCTCCTCCCCGCCTTCTAGAGTTGGAGGCCCCGGGCCTCATGCACACTGTGCAAATACTCCCTGCTGCTCTGCACTTCTCGCCATCTTGTTTTGCTAACAAGAGTGACCTACAGTGGGAAAACTCCTGGCAGGAATGCACTTTGCTGCTCTGCCAGCTGCACTGACTTTATAGCTGGGTCCCCAGGACAATCTATGGAAAAACTGTATGAAGGCGGCACCTTTATCCCCATACCAAGACACCCCTTGCCCAGCAACCCATAGGATACTATAGGCCTCAGTGGAGAACCAGACTGGAATCAGCTCACACAATTGCATGCCTGCCTTCTTAGTGAGCCTTGCAAGGCCCATACCAAGGCTTTGTGAGAGCCTGTGTGACTCCATTCTTGGGCAGACTGTTCCTCCAGCATGGGAAATATGGATATGTCACTAAGAGGTTTTCTTAGATCTAGTGGTGCCAGCCCAGAGCCATTGCTTTCTGGCAGGGCAGTGTGTGTTCTGGGGCTGCCTCACTGTCAGGGCTCCACGGCTCAGGTTCATCCTTCAGGAACCACTATGGCTAGGAAGATGTGGCTAATGATTGGCTGGCCCAGGTCACATGCCCATGGTGGTCAGTTTTGTTTAACTCATGAAGATTTGGTTCCTGTTGAGAAAGAAGGGCTTTACCAGCCAAGCAGAGGGGAGAAGGAATGATGAGTCTCTGTGCTGTCTTTATCATGCCGGCATGGTACTTCCCCCGCCCATTTAATCTCAGCACTTGGAAGTCAGAGGCAAATGGATCTCTGAGTTCGAAGCTAGCCTGGTCTACAGAGTGAGTCCCAGGACAGCCACAGATACACAGGGAAACCCTTTCTGGAAAAGCAAAAACAAAACAATTCCTAAGAGGCACATGGATGAGGGCAGGTAGGATCTTTGATCAGAGAGGGACATGTGTATGCCCAGGGCCTGGATGTCATCGACAGCACTTCCTGTGGTCAAGCAGGCAGGAATAGATGGTATTACAGCTCCATTTTGGCCTAGCTAGATCTTCAGTAGCAGGCTGGTGTAGCAGTGCCCAGAACAGAGAGTGGACTTTGTTCTAGTCCTCCAAACAGGGATGGTCCAGCAGGCAGAGGCGGATGTCTGCACCAGACCTGAGGGATCACACTGTGTTTTTCATTCCTACTACCAGATGCTCAACACTATCTCTACACTCACTGTTCAACTCCATTCTCACACTAAGCTGCCCCAAGTCAGCACAGAACCCCAAGGGAAGGACTTAGTCACATCAGTCTCAGTCATAAGCTCCCTGTCTTTTCTTTCCTTCTTCCTTCCTTCCTTTCTTTCT
The DNA here is from genome assembly GCF_021556685.1 of Rattus norvegicus. Lineage (NCBI taxonomy): Eukaryota > Metazoa > Chordata > Mammalia > Rodentia > Muridae > Rattus > Rattus norvegicus. The sequence goes on along the minus strand of NC_141534.1, from coordinate 214,227,807 downwards.
TTTTCTTTTTTTCTTTTTCTTTCTTTCTTTCTTTTTTTTTTTTTTTTGGTTCTTTTTTTCGGAGCTGGGGACCGAACCCCGGGCCTTGCGCTTCCTAGGTAAGCGCTCTACCACTGAGCTAAATCCCCAGCCCCTTCTTTCTTTCTTTTTTAAAGATTTATTTATTATATGTAAGCACACTGTAGGTATCTTCAGACACACCAGAAGAGGGCATCAGATCCCATTACAGATGGTTGTGAGACACCATGTGGTTGCTGGGATTTGGACTCAGGACCTCTGGAAGAGCAATCAGTGCTCTTAACCACTGAGCCATCTTTCCAGTCCCTCTTTCTTTTTTAAAGAATTATTTATTTATTGTATATATGTGCACTGTAGCTGTTTTCAGACACACCAGAAGAGGGCATCAGATCTCAATATAGATGGTTGTGAGCCACCATGTGGTTGCTGGGAATTGAACTCAGGACCTCTGGAAGAGCAGTCAGTGCTCTTAACCACTGAGCCATCTCTCCAGCCCTTCTTTCCTTTTTTGTCTTGTTCTTCTCTTTTTGACAGAGTCTTACATCGTGGCCCTGGCTAGCCTGGAACTCACTATGTAGATCAGATTCGCCTCAATTCAAAAGAGACCCACCGGCCTCCACCTCCCCGGTGGGATTAAAGAATGCTTAAACCTCCTGTACCCCGACAAATTTGCTGCCAAACTGGGGGTTCCAGTGGTTCATTGACTTGCTGAAATGGCTCACAGAACTTTAGCAAAATTTCAGACGCATTGTTGTAGTTGCCAAAAAAGGCACGACTCTGAAAAGGTAGATTGAAGCGCGGCAAGGGGCATGGCGTGGGAGGGACAGAGTAAGAAGGAATGCTCGCGCCTGTTCTGGAACAAACGCAGGAAAAGCACTTTGGGGACCTAGGCCAGCAACTGTGGCCACGAGAGCCTGCAAGATGCAAAACTCAAACAATAGAAACATGCTGGCAGAATATTAGCTAGCATTCTTCAAAAAACATTAAAATGCTCATGAGGGCTGGTGAATGGGAGCGACCCTCTGCCTCAGCCTCTGCACGCGTGCGCCCCCTGGTGGTCAACACTTTAACTCTTAGAGCTGGTTTCCAGTGTTTTCTCTGGTTGGCAGGTTGGTTGGTTGGTTGGTTGGGTGGGTGGGTGGGTGGGTTGGTTTGGTCGGTCGGTCGGTTAGTTGGTTGGTTGGTTGGTTGGTTGGATTTTGAGGCAATGGTTTATTACTGCTATTTTGTAACCTGTCTGCTAGGAGCAGTCTGGGTTGATCTGCTTCCTGAGCAGCGCCCCCGTCTGCCAACCCCACTCAGAAAGTACTGCACTATTTTCGGCTTCTCATTTTGGAAAAGAGATTACAGTAACCACATTGCCCTCTTTATAGAGTCTTGCTTTCTCAATAAATAAATAAATAAATAAATAAATAAATAAATAAATAAAATAATAGTAATAATTCTCCAGGATAGCCAGGGCTACAAAAAGAAACCCTGTTTTGAAAATGTATCCAGCCGGTTGTGGTGGCGCACATCGGTAGGATTTGCTGAAGGAGGCAGAGGCAGGAGGATCACGAAAATGTATCCAAATGTATCCAAAACTAACAATCATATCATCGGTTGTAGTTCAGTAGTAGGGTAATAACTTAGCATGTCCAAGGTCCTGAGACTGATCTCAAGCACACATCAAAAACACAAGCATGTTGGCAAGGTGGTTTTGTTGATAAGGGTGTTTGTGGAGCAAGCCTGGAAACCTAAGTTGGTAAGAGCTCACATTGAAGGTGGAAGAGAAAACTGACTTCACAAAGTTGTCTTCTGATCCTCACAAGCGCCACCCACAGACACACATCATGCATATACAAACATATAGGATCAGGATAAAAAATTTAAATTTAACAAACAAAACTAAAACTATGAGGCAAGAGAGATGGTGGAATAGTTATGGCCACATAATGCTGTGCCAGAAGATGGGAGTTTGGAACTCTGAACTCCCATGGAGCAGCTCACAGCCACTTACAATCAACTCTAAGGATCTGCTGCCTTCTTCTGGCCTCTCTGGGCACTGCACTCACATGCACATACCTATGTGGGCGCACACACACACACACACACACACACACACACACACTTAAAAGATACATTTTTATTTACATATTTTCTATTTATATAGACACACTCTAATCCCAGCTGTCAGGAAGCACAGATCCCTGTGAGTCTGGTTGACACAGTGAGGCCCTATCTTAAAAGCGAGGATGGGGTTGGGGATTTAGCTCAGTGGTAGAGCGCTTGCCTAAGAAGCGCAAGGCCCTGGGTTCGGTCCCCAGCTCCGAAAAAAAGAACCAAAAAAAAAAAAAAAAAAAAAAAGCGAGGACTTCATTTCTGGTATTATAAACTACAGACATTAACTTATAATTGGCTACTTTGTGAAGGCCTCGGTGACAGCACCTCCCTTTTCCCTTCCCTAACCTTTGCCACTGACACCTTTACAAAGTCAAGGCAATCATCTAGCCACCCACTCGGGACTCTAGGCTACACACAGTGAACTTCACATAGTGCCAGCCACTGCAGACACCAAGGCAGTGTTTGCTGTGCATCCCCTCCTCCTCCTCCTCACCTCTAAAACAGGCCCTTGGAGGTGGCGACTGACAGAGGCTAGAGGGACATCTCCCTAGCTAGATGTCCACACCAAAGCCTAATTTGCACAGGGTCAGAATGGAGAACCTTGGGCTATCGAGATGGCTGGTGAGTGAAGGGACCTGCTACCAAACTGGATGGCGTGGATTCTACTTCTGGATCTCATGTGATAGAGTGAGAAAGCCAACTCCAGCAGATTGTCTTCTTGCCTCCACAGCACCACTTGTGTGAGCACAAGCACACACACACACACACACACACACACACACACATGTGTGCACACGCACACTCATGCACTCATACCAAAATGTAACAGAAAGGTATGTAAAAAGTGCTGATGATTCCCCTCGTGCTCTCTGCTTCCTGGGAGGCCTTTGTGACTTTGGCACATTGCAGAGCAGTGGATCTGTCATTCTATGGAGAGAAGCACTCACTCTGAGGGGGCCGTGGTCTGTCTGTGAAAAGATGTTGAGCCAGCTCAGTAGCGTTTTCTCTGTTGCCCCCGAGCTGTGAGGCAGTATCCGAAGCTGCTTGACCACCCTCTGAGCCTACTGCAGGAATATGTCTGGAGCTCCCACACCCTGGACCCTGATGTCAGTACAGGGATGTCGGCAGGTGCTGGACATCGCCCTGGGGCACTCCATACCAACCACCCTGGTGAAGCAAATGACACCGAAAGATGCTCACGACTCAGTGTCTGGGGGACACGGTACAAGGGGTCAGCAGTTTCTACACTGGATGGAGAGCATGCGTTTAATCTCTGTGACAGCACAGTAGCTGTGGGGTTCATCTTCCCCACCACTGCCATTGCACAAAAGCAAACAGACAACCATGTAAAAGACAGGCATGGCTGGGTAGTTCTGGAGCACACCTTAAGTCCCAGCACTCAGGAGGCAGACAGGGGCTGGAGAGATGGCTCAGTGGTTAAGAGTTTTCCAGAGGCCCCGAGTTCAATTCCCAACAACCACATGGTGGCTAATGAGATCTGGTGCCCTCTTCTGGTGTGTCTGAAGAAAGTGACAGTGTACTCATATAAATAAATACATCTTTTAAAAAAGAAAGAAGGAAAGAAAGAAAGAAAGAAAGAGGAGAAAAAAAAAGAGGCAGACACAGGCAGACCTCTGTGAGTTAGAGGCCAGCCTGAAGTGAGTTCCAGGACATCCAGGGCTGCACAGAGAAACCCTGTCTTGAAACAAATATACAAGATCGGTCCAACAAAATTTTATCTACAGAGGCAGGTGATGGCCAAGGTCCTCCATGTGTGAGCCCTTTTCTGTGGAGACCTAGCACACACTAACCTCAACTCCAGTAGCAAACTGCAGAGAAGTAGTTTCAAGGAAAAAAATTTGAGAAAAAAAAAAGCTGGACTGCTAAGTGGTTAGAAGTCCTGGCTGCTCTTTCAGAAGACCTGGGTGCAGTGTCCAGCATGCTCACATAGTGGTTCACAAGCATTCACATCTCCAGTTCTAGGGGGGATCTGACACTCTCTTCTTACCGTCGTGCACATGATGCACATACACACATGCAGGGGAAGCACTCATGCATATAAAATAAAATCAATGTTAAAAAAAAACCCAAGAAGTTGGGGGTTGTTGAGCAGACATACTTCTTAGAGACGGAGGGTGCCTGAGGGTATTGGCAAAGAGAGGCTGAGGAACCATTGTTACCCAGTCCTCATCACTGCCATGGTTGGGGAAGGACTGTCCTTGCTGTTACACTGCCACTTACTGACCTAATGCAGCCGCAGGCATTCCCAGTCAGATGGGTGCAGACTTTGCTGGGGAGAGGCACTCGGGCGAAGATGGAATTTCTCCCATCCATGCTTTCTCCTCAAATGCCCTAGGACTGACATATTAGATCTGGAAGCCTCCTCCCAGCCCCAAGGGTCTTGAGAAGAACCTCTTGTCTCAGGCTCTGCTTGTGGGTGACAAGAGATTGGCTGTCACCTTATTTCCCTGGAACTCAGCTTCTTTCTCTCGAAGCCACAGGCTAGCCTGTTTGGCAACTAAAACCAGAGTTTTAATAGGCCATAGTTTGGCTAAGTAAAACAATAGACTAACCACCAGGGGGCGCACGCTCACACGTTCCAGATGCCTCAACTACAACAGCGGTCTGCAGAACCATGTACACACAGAGAGTGCACATTCTAGAAATATAGAGCACAAAAAGGACAGTTATGGATGTAAAACAGAATAAATAATGGACAAAAAAGAAAAATTTGAAGGGCCAGCAAGACAGCTTAGCAGATAAAGACATCTGCCACCAAGCAGGATGTGACACTCCCTTGCACAACATAGTAAGTAAATGATTTTCTCAACGTTAAAACAGTAAATAACAGATTTATATACTATATAAAACGGAAAGATGAGAATATAAAAAGCTGGTTGCAGTAAGCGACACTTACAGTTCTAACTACATGGGAAACTGAGGCAGGAAGACAACTATAGCTCAGGAGCCCCAGGCCAACCTCCCCAAAATCCCTAGACCTTATCTTAGATACAAATATATCGGGCTGGGCTTGTAGCTCAGTTTGCAGAATGTATGTTTACCAGGCACAAAGTCCTGAGTTCCACCCCCAGTGCCATAGAAACTGGGTGTGGTGGTACACACCTGCATTCCCAGCACTAAAGAGGCAGAAGTAGGAGGACCAGAAGTTCAGGATCATTTTCCAGAACATGGAGGGTTTGAGGTCAGCCTGGGCTAGAGTCCACATGGCTAATGAATAAGCAAATGTATGTACATATGTATGTATGTATGTATGTATGTATGTATGTATGTATGTATGGCACCTTAAAGTGTAGAATAAAATGATGAGTGATATATGTATGTGTTGGAGACGTCAGAAAAGATAATCTAGAAAAATGTTATATATTTTATGTGTTAGCAAAGCACCAGACAGAAAACGTCATTTTCTCAGCCTCTGGTGCATAACAGGTGTGCCCTACCATGCCTGGTTCAGAAATCTCCTTTCTGCTTACATTAGTCAGGCTTCTCAAATTTGACAAACCTTCATGGTGGTCGTGGATGATGGCTGATGCTATAATAATCCTGGCACATGAGAGTCTGAGACAAGAGTATTAGTGAAAGTTCCAGACAAGCCTACCCTATATTGTAAGACTTTGTCTCAAATATGTGTATGTGTATAAATATGTGTATGTGTATATGTATGTGTATGTGTATATGTATGTATATGTGTATATGTATGTGTATATGTATATGTATGTGTATATGTATGTGAATGTGTATATGTATGTGTATGTATATATGTGTATGTGTATATGTATGTGTATGTGTATATGTATATGTGTATGTGTATATGTATGTGTATGTGTGTATGTGTGTATATGTATATGTGTATATGTATGTGTATATGTATGTGTATGTGTATATGTATGTGTATATGTATATGTGTATGTGTATATGTATGTGTATGTGTATATGTATGTGTATATGTATATGTATGTGCATATGATATACATATATATGTATATATCAGAAACAAAGCAATAATAACGAAGTGCCATAGTGATATTTTAAATGTTTGTCTTTATTAATTATATCTAGTAATGTGGGGGTCCTTACCTGATCTGGATGCCTAGCCTAGCCTATTCTTCCATGGAGAGGCTCAGCCCTGGCTCTTATGGTTCCTTTAAGCCATTGGAAGGGAACCTTGGAATCATCCTGGGGCATGTCCTTCCCAGTTCCAGAGCCTCGAAGACGGAGATGTCTGAGAGCTACAGGCTTTCTGATAAAGATCTAAATGGGGGCAGGGGAGGGCAACCCAGAATTGTGGAGATGTTTCTGAAATAAGCACTCCAACACTAGAGAGGACAGAAGAGAGGGAGGAAGCCAGGTCAGCTCATGAAAGGCTGCTGGGTCCAGTTTGTATTTTTTTTTTCTTTTCTTTTTTCCAGAGCTGGGGACCGAACCCAGGGCCTTGCACATGCTAGGCAAGCGCTCTACCACTGAGCTAAATCCCCACCCCCCAGTTTGTATTTTTATTTTATACTTAAAACCACATGGTGGTGGGGCAAGCAAGCAAGATTCTATAGACTGGTCAGCTGGTTGTCAGGTTGTTAAGGGCAGAGTCTCACTGTCCCAGCTACTTATGCAAGTCAGTCTGTAGCGAGGGAAGTAGGCTTAGCAAACAGGCAGTAAAATCAGCGCTTCGAAGTCGGTCACCAAAGAAATCAATAAATCAGCATTTGATAATTGGTCTTTTTTTTTTCTTTTCTCTTTTATAATTGGCCTTTTCTACCTTATTCTACGCCACGATCAACAGCCCATAGCTCCACAGTATGGGGTGGGACATGCAGAACCCCATCCTCATCTATGCTAAAATGGCTGGCTTGATAATGCTGGCAGGTAGTAATTGGTGAGTTCTGGAGTGTGGTAGCCAGGAGACAGCATTTCACAGCTCTCCTCCCCATCCTCTGCTCCTTCCTGCCCCCCTCTTTTGAGATGTTCACTGAGTCTTGGTAGGGGGATTGTGGTATATCTCATATGTCAATGGCGTCACCTATATAAATACATTTTAGAAGAGAATAGTTAGGGGGGAAATCCTATTAAAATATGCAGAAGATTGATTTTTTCAGTCATTTATTTATTGATACAGGGTCTCATGAAGTAGCTTTGATGGGCATGGATCAAACTGGCTTTAAATTTACAGAGGTCTACTAATTTGTCTTCTGTCTGCTGAAATTAAAGACAGGGCACAGCACAGCCAGCTATGCAGACAAGTCCAGGAAAAGAAACTCAACACAAGAAACTAAGTTAACACAACCCACTGTCCAGCTGGAATTCAAACCTCAGTGCTCAGAAAAAAAGAAAAAAAAAAGCAAGGGTGTGAGGGAGCAAGTCCTCTACCACAGCCATGCATCACAGCCATGAGAAGGGCAAGAAGAAAGCTGCAGCTGTTGCTGCTGTGTCCTGCTGGGGAGGATGGAAGGATTCTTCCACAGCACTGGTGGAAGTGGAAAATATTCCAGCTACCAAGGCAGCACCTTAGCAAGTTACACGTGTTCTTCTGACCTGATTCTGCCATCTTTCTGCTGCACACTATCACACAGTTCGTGAGCCCCACTGTTTACCTAACCAATGTGCAACCATGTAGGGCCCCTGAATCCATTGGTCCCAGGAGCTCAGCTGCGCCTCAGCTGGTAAATGGATAAACTGTAGCAAAAGTAGTCAGTCACTATGATTCAGCAACAAAACCCTCACATCCACACATATCCCATCGGTTTGTCCAGAGAAGCTGGCCCGCCTCCAGCACCCCCTTGCCTCCCCCGCCCCCCTCCCCCCCTCCCCTTTTCTTCTTCCCCCTGGGAGTTTCCTGTTTATCTGAGTGTCACAGGCATGAGAACACACAGTTTGTGGAACTGGAGTTCACCTCCCCCTGGGATTGGATTCCTTGGTGGGAAGACAAAATTCTCCAGCCTTCTTCATGACACTTTAGGAAGTCATTTCAGACAGGGCCTCGGTCTACAGGTCAGGTTTCTTTTGCAGTAACTATCCTCCTGCCTCAGAGTGCTGGGATTCTAGTCACACATCATCGTACTCAGCTCGGCTCAGTTCTCTTTTTGCATGTGCATGTGGTATTTCTGTGGGTTTTTGCATGTGTATGAATGCATGTTCACATGTGTGCAACTGTGTGTAGAGGTCTGAAACTGACACCAGGCTTTGTCCTTGATTGCTCTCTGCTTTTGTGTTGTTTTTCTTTTTTTTAAATTGAGGCAGAAATTAATTCAAGGTCACTAATCCCAGCTCGCCTGACTAGCTAGTCAGGAATCTTGTCTCTGTCTCTCAGGTGATAGGATTACAGGTCAAAAATCTACACGTGTTACTACATAAAGTCCTCTAGCCCTCAGGCCAGATGCTCTGAATGAGGCAGTAACCCAAAGTATGGGGGGGGGCAGAGATTCCCCTCTCTCCATTCATATCTACCCAGCCCTCTGAGACCAGAGTAGAAGGTTCAGTGATATATACCTGTAATTCCAGCAATGAGGCTGAGGCAGAGGAGTTGCTACAAGTTCAAGTCCAGCTCATGCAGTCTAAACAGAGCCCATGGTTAGGAGCCAGCAATTCCACCAGGCAAGAGAAAAGATCCGAGAACTCAAGGAGGGCCCAGACCCTCATTAATGAGAACTGGGGCCAGAGGGAGCTGACAGTGGGTGAGAATATGAGGCAGGAGTGCGTGCGGCTGCTCCTGAGGGCCACTGAGTTCTATGTGTGCCCATCAAGGATCCACATACTGGGGACCAGCACTTCCACCCTGGGTGCAAGTGGAGGAACCGAGAGTGAAGTAGATGAACACATATAAGAAAGGACAGGCTCAGGCTGGGGTCCAACATGGACTAGGAATCTAGTAGCCCCTTAACACCCCCATACACATGTCTGTGCTCTATTGAAGGGCCAGAAAGGCCTGGACTGTTCTGGGGGAAGGGGAATGGCTGGGGGGTTGGGGGGAGTGAGACACAGACATAGCTACTCACAACTGCTTGAATAGTCCAAATCCCCATTACCCAGGGAGATAGGACATGGAGGAGAGAGAAGCCAGGGAGGAAGGGGAGCCTGGAGAAAGAAGCAGGCCTTAGCCAGACTGAGGGAAGACAGTAGTGTGGCTGTCAATTCAACTTTAACTCTCTCTCTCTCTCTCTCTCTCTCTCTCTCTCTCTCTCTCTCTCTCTCTCTCTCTGCATCCTTCCTCTCCCTCTCCCCTCCCCCTCCTCTCTCTCTCCCTCCCTCTCTCAATCCTTCCTCTCTCTCCCCCTCCTCTCTCTCTCCCTCTTTCTCTCTCTCATTCTCTCTCTGTAACCTCCCTCTTCCTTCCCCTCCCCTCCCCCTCCCCTCTCCCCTCCCTCCCTTCCTTTAGGTTGTGGGATAACACACTTGGGTGTGTGTAACAGTGAGGTTGTGTGTGGTAGCCTTTAGGAACAGATGTTTATTTCGTTAATTTTTATTTTTAAAAAGTATGTCTCAGGGTTGGGGATTTAGCTCAGTAGTAGAGCACTTGCCTAGCAAGCGCAAGGCCCTGGGTTCGGTCCCCAGCCCCCCCCCCCCCAAAAAAAAGTATGTCTCTTTGTGTTTGTGCACATGGGACCTCAAGGAAATCAGAACTGTCAGATCTGGCCCTAGAGTTCCAGCCAGTTGTGAGCCACCTGGCTGGGTTCTGGGAACTGAACTTGGGTCCTCTGCAAGAGCTGGGAGTGTTTTTTTTTCGGAGCTGGGGACCGAACCCAGGGCCTTGCGCTTCCTAGGTAAGGGCTCTACCACTGAGCTAAATCCCCAGCCCCGAGCTGGGAGTGTTCTTAACCATGAGCCATCTCTTCAGCTGTTATTTTTTTGAAGGGCTGAAGAACTAGCGTCCACGCCAGAAAGGCGAGGAAGCACCAACTGTGAAGTTCTGACATGCAGCTTTGTCTCCTTGCTTCATTTTTCTTCCCTTTTTGAAGCACCTCTGATCTCTGGCATGGAGGATCCAGGATCTCAGTTTTCTGGCTGCTCCTGGCGAAGGTCAAATGATCAAATGAAGCTCTTGGAGCAGGAGAAAGAAGTTGGTGAGTTAGGATGGCCACTGGTGGAATCTGCCGGAGAGGTTGGTAAATAGGGATGGGCAGAAGGCAGACAGAGTTGCACACGCTCCAGAAAGCTGCCTCCTTCCAAAACAAAGTGGAAAGGGAGCTGAACACACCTTTCTTGGAGCAGGACCCAAAAATGAACCCAGCACTGCTGCAGACTCCGGTCCAGCTGCTGAGTGTCCCGGCAGGAGCCGGGAGTTGCCGAGCTCCGCTACCCGATTCCCTCCACTGTGTTGACTCAGCATCCGGGGCGGGGCGCAATGCCCCTTATAAGGCTGGCGGCTCTGGGGCCTTTATTCGTCTGCGTCTGAGATACTTCATCGTCCACGCAGCTTTGAGTCCACACCTCTGTCTACGCAGCAGCTAGTAAGTTCGCGCCGCCCAGCTTCCCCGGACTACCAGCTTGCAGCTTCTGGGGCCTGGGCTCTCTGCACCGGGCAGCTTGCACCAAGAGCTGGGGAGTTCTGGGGGACAAAACAGAGAAGGGACCCGGGAGATAGGGCAGGAGGATGCACAACTCTGAACCCTAGTCATCCCCCTTCTCCTACCTAACATTCTTTTTCTGTCTACTCTAGTGCCACCGTACACCATTGTGTACTTCCCAGTTCGAGGTAGGAGCTAATGACTGCATGAGGGGAGGTCTCGGGTAGGGGCTGCAGCCTCTGTGGGGAACCTCCAGACCCTACCCGCTTTCTGGTTGCAAGGCTCTGCCTCCCTCACCATGGCCAGTACCCTGACCTGAGGTTGCTTTGAGGCTGGGCCTATATGCTGTCCCCAAATCCTTACCCTGACTCTATACAGGGCGCTGTGAGGCCACGCGCATGCTGCTGGCTGACCAGGGCCAGAGCTGGAAGGAGGAGGTGGTTACCATAGATGTCTGGCTTCAAGGCTCGCTCAAGTCCACTTGTGTGAGTGACACACCTAGTGGAGGGGGGCAGAGGTAGGGCCTTAGGAGGGCTGTAACTGGGAGACGGCAGCCTCATCAAGCTTTGATTATCCCCTCCAGCTGTATGGGCAGCTCCCCAAGTTTGAAGATGGAGACCTCACCCTTTACCAATCTAATGCCATCTTGAGGCACCTGGGTCGCTCTTTAGGTAAGTCCTGAACTCAGGTAGTCCAGCTGGTGGACGGGGTGGTGGTGCATCAGTCTTTGTTTCAGGGTATCTGCCCTCCTGGCCACTCCCCTTTTGGTCCAGTGTGGACAGAGCAAAGCAGGGCGCACAGAGATAGTCCTTGTTCAGGCTGCAGCTGTGGTCTGCCTGCTATGACTTCCTGTTGCCTCTCAGGAGCTTAGGACTCATGTGACTGCCCATATCCCCTCCCCCAAGACTGGGACCTGCCAACAGCCAAACACCTGCGGGCAGGGAGTTGAGGTTGAGGTGAGGAAATTAGGTGTCAGTCACGCTCTCCCTCCACTTGCAGGGCTTTATGGGAAAGACCAGAAGGAGGCTGCCTTGGTGGATATGGTGAATGATGGGGTGGAGGACCTTCGATGCAAATATGGTACCCTCATCTACACTAACTATGTAAGCCTGGATTCCCCGGGGGGGGGGGGGGGGGGGGAAGCTGAGCAAAGGAGCTTTGTGCACTTCTACCTCCCTAGTTTCCTTTCCTGTGTCAGAGCCCGAGGCAGGCTGGGGCGGGCTGGGGTAGTGTAAAGAGACCAATAGACAGCTTCAGGAGGGGGTGGGGCCGGCAGTTACAGATAGGAAGAGTGTGTGCGCCCACACGTGTGTAGGTGTGTACATAGGAGCAGAACATGAAGAGACAGAGCTGAGGGGCAAGCAAGGCAGATCCTAGAGGCCTTGGACTCTGTGTGGGGCTGTTGAAGAGTCTCTCTTGATGGCTGGATTTAAATGTGATGATCCTCAGAGGTGCCAGCTCTAAGAGCTTTACAGGAACAACGGCCAGAGAACTTAACACTGATGGTAACACACGCCTGCAATCGTGGTAGTTGGGAAGCCTGAGCTACTGTGAGCTGTCCAGGGCAGCCTAGAGTAGAGAAGGAGATCATGGCAGGGATGGACTGGTAGGATGGCGTAGGAAAGAATGAGCAGCTGAAGTGAATGAGACTGGTCAAAGCCTGGGTGTTGGCCACAGGCACAGTGGTAACCCGGGAGGTAGGTAATGGTAGGTCATGGCCCTGGGGATGGGGTATCTAGAATTCATTATAGGGCAGCTGGATTCCAGTGCCCACTGCCCTGTGAGGGTGGGAGGATGGTACATCTCTGGGTGTCTTCCTGGCAGGAGAATGGTAAGGATGACTATGTGAAGGCCCTGCCTGGGCATCTGAAACCTTTTGAGACCCTGCTGTCCCAGAACCAGGGAGGCAAAGCTTTCATTGTGGGTAACCAGGTGAGCATCTCTTGCATTCCCTTTTCCTTATGGATAAAACCAAGGAGCCGTCATTTGTAAAATGGAGCAGAGATATGGGGTGGGGGTGGGGGTCCCTTAGCTCTCTGCCCCCCAGCCTTTTCCAGCTATTGATCCCCACACCTCCTGCCCCTGCAGATTTCCTTTGCAGATTACAACTTGCTGGACCTGCTGCTGGTCCACCAAGTCCTGGCCCCTGGCTGCCTGGACAACTTCCCCCTGCTCTCTGCCTATGTGGCTCGCCTCAGTGCCCGCCCCAAGATCAAGGCCTTTCTGTCCTCCCCTGACCATTTGAACCGTCCCATCAACGGCAATGGTAAACAGTAGTGGACGAAGGGACAGGAACTCCTTGTCCCCCTTTTCCCAGACTAATAAAGTTTGTAAGGCAGAGGTGCCTTGGCTGCTGTTTCCTAGTGAAAGGGGCTCTGGGAACTTCAGGCTGGGAAAGGGTAGAAGACCAGAAAGCTTACACACAAGGGTGGGACCAGGACATCTTCCTGCTTAGTATATGCTGACCTTTTGAAACAGAAAGGTGTGTGTGTGTGTGTGTGGTGGATAGGAAGTAAAATAAACCAGCATCTAATGAAGAGGGTTTCATGTTGATTTGCCAGTCAGTCCCAGGAACACTCAGCACCTGGGTGCAGGCCTGGTAGAGGATTATAAACTATTCAAAGGGCCTCTGCTTGGCTGGCGATGCATGAGTGTCAATCTCCCAAATGCTGTGATCACAGCTGAGGAGTGTCATGCTCAGGTTGTTTCTGCAGGTTTCTCTTAGCCTCCATATTCTGCACTTGAAGATAAGGACAGTTTTCTTCTCTTTAGCCTGGATTTTATTGCTGTAACAGAACACCTGAGGCTAGATAACTGTGGAGATTGTCACTGTCCTCTAACTGCTCTGAGTCCCCACCATGCCCTAACTTGGATGAGACAGTGGCTTTCTGGTCGAGAGTTTCCTTGGTGTATAAATGCAGACACAGGATGACTTCCTTCTATCCAACCGGCACCACCCACAAGTCACCGACTGATACCATCTATAAGCTAATCAATTTAGATTGGAACCCATGGGCACATGTGTATATTAAAATCGTGAGAGAAAAAAATGAACCCAAGAACTGACCAAACACTCCAGGCCAAGGAAAAGTGCAGCATCTCCACCAGATCCCATAGAAAGCAGCACACTGTCCTTACCAGTCTGTCCTTACCATTCAGACACAGCACAGACACCAAGGGACCAATTGGCAGAGCAGAGAATCTCCTGGGCTCCAGCTTTGCATGGCCCTATCCCCACTGCTTGGTGAGGCCCACTCAAATATCCACCCATCCATCATCCATCCATCCATCCATCCTTCTGACTCCTGGCTTACACCTTGAGTAAGGATCCTGTACTCGGGTAGCTGAGCTCTGCATTCCCCTCCAATTAGCTTCCTTAATAATGTATGCCCCTGCCTGCCACTCTGCCTCGGCATCGGCTCTCTGCCTTGTCCTTCAGTGATTTCCTCTTTGAAGCCTTCAGCCTCTTTCCTTCTGCCCTGGGAAGGGTAAGGAGAGATCCGAGGGTTAATATAAGTTAGGATCAGTAGAAAGATGTTCCCAGCATTCATGCTGTCATGGGAAACCGGGATTACTTGATAAATTACAGTAGACAGGGAGAGTGCTGAGTAGGAGCCCATTGTTACTTGATACATTGTAACACCTTGACAAGCCACACGTCTGTCTTCAGGGAAGAGGCTACAAAGTTCTGGAGTTGAAAAAACATTGTATCTGAATACGGATACACAGCTTCTGGCAAGGAATTGTAACAGCTTCTGGCAAGGAAATGTAACTCATCTTCGGGAATAAAGCATTCCTGGGAGGGGGGGGTGCCAGCACCCGACACCTCTTTCTCTCTTTCTTTCTCCCTCTCCCTCTCTTTTCTGCATGCCTGTGTGTATGTCTGTATCTGTGTTTTTGATTTTTGAGACAGGCTTTCTCTGTGAAGCCCTGGCTGTTCTGGAACTCATTCTGTGGACCAGGCTGGCCTTGAACTCAGAGATTTTTGCCACCACTGGTCGGCTTTTTTTTTTAAAAAAATATGAGTACACTATAGTTGTCTTCAGACACACCAGAATAGGGCATCAGATCCTATTACCGATGGCTATGAGCCACAATGTGGGTTGCTGGGAATTGAACTCAGGCCCTCTGAAAGAACAGTCAGTGCTCTTAACCTCTGAGCCATCTCTCCAGCCCTCCTGCTACCTGGATATTTCTTAATACTGTCATGTTGACAGTTAAATGTGATTGTGAGTTTTGGTAGGAGAAGTTACATTAAGCCACAGTGCCTTTCCCAGGGGGATTTCCCGAGCTGCTGCTCATGTATTTATGTATGTATGTATGTATGTATGTATGTATGTATGTATGTATTTATTTATTTTAGATTTACTTATTTTTATTTCGAATATAGAAGTGTTTTCCCAAGTGCTGTGCTAGTGTTCAAAGGGGCTAGAAGAGAGTGACGGCACTCCTGGAAATAGAGTTACAGGCAGTTAGAGGTGTGGTGTGGTGCTAGGAACCAAACCAAACTGTTTCCTCTGAAGAAACAACCAGTGCTCTTGAGCACCAAGCCACCTCTTCAGATCCTTAAGATATTTTTTTTTCCTTTTTCTTTTTTTTGGAGCTGGGGACCGAACCCAGGGCCTTGCATTTGCTAGGCAAGCGCTCTACCACTGAGCTAAATCCCCAACTCCTTTAAAATATTTTTAACATGAAATAGTTGACAGAGTTGGGTTTGGAGTGGCACATGCATAGCTGCTTTATCTGCTGTGCAAAATTTCTCCAGAATTTTTCTTAAAAACTGAGTTGTGCTGAGGGAAGAGAAGAGTCAGGTGAGATGCTGGAGACTGGCAAACAAAGACTAAG
Organism: Rattus norvegicus; assembly: GCF_021556685.1. NCBI lineage: Eukaryota > Metazoa > Chordata > Mammalia > Rodentia > Muridae > Rattus > Rattus norvegicus. The sequence continues at coordinate 214,212,328 of NC_141534.1, read as the reverse complement.
GAGGGACAAGGAGGAGAGCAGACTGGAGCTCGCTGGGAGGTTAAGTTCATCTGTCACCCCTGGGAGCTAGTTGGTCCTTGAGCTTCTTAGCTGGCGTGTTTCCCTTGTCCTTCCAATCATGCAGATCAGAGGCTGGAGACAATTATGACTCAACAGTTATGAGCCCTTTGCTTCATGGCCATGAGGACCAGAATTTGGATCCCAGCAGTTAGGTAACAAGCCAGGGGTGGGCCTGTGCACACTTGTAACCCTAGCTTACAGGGGGACCTGAAGTCAGGAGACTGCTGTGGTTGCTGGCTTTCAGCCTAGTCAAAGAAACTTGAACTCAGATTCAGGGAGAGACCCTGCCTCAGAGGAATACATAGGTGATAGGGGAAGAAGCAAGGGGTTGGGGATTTAGCTCAGTGGTAGAGCGCTTGCCTAGGAAGCACAAGGCCCTGGGTTCGGTCCCCAGCTCCAGAAAAAAAGAAAAGAAAAAAAAAAAAAGAGAGAAGAAGCAAGATGTTCCTTTTCTGGTCTATTTGTGAACACCAGCACACAGCCTCAGATGCATTCATGTACACATGCATGCGCGCTCGCGCACACACACAGACACATATGCACACACACACACACACACTGCTTTTTTTTTTTCTTTTCTTCGGAGCTGGAGATCGAACCCAGGGCCTTGCGCTTCCTAGGCAAGCGCTCTACCACTGAGCTAAATCCCCAGCCCCACACACTGCTTTTTAAAAAATTATTATTTTATGTGCATTGGTGTGTTCACCTGCATGTATATCTATGCAAAGTGTGTCTGTGTAATTGTGTGATGATGTTGGATCCCCTGGAACTGCAGTTACCCACAGTTGTGATCTCCCATGTGGGTGCTGGGATTTGAGCCTGGTTTCCTAGAAGAGCAGCCAGCGCTCCTAACCACTGAGTCATCTCTCCAGCTCTATTTATTTTCTGTGAATGGGTGTTTAGCCTGTCTGTATGTCTGTGCACCACATTACATACAGTGTCTGTGGGAACCTAAAGAGGTCATTGGATCTCTGGTCCTAGAGTTCTGATGGTTGTGAGTAGCCATGTGGATGTCAAGAACTGAGTCCAAGGGGTTGGGATTTAGCTCAGTGGTAGAGCGCTTGCCTAGCAAGCACAAGGCTCTGTGTTCGGTCCCCAGCTCCGAAAAAAAGGGGGAAAAAAAAAAAAGAAGAACTGAGTCCAAGTCTCTCGATCTCTAGCTCTTACATACAACTAAAATAAATAAAACTTTTTAAAAAATCCAGATTGCTTCAAATAGAAGTACTAGACTACACTAGACCGGCCTTTTCTTTCTTTCTTTATTTCTTCCTTTCTCTCTCTCTCTCTCTCTCTCTCTCTCTCTTTCTTTCTTTCTTTCTTTCTTTCTTTTTAAATTACATTTCATTTGGGACTGAAGAAATGGCTCAGTAGTTAAGAGCACAGGCTGCTTTCCCAAAGGACCTGTGTTCAGTTCCCACCATCCATATGGTGGCTCACAACTATAACTGCGGTACCAGGGCATCTGACACCCTCTTCTGGCCTTCATGGGCACCAGGCACACACATAGTTCACAGACACAGAGGTGCACAAAACACTTGCACGCATAAAATAAAACATTTTAATTACCTCTATTATTTACTTAGTGTGTTTTAATGCATGTGTACTTGCAGACATATGCCTGAGTGTGGAGGTTGAGCATGCCCATGAGTGCAGACATCTGTCCCTAAGGCCAGAAGAGAGTTTCAGGCCCTCTGAGTCAGCCTATGTGTAGAGAGAATCTCTTATAAGCATCATCTGTCAATAAAAAAGCCTATGGCCAATGAGCTGAGACAGGAAATAGGAGGTGGGACACTGGCCAGAAGAGAAAGGATTCTGGGAAATAGTGAGACCATAAAAGGAGATTCCAGCACGATGCTGGAGATGCTGAGGAAGAAGCAGGGGGACTGAAGGAGAGGTACTAACCATGTGCAAAACGAAGAATAGTTTGAAGGGATTAAGTAAGCTATGAGTTAGCTGGGGAATGAGTCAAGCTTGTGGGCAAGGCTTTTAGTTATTTTTTTTAAAAAACATTTATTTTATAAATGTGACTGCACTGTCACTGTCTTCAGACACACCAGAAGAGGGCATCAGATCCCGTTACAGATGGTTGTGAGCCTCCATGTGGTTGCTGGGAATTGAACTCATGACCTCTGGAAGCAGCCAGTGCTCTTAACCTCTCTCTGAGCCATCTCTCCAGCCGGGGAAAGACATTTATTAATACATAGTTTCAGAGTTGTTATTGATGGGATCTAAATGGCCTGAGGGAAAAGCAGACTTTTTGGTTGTTGTTTACACTGATAAGATCGTGGAGCATCATGAACTTTGGTCCTCAGGAAGAGTGAGTAGCAAGCACGTTTAACCACTGAGCCATTGCTCCAGCCCTGTCTGAATTTTTATGAGCCTGGAGGGTGATGCTGCCAGTAGCTTGAATCCAGCTCTCAGCAGACTTTTCAAGTGCTCTGTTGTTGTTTGGGACAGGATTTCTCTGTGAAGCCCTGGCTGTCCTAAAACTCACTTTTGTAGACCACCCTGACCTCAAACTCATAGAGATCCACTTGCCTCTGCCTCCCAAGTGCTAGTATTAAAGACGTGTGCTACCACACCTGGCTCGAGTGCTTTGAATCTGACTTTATGTTGCTCTGAGGATGGGGGGGTACCATGGGGTGAATGTTGACAAGAGCCCCAGAGTCTTTGCCTCAGGGGATTCCAGGTACCAAGTGAGCTCCTCGTGTGAGTGGATCCACAGAAGAATGTGGCCTGAGGCATAACATCAGTGCTTTTGTTGTTACTGTTTCATTTTTTATGTTACTTGCTTTTCTCCTGTCTGGGACAAGATACCTTGCAGAAACGATTTGGATGGAGGTTATTATAGCCCAGGGCTACAGTCTGCCAGAGTGCAGAGGCCTGGAGGGAGTCCTGGCAGCAGGAGCATCAGCCATGACTTGCTCACTTCTTAGTGGATCAGGAGAGAGAACTCAATCCAACCTTCAATGTCCACCTCAGTGGCCTACGTCAGGCAGCAGCCAGGCCTATGTTCAGAAAATTCCACAGACTCCCAAAACAGTGCCACCAGCTGGGGACCAGGTGTTCAAACACAGGAGCCCGTGGAGGACATTTCACCTTCAAACCAAAATAACTGAGTTTTGGTAGTTTGAGATAGTTGTGGTGGTTTGAATGAAAATGCCCCCCCCCCCCGCCATAGGAAATGGCACTATTAGGAGATATGGTCTTATTGGAGTAGGCGTGGCCTTGTTGGAGAAAGTGCTTCACTGAGGGAACAAAGGGGTGAGGTGGAGGGCTTTGAGTTTTCAGAAGCTAAAGCCAGGCCCAGGGTTTTAGTGTTGTGAAGAGACACCATGACCACAGCGACTCTTAGAAAGGAAAACATTGAATTGGGGCTGGTTTGCAGTTCAGAGGTTTAGTCCATTGTCATCATGGCAGGAAGCATGGTGGCATTTCAGGTAGACATGGTGCTGGAGAAGGAGCTGAGAGTTTTACTTCTGTATCCCCAGAAAGCAGGACGAGAGAGTGACACTGGGCCTGGCTACACAAGGTCTGGTTGAGCTAACCGAGAGCCTGCCTCAAACCATCATCTTCATCACTACCCTCAGCATCACCTGAGGGCATGCATCTCTGCAACATCTGGCAGGAAGCAACTCCCAAAGAAACGAGGCAAGAGTCTGATAGCCGGGGGTTTATCCCAATTTATTTAAGCTCAGTATAGTTTGGGAAAAAAAAGTTTCCTGGTGTAATACAATCCTCCATGCACAAAGACACATAATTACATTGAAATTCAACTCGGGATACATGTCATTTCTTCCGAGAAGATGGGTTTTTAAAGATAGGCCACCTGTATAACCTAAGGGCCTGAGGGAAGGCTGGACTGGGCTCCGTCATACAGGTAGAGTAGAGGTCATTTGGGCTGTTAGCCACCTCTGGTCCTGGTTGTGGGAGCCTGATATGGCTTGGCCCAACAGATAGCACCAGGCCCAGTGGATGTCACTTACAACTCCCAGCTTTCTGGATGGAAGAACAGGTTTTCATTTTTCCCACTGCAAAGACAATCAATCATTTGTGCTTAACATTCCTGGTTTCTCTGGAGATCTGTGGGCACCAGGACCTTTGTGCTGTGCTCCCAACCCCCACACCCCCATCATCGTCTAACTTGGAGGTCATTAAATGAATGTGCGGGCATCTTATGATCCTAACTCCTACATGAGTAGACTCCTACCAAACCGAGAATAATCAGCCCTGCGTGTGAGATAGGGGAGAGAGAGAGGCACACCCTGATTCGTTTGATTGGTGCCCCACAGAAAAGCTTATCCACAAGAATATAGGCCAGGCAAGGAGCCCAGGCTTTTAGTCTACAGGTGGGCTGGAGTCACAAGCTCATGGGGTCACTCCTGGTTCTACCATGTGACTCCCTTCCACTTGGCCAGTGACACAAAAGGCAGAGAACAATGATAACATCTGTCTGTATGAAAAGGAGGACAGGCGCAAGAGTCCTCATGACAGAATCTGTCCCCAAAGACATAGTTCACCCAGATTCCCCTGCAAATCTAAATTTAGAACAAAAGACAAAGGGAGGGTTGTCGGTGTGTGTGTGTGTGTGTGTGTGTGTGTGTGTGTGTGTGTGTGTGTGTGTGTGATTGTGTATAATCAGAGATTAGCAGCTGGCATCTTTCTCAATTACTTTCCACGGTTTTGTCTGTTTGGTACAGAGTCTCCCCCTATAGCTCTAGATGGCCTGGAACTCAAGAGATTGCCTCTATCTATTCCCTTGATACTGGGACTAGAGTTTGCGCCACCACACTCTGCCACCATCTTACTTTTGAGACAGGGTCTCTCACTGTATCTAGAGTTCTCTGCAGGAGTCAGCTAGACTAGCTGCCAGTGAGCCCCAGGGTGCTCCTATCTGAGGCAGGCTGTACTGGGCTTACAGGAGTGTTTGGTCACACCTGGCTTCGACCCAGACATGAGGGATTGAACTCAGGTCCACATGCTCACAGAGCCAGCACTTTACTGACTGTTGTCCCTGCCCCTAAGAGAGGTCCTTTCATTCTTCCGCTGCACCCCAGAGCTTTCTGGGGTTGAGCTGGGTCTGACGCATGACATGCTGAGAAGCCCTGAGTGGATATTTCAGGATCACTTGAGCACAGCACCACCAAAACAAGAAAAGTCCCCATCAGGGAATCTCCCTGTTTTGAGAAACTCGGGAAAACAAAATTTACTTCTAGATCTGGTGAGCAGAGATGCCTTGTCTTGTCAGGTAAAGGAGCCTGTGCAGCACACCCTGCTGAGCCCACGGAGAGAACCTGAGTCCAATCCCCTGGACTCATGTAGTGGAGGAGACAACTGATCCAGTTGTCCTCTGACCTCCACATGTGCTCCATGGTATGCATGTGCCCACAAATAAAGTAGTTTCTCTCTGTAGGTTTGACTGTCCTGGATATCGCTCTGTAAAACAGGCTGGCCTCAAACTCACAGAGATCCACCTGCCTCTGCTTCCCAAATGCTGGTTTAAATGTACCTGCTGGTTTAAAGTGGTTTTTTGGGGGGGTGGGTGAGGATGTACGTCAGCCATAGAGCACTCGCCTATCTTGTCTGAGGCCCTCAGTTAAACCCCTAATACCATAAAAATAAAGTTTAAAATGTAAAATAAATAAATAAATAAATAAATAAATAAATTCCTTGTGAAAAAAGTTACAGGGGTCTGGAGAGATGGCTCAGCAGTCAAGAGCAGTGGCTGTTCTGCCAAAGGTCCTGAGTTCAATTCCCAGCACCCACGTGGTGGCTCACAACCATCTATAAGTGTAGTCCCATGGTAATCCAATGCCTTCTCCTGGTGTGCAAATATATGTGCAGGCAAAACACCCATACACATATAAATAAATACATCTTTTTTTTTAAAGGTTTATTTATTTTATGAGTACACTATCGCTGTCTTCAGACACACCAGAAGAGGGCATCGGATCCCATTACAGATGGTTGTGAGCCACCATGTGGCTACTGGGAATTGAACTCATGACCTCTGGACGAGCAGTCAGTGCTCTTAACCGCTGAGCCATCTCTCCAGCCCCTAAATACATCTTTTTAAAGGATTAAAGATGTCTCGGTAGTTAGGTGGATGTGCTACTTGTGAGGACTGGCTCAATTCCAAGCACCTACATGGCGGCTCACGATTGCCTGTAACTCCATGCTTAGAGTATCCAACCTTGGCTGGCTCCTGCCTACCCATGGTACACTACTCCCATATACATACATACTAAATAAACAGATATTTTAAAAATATCGCTATTATGCAGGAGATTTGGACCTAGCCCTGGGAAATAAATCAACGTGCCACAAACAAGAGAGAAGCGTTTACTTTTTTTTTTTGGTTCTTTTTTTGGAACCGGGGACCGAACCCAGGGCCTTGCGCTTGCTAGGCAAGCGCTCTACCACTGAGCTAAATCCCCAACCCCATGCGTTTACATTTTTTAAGGCAAGTTTCCCATGGCACGGGAGCCTTCACTAGGAAATGAAGCTCCCAGGAAACAACTGGTATTGAATAGTCATGTGGTGATCAATTTGCCAAAACAGGACAAAGCCAAGGAACTTGGGGAGGGCAGTTAATAGGGTGGAGCAGTGACTAGAAGATGGGGGCTGGCTTAGTGAGCCATTTATGTAGATTTCCCTCAGTCTCAGTATTCTCTCTTCTTACTTAACCTTAGCCCAAGCTTAGGTTAAGAGCAATGGCTTCCAGAGACCACACCCACCTCCATGCCTGACAGAATTCACTACAGTTAAGTTCAGACCTTGCAAGCAGAGGGACAAGAAAGAGTGTCCTGGCTGAAATAGTACCTCAAGGGTGGTGGAGTTGATGTGGATGGCAAGGGCTGGTCCCATGGGTTGAGGTCGATGTTTGGAACCATCCATGGTCTCAAAGCAAACCCGGATGATGCTTTGTGAGTGTCGGGTCACAGAGCAGCTGGGGCAGTGCGAGGCATCATTCAGAAGGCCAGCATGCTTTCTGTCCTTGAAGATGAGTCTGCTCTGCTGAAGGGAGGGCACTGTGCTGATGGGTGTTTCAGTGAGTAGAGCCAGGCCAGTGTGGTCTTTCTTGCACCTGCTCTTTTTCAAATGTCTTTAACTCAAAATAGTCAACATGCCAGAGGGGCGTGGTTGGGAATGGCATCTTATTTTTTTTCATGTGTACATACATGTGCGCATGCACATAGATATTTATTATAGTGTTCTGGGTCGCAGGGAGCCTTACAACATATCATGGGTAAGCTGGAGGCCCTGCAAGCTGGAAGGCAGAGTAATTCCAAGCCCTAGAGCACTGATCGGGTGGATTCCAGGTCTTGGCTACACAGGAGCTACAGCGTCAGGCAGTCAAGCCAACACCTCCACCTTTGTGTCCTGCTCATGCTCACCAGTGGATGAGGGCCACACACTGGATCAGTGGATGAGGGCCACACACTGGGCCAGTGGATGAGGGCCACCCACAATGGACCAGTGGATGAGGGCCACCTGTAAGACTCAAAGTGAGTCTTAACTACCAGGAGACCTCCCCAAGTGAGACACAAGAACAGAGTTCAGTGCAAACACGAGAGGTTTATTTTCCGGTGGTCAGGGTCGACCCTCAATCAGCCCCTCATGGCAAGTGACTAGAAGGTGACCCCGAATGGCTATAACATGCAATTTTTATACTTTTTAGGGGTACAGGTTACATCAGCAGGGTTACAGTTTAAACTTATTGGCTAAGCATATTGACCTTTGAATCTATTAGCTACCACGTATATGACACGCATTCGAACTCTATCTGGGACCAGAGGATTAGGGGACTGATAGTGAGTACCTTCTGTGGGTTTTCAAGAATGTTCCTGCTCCTCCCGAGAACTGTGGGTAGAGAATAAAACCTGGCCTAGCCTTGACCCAAGGCGGGTGGGTGTAAGGCTGGTGAAAGCCCCTAGAGTCCTTGTACAAGGTCCAATCTTGGAGCTCTCGGGGGTCTCTGGTGACTAACCATATTCTTCAGGTCCTGTCCTCAGGGTCTCATATTGTTGGCACAGGACCATCAGCTGTACTGCACCTATTCTCTCTTTTATGAAGGCTATAAGCTTGCTCAATAGGCAGAGTCCAAAGGTCAACAAGAGCAGGAGAACAATTAGGGGTCTTAACAAGGTGGATATGAGAGTGGTTAGCCAAGGGGAGGAGTTAAACCAAGACTCAAACCAGCCCTGACCTCTTTCTCTCTTCCCTTTGCCCAGCCCTTCTCTCACTTTGGCAATCATACCCCAATTTGTACAACCTGAGTCCCCATGTTTTTCCCTTTAGCCATCCCGTTGCTTCTTCACCTTTCTGAGTGAATCTGACTATTATTGGGTTATAGGTGGCATTTGCTCCTAATACCCTTGGTCCCCCAGGAAAGGCTATCCAGTCGTGTAATTTTTTTTTTTTTTACCGTGATCAAGTCCCAAGAGGAGGGGTTCTGTAGGTGTCTCCTATAGTCTTGCATCCCCAGAGGCTCAATAAAACTGGTCTGGACCCCCACATCCGTGAACTTCAGCCTGGCTTCTTCCATCTTGAGGGCAAACGTAAATGGGGTCTCCTGCAAGTGACAGCTCCATGTAGGGAATGCACATCCTACCCCGCCCCCACCCAGAGCCTCTCTTCTCCCATATGAGCAGTTTGCTCCCACCATGGATGGAGAGGTCCTACAAGTCAAGTCAAAAATGAGGTCGGGCCACCAGATGTTGAGGGTTTGGAGGCTGTTAGGGAGGCGACCTCATCTCCAGTTCCAGTGGAAACCACAGCCCAGGTTTGATAGACGGGCACATGGGGGCAGCAGGAGTCCCTGGGGAGTGGGGCATCTGCAGGTTTCACATGGGACATGAGCACCCAGATAGCAATGCTGTCCACTGTGGGAGGGGTTAACAGCACCAGGAAGGGTACCAAATGGGATCTCAAAAGGGGTCAAATTAAAATGGTAGGGGGTGTTCCAGGCTCAGAACAGGGCCAGGGGAAGGAGCACTACCCAGTCAGCAATAGTCTCCAAGGTCAATTTAATTAAGGTCTATTTTAGGTTTCTGTTCATTCTCTCTACCTGCCCTGAGCTCTGGGGACAGTACGCACAATGGAGCTTCCAATTAGTCCCTAATATCTTTTTTTTTTTAAAGATTTATTTATTATATAAGTACACTGTAGTTGTCTTCAGACAAACCAGAAGAGGGCATCAGATTTCTTTCCAAATGGTTGTGAGCCACCATGTGGTTGCTGGGATTTGAACTCAGGACCTCTGGAAGAGCAGTCTGTGCTCTTAACCACTGAGCCATCTCTCTCCAGTCCAGTCCCTAATATCTTTGCCAATCCCTGACTTACCTTAGAAACAAAAGCAGGACCATTGTCCAGTTACCTTGGGCACTCTGAGCCTCAGGAAAATTTCTTCTAATATTGTTGTTTGTGTGTTCTTTTATGTGAGGGTTTGAGTGTAGGAAAGTGCGCGGCTGGGCTGTGTTTCCGCCAAGATATCTAGCAGATATCTTGGGCACCACTGTGCGGACCTAGCGGGGTAAAAGACAATGATACTTCTTTTATTTTTATAACAACAGATGGCAAGCCAAGGTGATGGGCAAGAATCCACTAGTAATCCTGAGAGTTGAGAGAAAGTTTTTATTTTCTAAGAGGAGGCCGGCGCTAAGTTAAGTCATGTGATATCTTAAGTGCGGGAATTCAAACAAAAAAATGGGGAAGCCACCTGGGCTGGCAGGCTGTAGGTCCCCTACTGTGTGATAAGTAATGGCAGCTCGGAGAGTTAGAAATTAAAAGCTGCTTTTTTTTTTGGTTCTTTTTTTCGGAGCTGGGGACCGAACCCAGGGCCTTGCGCTTCCTAGGCAAGCGCTCTACCACTAAATCCCCAACCCCTAAAAGCTGCTTTTTAAAGAAAGTTGTTTAGAAAGTCTTTCAGGATACTCATATTCTTTTTAACGTGGGCTCCACGGGAATTTTGGGTTGAAATCCTAGTTAGACAAGCTACTTCTTAATTACAGGTATTATTAAAAGGTGATTGAGTTTTGTTTTTAAAAGAAGAGAGTAAAGAGATTACCTGAATCAGGTGGGGATTTTCATCCACAGTTCAGAACTTAGGGAAAAATTAGTCACTAACTCCAAATAGAGAGTTGTGATGAATGTCTGTAACACCAGGCAGAGTGAATGCAGGCATATATTATAGAAGTTATTAAGGTTAAATAAAAATCTGTGGCTCCAGGTAGAGAGCTTAACAGATTGAGATATTTTGGGCAAAAGTTCTGGTTTGATGTGTTGCTTATTGATATTGGAATTGACAAAAGGTGTTTAGTTTGTTTTATAAATTATCCCGCTAAAGGCCATATGGCTCACTGATGCGGCTAGCAAGGGTTTGTGGTTACTTTTGATATTTACCACAACAGGAAGCTCGAATTCTCTTAACGTGGGCTCCACGGGAATTTTGAGTTAATTTCCTGATATCACAGAGTACAGAAGCCTATCAGGCTCATTGTTTAGCTTACTTCCTTTTTAAAAAATTGTTTAGCCTTCAAGATGGGTGTGACTTTGAGTTTTATGGTTATATTATTACTCTGGGAGAGAGTGCAAGATACAAGATTTTCTGGTTACAGACTAAGGAACACAGTATTTTGGGAGAAAGATTTTGTCTTTGTGCTTTTGAAAAATGTGATTAGGCTCTGGAAACCTCACAGAGTTATACTGATCAGATTTGATAGAGGTAGACTGCCTGAAAAATTTATTCAGGAGAATCAAACAAAAAGATATCTCGATTCTAAACTTTTGTCTTGAGAGTTGTATTTTACAGAGTGTGCCTACTTGGAATCCTGGTCTCAAGAACTTTCAGCTGGATCCAGTCAGGACACATCCTGCTACAGCATTTGCTTTATTCTTCCTACCCCCTACTCCCAAGGAGATCTCAACGCTCATGTACAGCTTGAAGAAGTTATGGAAGAGTCATCGTCCCAATTCCCTGGACTTTGGGGGACTGAAAGTGGTTATTCTAAAGTTGTTTTTATGAGGAATTTAGGAATGGTAATTTAACAGGGAGGAATTAGCTAGATTGAATTGTACAGTCTCATTTAGTAACTAAGCTTAAATCATATCTTTGTTTGGGTATAGAATTTATTTGTTAAAAGAGTTTAAAAGTACAAGGTTTAGAGCCAGTCCTTCTATTGATGTCATTACAAACTTCTGAGTTGATTACACATGTGAGTTAAGGGCCAAATAGCAAATTCATGGCTCTGACTTTGTGAGAGAACTTTCAAGATATCAAGATATAAAGACTGAAAGACCCCCGGAGAGGACCTTTCCCTCAGGAGGAGTCCCAAGCGCCCAATGACCGAGCCGAGTCCACTCGGATGCAATCAGCAAGAGGGTTTATTGGAAAACACAGGTACCTGCGGGCACACAGTCTCTTCGGAGGACTTGCGCGCCCAGCAGCTCCAGCATGGGGCTTTTATAGGGATTGGGGAAGCAGAAGCGGGCATACAGAAGCAGATGCATAGTTACGGGGATTGGTGGATTCAAACGAGGGACATAGACATATTCACATATGATTGGCTATTTCACATGATGAGGTAATAAGGTATAGCTACACACATTGGCAGGTTTGGGGCGTCCTGGATGTCGGGGGCGTCCTGGATGTCGGGGGCTGGGGGCTTATCTCTTCCTGCCAGGTGGCCTGTGAGTCAGATCCGGTACTCCTGGTCTGTTCTGCATTCCTTTCCTTTTATGGTCTGTTAGTTCTAGCGGCAGGGCGGGGCTGCCTGGACTTGCTTTTCACAGTGTTTAGTCCTGAGTTGAAACATACTCTTTTAACTTCATATTTTTAAACCTTAAATCTGTATAATTTTCCTTTCAAAGACAACAGTCCAGATTGTCTTATATAGATGGATGATTTTCAAAAATGTCAGAAGTCCACAAAATTTGAGATGTAAAGTTACTTATCTTTTGTTGAGACATATCTGCTCCTAACAGTTCCCCTTCGGTGGATTAAATGAAGAATGTGAACATCTCTACCTCCAGGTGAGGCAATACTTTGTGGTTAGGCAGTCACTGGACAAAACTGCCTGTTTCATCTGCAGACTAATACTGTCCAGAAAAGGACAAATTATGCAGAATAGTTGACTGATAAACCCTGCCAAGACAGGGTGATCAGCCCTTCAAAATCTGCATTTCTAGAGTCTGTCAGTTGATTTTGGGCCAGAAGGCTGAAGACTTGAGCTCACATGTTGCTAACAGGGGAATGTGCTAGTGGAGATTTGTCTCTACAACCTCTCAGTTCTGGAAGCCGTGTTAGGCTTCCTTTGTGTATAGATATTTGGTCATTCTCAGATTTCTGACAGGGTTGAAGACATTATAGTCTCATAGCCTATCAGGCTGTTTAACTCTGAATATACATATTTTATTGGATAGTTATCAGATAGTATACAAGCTAGCCAAGATATAATATAGATTTTAAGCCTTTCTTAAGCTGGAATGGATAACTAAATGTTCTGTTTAACTGATATAATGATGGACTGGGTGTTGAATATATCATATGCTTTATAAATTGTAGGATGGTAATAATTGTACTCTATATGTAAGTGAAAAGGGCGTTTTAACTGGACAAAAAGGGGGAAATGATGTGGTTTGCCCTGAATTTATCTGTATTTTGATGCTAATTCCACTGCCTCAAGGACAGCTGCCTAGTCAAGGACTCAGAATTCAGGTGACTTCACCAGAACCACCTCCCCATTGAATTTGTAAAGTACAGGTGAGGGGCAGGTACAGGATAGAAGGAGGCCTATCATTGGAGGAGAAGGAAGGATGGGCGGGAGAGAAGTTTGAAGGAAGAGGAGGAGACTAGGAGAGAAAGGAAGAGACTGGAGACAGAGACGGAGAGAGGGGAGAATCCCTGGCAGGTGATGTTAAGATTCTGCTCAAGGGATGGATGGTACCGGGCTTTGTATGTTTAAGTGGGCAATTATATCTTATCAATTGGATCTAAGATTGTTGTGTTGTGTGTTCTTTTATGTGAGGGTTTGAGTGTAGGAAAGTGCGCAGCTGGGCTGTGTTTCCGCCAAGATATCTAGCAGATATCTTGGGCACCACTGTGTGGACCTAGCGGGGTAAAAGACAATGATACTTCTTTTATTTTTATATTTTTACAACAACATAATATCTTCTTGGCTACCACAGTAGCTGTTTCCTGATTGGTGGGGAAAGCTTCAACCCATCTAGAGAAAGTAAACACTAGGAGGTATTTGTAACCATATTTTCCTGACTTAACCTCTGTGAAATCGACCTCCCAATATACCCCAGGTCATGCTCTCCTAAGTCTCTTGCCCTGTTTGCTCTTGGCTGCTAAGCATTTACTTGCTGACATACCTTACGCTGTTCTACTGTCTCTCTGGCTAAAAACCTAAGTCCATTACATAGACCTTGACTGCTTGGATGAGCTTCTTATCCCCTAAATGAGTCCATCTGTGCATTTGGCCAAGTGAGTCTCTTGTTTGTTCCCTGGGGAGTATAGGTTTCCCCTTTGAGTGTGTCATTGTCCTTCCTCCTCTAAGTAACAGTTGGTGGGGTGGCTAGCAGTTTGGGCCTTTTTCTGCTACATATTCTTTTTTAAAAAAAGATTTATTTGTTTATTATTTAAGTTCACCAGACACACCAGAAGAGGGCATCAGCTCTTATTACAGATGGTTGTGAGCCACCATGTGGTTGCTGGGAATTGAACTCAGGACCTCTGGAAGAGCAGTCAATGCTCTTAACCACCGAGCCATCTCTCCAGCCACCCTCTGCCATATATTCTAAGTGAAGCCATCCCTTAGTTCAATCCCAGTTCCCAATGGGTGTCTCTTGGAGGCCCATAACCAGAACAGGCTCCTGCATAGCCACTCCTTGAGCCTGGTTATTGCCCCCGGGCCACTGAGTCTCTTCCCTTCTGATGTCTGGGCAATGAATAATACAGCTGCTGGCCTCATCAGGGCATCCAAGAGATCCAAGATTTCCTGTTTTGTATTTCTTTTCCCTCTGATGTGAGCAGTCCTCTCTCTTGGCATATAGCTCCATGAACGTGGGCTGTGGCAAATACACACCTGCTATCCCTGTAGATGTTAATTTTCTTGCTGGCCCCAAGTTCCAAGGCTTTGGTGAGGGCAATTAGCTCCTCTTTCTGCACCGACATGAGGGGGGGGGAGGGGAAGGTAGAGGTTCAGCCCAGATGACATTTGTGCTGCATCTCTGACCTTCATGGAGAAAACTGCTCCTGCTTGTAAACCAGGTAGCCTCAGCTCCCGGGGGAGGGGGGGTTGGTTGGAGAGGTCTTTCCTCCACCCATGGGCTTCTGCCAGTATTTGACACTCGTGCTGTGGTGGCTCGAGGTTAGGATCAGGCAGCAAGGTGGCCGGATTGAGTCCAATGGGTAGAGAATCTGGTCCATGTCAGCTGACTGGTGGTCCCATCGTCTGGGTCTTTCCATTCAATGCGAAGTATTGACTTTGGGGTGCCAAGGTCAGGCAGAAGAAAGCATCTTTCAAGTCTAAGACCATGTACCAAATTCTGGAAGGTGGTGAAGGTGGTGAACCCAGTGTGTAAGGGTTACGCACAGTGGTAACTCGACCACGATTTACCTCTCCTAAGTCCTGGACTGGGCAGTGATCATTAGTGCCCAGTTTCTTAACTGGCAGGAGTGGTGGGTTCCAGGTCAAATGGCACTAAGCCACACCCTAAGCTGGAGGATCCGGGAGACGTATGGCTTGATTCCTTCTTGTGCCTCCCTTGACATCGGGTACTGGTGCACCGAGGCAGGATCAGCCGGGTCTTAAGCTCCACACACACAGGGGCCCACACTCATGACCTAGCCTGGCTGTTTCAGGCCAAGCAAGAGGAAACTTTTCCAGCCACCAAGCAACGTCCTCTGTCTTTTGGGTGTTGGGCTCAGACAATTGGTATTTGTCCTCCAGCCTAATAGTAAGGACCTGGACAGGTTCTCCAGCAGACCCCCTTAATTGAGGGCCCTCAGGAAGGAAGTGGATCTGAGCTCCCATCTTGGAGAGCAAATCTCTCCTGAACAAGGGATGGGGCAATCAGGGATGACCATGAACGAGTGGGATATCCAGCCTACGCCCAGGCCCACAATTCTTTGGGTAGTCCATGAATATTGTTTAGTCCTAGTGGCCCCATGGACCCACAATTTTTTGCTGGAGACTGGCCCATCAGCTTGGAGGAGGACCGAGTGTTGGGCCCCAGTAACCACCAAGAATTGGGTGGATTCCTCTTCCACTTTCAAGGTTACCCTGGGCTCGGGGAGGGGGTCCAAACCCAGTCCTCCCTAGTCGCTGTCTCCCCTGGGCTAACACCTTCACCATTTGGGGGCGCTTTTCCCAAGGCCTGGGATTTCCTTCCTCCAGCTTTCATTTGTTAGGGCACTCTCAGGCCCAGTGGCCCCTCTTCTTGCAATATACTCACTGGTCCTTTTCAAGGGGTTTTCTGTCTCTCTTTGGTTGGGGTCTCTCTTCTCTGCTTTCCCTAACTACTGTAGCCAAGCTTCTCTGTAAATTCCTTTCCTGTCACTTTTGTATCTCCCTTTCATCTTCCCTTTTTCTTTCTCTGCTCCTTCTCCTCTTCTGTCTCCCTGTTATGGTAGACTTTCTCAGTAACCTGCACTAACCCTCAACAACTTACCCTGTACC
This sequence comes from Rattus norvegicus, assembly GCF_021556685.1. Lineage (NCBI taxonomy): Eukaryota > Metazoa > Chordata > Mammalia > Rodentia > Muridae > Rattus > Rattus norvegicus. The sequence goes on along the minus strand of NC_141534.1, from coordinate 214,196,582 downwards.
CCCCTTAGCCTCTGAACCTTTTTCCTGATAGCTCTACTAGCCTGGATAAAAGCCATGGTCATCTCTACTAGCCTGGATAAAAGCCATGGTCATCTCTACTAACTTGGATAAAAGCCATGGTCATCTCTACTAGCCTGGATAAAAGCCATGGTCATCTCTACTAGCCTGGATAAAAGCCATGGTCATCTCTACTAGCCTGGATAAAAGCCATGGTCATCTCTACTAGCCTGGATAAAAGCCATGGTCATCTCTACTAGCCTGGATAAAAGCCATGGTCATCTCTACTAGCCTGGATAAAAGCCATGGTCATCTCTACTAGCCTGGATAAAAGCCATGGTCATCTCTACTAGCCTGGATAAAAGCCATGGCCACAGCAGCTTTGTGCTCCTCGATGCTGGGGCCATGGTGTGAATATACACTAGGTGAAATGCCTTCCACTCCAGGAAGGCTGAGGGTGACTCATCTGGTCCCTGCTTAACCTCACATACTTGGTCAAATTGGTGGGTCATGCTGCAGCCCCCTTGAGACCTGCCAACAGAGTCAGGTGGTAGACCTTCATGTGATCCTTACCTCCTGCCATATTAAAGTCCCTGCCAGGTCTAATCAGGGGAAATCTGTCAATGACAGCCTGGTAAATCGATGGTGGCCCCGTGTCTCAGGGGACATTCTTTCTGGCTTCCTCATTATCCTCTCGCTCTATGGTCATGAAGAGTGCTCTCATGAGTTTTGGATATCATCCCAGGTAGGCTGATGAGTAAATAAAACAGTCTGAGATTGATCAGCCCCTTGGGGTTATCTCAAAAGGGGGGTGTTGGGCCTTCCAGTTGTACAAGTCGGCTGAAGAAAAGGGCCAGTATTGCATGGCCTGATTGCCATCCTCATCTATGGGCCTTGCAGGGCCACTGTTGTATTGGTGAAGTGGCCTTTTTGCTCTGGGTCCTCATGGCTATCCTGGTTCCAAGGGTCCCTCCCCACCCTCTCCCCTTGCTGGGGCCAGAGGAAGGGGGACTGGATGAGGGCTCAAGGGAGATCCTTGAGGAGGGGCTGTGGGAACCGGAGCCATGGTAGGGTGGTAGGGGGTGGAGGATCCATCAGTATCAGATCCGCTGAGGAAGGTCCTGGAGGATGGTGTTCTTTACAGACAACTACTCTGAAGGTGGGCCACTCGGAAGAGCAGAGAGTAACTAAACCGCCCTTCTTTACTGCTGCTGACAAGTTTTCTCCTCTTTCCCCAACTTCCCTCCAGTGGTTAACTAGGATGTTTAACAGGGTAGATTCAGTTTGTCCTATGTCCAAAAATACCGTCAGTCCAAGTCCAAGTCCAAGAACACAGAGACAGACAATCAACATACAGACAGTTCACCCCGCCATGGGCATAGAAATCAGGCAACTCAGCCAGCTCCTGCTGGTATTGAGTCTCACAGGTTCCAAAAAGAGCAGAGTCATCCTGACTCCCTCTGGGGGCCTGAAGTGTCCTCCTGACTCCCTGCGCTAACAACATTAAGGCACTCTGCCGGTCGCAATTTACCGAACCAGACCAGAGGCTCTTTAAGCCTAACAGATGTTCGTGAGCAAGCCGAAAGCAAGACAGGCAACACCAATACAGACAACAGCGATACAGACAAAGCGATACAGACAGCACGGATACAGACAACCGGGGTACCTGACATCAAGCTTGAGCTGTTCCTCCAACCATTGTTCCTCGAGACCTCATAGGGGATCTGGTTTCCTGGCCAATGCACCAAATGTAAGGCTCAAAGAGAGTCTTAATTGTTGGAAAACAGCCCCCTTCCCCAAGTGAGACACGAGAATGGAGTTCAATGAAAACACGAAAGGTTTATTTTCCAGTGCCTCAGGGTTGACCCTCAATCAGCTCCTCCTGGCAAGTGACTAGAAGGGACCCGGAATGGCTATGACAAGCAGTTTTTATACTTTTTAGGGATACAGGTTACATCAGCAAGGTTTAAACTTATTGGCTAAGCATATTGACCTTTGACTCTATTGCCTAGTAAACATAGGAAGATTAAGATATGCATTCAAACTCTATCTGGGACCAGAGGATCAGGTGACTAATAGTAAGTACATTCTGTGGTTTTTCAAGAATGTTGCTGCTCCTCCCAAGAACTGTGGGTGGAGAATGAAACCTGGCCTAGCCTTGACCCACGGCGGGGGGTGTAAGGCTGGTGAAAGCCCCTAGGGTCCTTCACACCTACATTGGACCAGTGGATGAGACCCCCCACATTAGACCAGTGGATGAGGCCCATCCACACTGGACCAGTGGGTGAAGCCCACCCACACTGGACAGCAGGGTAGCTTTTTCATATTCAAATGCTAGTCTCTTGTGTGTGGGAATAATGTCCATCTGTCTATCTAGGCATCCCATGGCTTAGCCAAACTGACAGGTACAACATCGTATCTGGGCAATCCCAAATCTCCACTGCCCCCTCTGATGGCCCATTTTGTTGAAGGATGAAGACGGGAAAGAGATAAAGGTAACTGGAGGTGAGGTAACCAGCACAGAGGGAGGCTGGGTCAGACAGAGGCCCTGGGTGTGAGCAGATCAGGGCTGCAGGGAATGTAGAGTGGGTCTCATTCCTCCTGGGGATAGCTGGAGATGAAAAGGGCCTCCTTGGAGTAGCCTGAAGGGGAAAAGGAAATTTCTGGAGAGTCTTACCTAAGGCCAGAAGTCACATACTAAAGTCCATCCAGATACCAAATTCCCTCCTCTGCTTACAAAGTAAAACAAAACCTCATTGTAATAAAATGAAGCCTTCCAGGACTTGCCACTGGGGAGCCAAGAAAGGGCATTGGTGTCCTGACTGAGAAGGTCTGCCCAGGTGCCATGGGGTGGTGGGGCTGGGTATGGAATGGCTAGGGCTGATTACATGGATAGATGTATCAGGGTATTCAGGGTATCAGAGTAATCCTGGATAGTGTATCAAGATGGGGTGCCTGGACAACTTGGTAAATCCCAGGCATGGCTGGAGGTCACACCAGGCACTGCCCAAGAGACTGAAGAAATGAGCCAGTGGCTGCAGCCTATATTGCCATAGGGAGGCCTTTGGATTCAGACAGGGTGGGTCAAAACTGAAATGATGTCAGGGAGAAGAGGTAGCTCAGCAATTAAGAGCAGTGGCTGAGCCCGGACAGTGGGGGCACAGCCTTTAATCCCAGTCTTGGAAGGGAGAGGCTGTCAGATCTCTGTGAATGTGAGGCCAGCCTGGTCTACAGAGAATGTTCTAGAACAGCCTGAGCTACCCTGCTGCCCTGTCTTGATAAATCAAAAAAAGCAAAGCACTTGCTGATCTTCCTGAGGACCTGGGCTAAATTCTTAGCACCCGTATAGTGGTTCACAATTTGTAGCTCCAGTTCCAGAGGATCTGATGCCCTCTTCTGGCCTTCACAGGTGCCCAATACACAAGTGGTGCACAGACAGACAGACATGCACACAGAACACTCATACAAATAAAATTAAAATAAAAAAAAGAAAGTAAGAACGTGGTTTTCTATGTGGGCTCAAGGTGACAAAAAGCAAGGGACACGAGAGTGATCTAATGTGGGGGAGGGGAACATGCAGCCACAGAAACAGCGACAGTGGGAACAAACCTCCAAGCCAACAGTAATTACTCTTCTCAGGGAGAAAGATTAAAAGATACTACCGCATCTAGGATATGAATAAGAGAAAAAGAAAGAGTTTGGGGTCTATCACAGGGTAGCACGCATGAGAGATCTTGGGGTGAAGAGTTGAGAGGGCTGTAAAACAGAGCAGATGAAGCCGTGATGACTCAGAGCAGGGGAGTGTTGTTTGACGATGTCCAGAGAGAAGAGCAGGCAGGACCCTAATGGCAGGTAGCAAGTGGTCACTGAACACTGGTGGCTTCCCACGGCTAAAGAACAGAGGACACAGAGTACCCAGAGAATAGAGCAACAGAAGGACCTGAGGGGCTTTCGCCAGCCTTACACCCACTTGCGTCGGGGCAAGGCTCGGCCAAGTTCCATTCTTCACCCATGGGAACATTCTGGAGTAGAAAATTCTCAGAATGTACTGACTGATGCTTGCTAGCCAATAGATTTAAAGGTCAATATGCTTAGCCAATAAGTTTAAACTGTAACCTTGCTGATGTACCCTGTACCCCTAAAAAGCATAGAAACTGCTTGTAATAGCCACCCAGGGTCACCTTCTAGACACTCACCTCAAGGGACTGATTGAGGGTCGACCCCGATGCGCCAGAAAAGAAACCTCTTGCTTTTGCATCCATCTCCGTCTCGGTATCTCACTTGTGGGTGTCTCGAAGTAAGTACCACTGACCGAGGTTTGGGACATTACACAAGGAAGATCCAGAAGGACCATCTCATGGAATCCAAAACTCCCAGAAGTGAAGAGACCCCGTGTCTTAGTCTTTTCCTGTTGCTGTGACAACAGCGACTTAAGGGAGAAGGTTTTGTTTCCCTCACAGTTCCAGGGTGCAGACCATCATGGCAGGAAGCCGCAGCAGCAGGACCGGAAGCTGTTGGTCACATCATAGGCACAGCCAGGAGGAGGGGGATGTGCATTTCTGCTGAGCTCGGCTCCCTCTATCCACTTACAGGGTGCAGTATCTCCTGTGGGGATGCGGCCATGTCCACAGCTAGGCCTGGTCTTTCCACCTATCTAACCTAATAAGGAAAGTCCACAGGCATGCCCAGAGACCACCTCCCAGGTCACTCTAGATTCCCTGAGGTTAAAATGAACACTAACCATCACACACACTTGTAAGTCACAAGAATGCAAAGCAGAAGGCAACAGGGAATTACACTAGATTTTGGGGGTAGGTGTTTTGTTTTGTTTTGCCTTGGCTGTTCTGGAATGTTGTAAACCAGGCTGGCCTCAAACTCACAAAGTTCTGCCAGCCTCTGACTCTGCCTCTGCCTCTGCCTCTGCCTCTACCTCTGCCATCTCTGCCAAGTGCATAGATTAAAGGCATGTGACACCCCCACTGGGCCTGGGTGGTTTTCAAACAAGTTATTTGAAATATTTTGACTTGTAGCTTCTCAGTGAAATGTTTCACTGTCTGAGGAGGATGTGGCTGAGGGAGTAACCCTGACTGGCTTTCAGGGCTAGAAGACATCACTTCACGTGTTAGTTCATTTTTCTGTGATAAAAGGCACTGGCAAAGCTACTTCAGGAAGGGTTTGTTCTGGCTTACAGTTCTAGGGTGCAGTCTGTTACGATTGGAAGTCACGGTGGCAGGAGCAAGAGGCAGCTGCTCAGATTGTCTCTGGAGTCACCTGTAATCCCAACAGCAGTGAGGCAGAAGCAGGAGGATTCCAAGGTCAAGGCTGGCCAGAGCTACATAGTGAGACCCTGTCTCAAAACGAATAAATAAACAGTAACAGTGAAAGACTATCCTTGTGACCTCAGGCCTAGAATATGTTTCCTAAGCAAGGCCCTGTTATAGTTGAGGATTTCCTCTGCACAGCGCTCATTGTCATATCACATTATCAGAGGAAATGACTGCAATCCCCCGCACAGGAGGCAGGACTTGTGTTCATCAGGGGAGCTGAAGTTCCTGGCCTCTGAGAATCCTCCCAAACGATGAAGACCACAAAAACAAAAATAAAAGTCCAGTCCTGGGCTGGAGAGATGGCTCAGCGGTTAAGAGCACTGACTACTCTTCCAGAGGTCATGAGTTCAATCCCCAGTAACCACATGGTGGCTCACAACCATCTGTAATGGGATCTGATGCCCTCTTCTGGTGTGTCTGAAGACAGTGACAACGAACTCGCATATAAATAATAAAAACCTTTAAAAAAAAAAAAAGTCCAGTCCTGAGCTTCTAGCCTCGGACTGCATGCCTGGAACTCGTAAACCAGAGGCTAAAGGGAAGCTCAGTGTTAGGGAACACCTTGGAACCTGGTTCGCAGCAGGCTGACTATGGAAGAGGGTGAGTTGGAGGCCAGCTTGGGCTATGTAGAATGGCCCAGTCTCAAACAGATGAAAACAAGCAGGGCCAGGGAGATGACTCATCTGATAAAGGTGCTGGTTGACAAATCTGAGACCAGAGTTCAAACCTTAGGACTCACTCGGTAAGAGAGGACTGACTCCTGTAAACTATCCTGTGACCACCACACATATGCCACTGCATGCACATTCCCACACACAGACAGACAGATGGACAGCCACATAGATACACACATACACATAATATAAACAAGCAAAAAGTCAATGAAAAGACTTTGGCGTTTAAACACAGGCTTCAAAATACAATGGGAAAACTGTCATCTGTTCAACTGCTCAAAAAAAAAAGCACAATATTACAATAATCATCTCTCCTGCCTTCAGACAGCAAAAAAGAATATGTAGGCTAATTATAAAATCATAAAACTAAAAATAACAAAGTCAGGCAACAAGTCACTTTAGCACCTTCTCCTTTATAAAATGACTTTTAAGAATGACGCGGCAGGTGGTGGAACAATTGCTTAGCAGTTAAGAGAACTGACTGTTTCTTTTTTTTTTTAAGAATTATTTATTTATTATATATAAGTACACTGTAGACACACCAGAAGAGGACATTAGAACTCAATATAGATGGTTGTGAGCCACCATGTGGTTGCTGGGATTTGAACTCAGGACCTCTGGAAGAGCAGTCAGTGCTCTTATCCACTGAACCATCTCTCCAGCCCCTGGCGTCATTTTTTTTAAAGATTAACTTATGGGCTGGAGGGATGGCTCAGTAGTTAAGAGCACTGGCTATTCTTCCAGAGGACCCAGGTTCAATTTCCTGCACCCACATAGCAGCTCACAACTGTCTGTAACTCCAGTTCCAGGAGTTCTGACACCCTTAAACAGACACACATGCAGACAAAACACTAATACACATATAATAAAAAAATAAATCATTTAAAAAGAAAATAAAAGAGCTAAGTGTGGTGCCATAACCATCTGTAATGGGATCCGATGCCCTTTTCTGGTGTGTGTGAAGACAGCAATGGTGTACTCACATACATGAAATAAAAGAATACTTCAAAAAAGAGCCATAAATAAGCAAACAGGCTGGGCTACATGAAAAGGATATCCCCTTCGACTAAGTGGGTTTTAGGGACTGGAGTCAGGTCTCGGGGTTGCCAGTGGGTGCCTTTACCCAGTGAGTGATCTCATCTGCCCTGTTTTGATTTGATGTTTGACGTGGTGTTATTCTATGTACCTCAGGCTGGGGAGACTCCTCAGACAGAAGGCAAGGCTGAAGCCACAGACATTTTGAAAATCACAATAAATAAAAATCATGGTTTCAGAGGCTGGAGGGCTGGCACAGCAATTAAGAGCACAGTCTGCTCTTGAGAACTGGAGTTCAATTCCCAGTACCCACATAGTGGCTGGGACCATCTGTAACTTCAGTCCCAAGGGGTCTGAAGTCCTCTTCTGGCCGCTTCAGGTACCAGGCATGTGTGTGGTATACAGACATACATACAGGCTAAACACACACACACATAAAAAAAAAAAACCCACAATAAAATGAACCCCCATCTGTCAGGATCACCGCCCCTCTCTCTCCACTGCCCTAACTGCCTGATTCTGTGGCTCTCTGAAAGGCAGGTTCCCCATATTTCCATGTTCTTATTCAAGTTCAGTCTGGCTATCACAGGAGGCTTGGTGGTAGAGCTACACATAGGAGCCACCATGGAAGGACTAGGGGCATAGATCAGTGGTAGAAGACTTGTACAGCTTGCACCAGGCCCTGGGCTCCACCTTCAGCATTGGAAAAGAAACATCTTGGCCATTCTTGGCTCTTCGTTGTTCGAGACACATTTTACTTCCAAATTCTCAGTTCTATGAGAAGTCGTGTGAGCCTTGGGCAGAGTCTGCACTGAGTTTGGTAAGCACAATTCCTGAGCATCTGAAATTCTGGCTGACTCTAGGGCTCATAGACCAAATCATGCAAGGAAAACCATTTTAAGTACTAGCCTGGGCCTCATGAATTGCCTTTGGGAGATAAACAGTGACCTCTGGAGGCGAAGGCGCAGCAGAGCTCACCCTGTGTCTGCCCACAGAGACCCGGGCCAGCTGTTTTCCTTTTCAGTGGTTTTCAACCTTCCCGACAACGCTGAGGCTCTTTAATACACTTCCTCATGCTGTGGTGACCCCACCTCAGAGTTATTTCATTGCTACTTTGGAACTGTAATTTTGCTACTATTATGAATTGTAACCTAAGTACCTGACTCCAGGATATCTGATATTCGACCACTTGTGAAACAGTTGTTCAACTTCCTAAGGGAGTCGTGACCCACAGGCTGAGAACCACTGATTTACAAACCAAGGCTGTTCTAAAAACTGGATTCTTTGGAGTAGGGTGATTCAGTTCACATTTGTAACAGTTTCCAAAGGGCGTACAGACACCTCCTGTATCTGCCATCCCACACAGCCATCAAGGACACACTGGACATAAATATACTGGCTGCTCTTCCAGAGGAAGAAAATATTACAGCTTAGTATTTGAGGACAAAGAGAGAAAGCAGAGTGCCCGGGACAACTCGGGATTGGCAGAGGGGACAGGCCAGATAGTCAGCCCTGACCTGCTGGGTGTCTAAGCTCAGGCAGGCAGCTGGAGTGCTCTGTCCCTGTAATTCATGGCCTGTCTTAGTTACGACCTCAGTGGCTCCCCTGAGGAAACTGCAGAGGATGTCTACTGTGACCATCAGGACAGAAGACAGAGAGGGACAGGGACAATGGCAGGATGACCAGGCAGGTGGGGCTGACATCTGGGACCCCCTGGGAAGCCAGGTGAGCACACAGGGCTTGGGCTGGCTGGCCATGGGGCCTGGTGCTGGTTCTCTGCCCACTTCCCTCCCAGGAGAGAGGCTTGTCTCGGCTGTACGCTGGGCTCCTGCAGCTGCATTCCATCTGTGTTCTGATTCATGTCATCTAGGCTGGAAATGAAACTTAGCTATGACTTAGCCAGACCTGAGTGTGATCCCAGCACTCAGGAGGCAGAAGCAGGTGGATCTCTGTGAGTTTGAGGCCAGCCTGATCTACAGAGTGAGTTCTAGGACATAGTGAGACCCTGTCACAAAACAAACAAACAAACAAACAAACAAACAAACAGACCTGCTAGGTGTAGGGAGGCACTCCTGTAATCCCAGCACTCAGAAGGCAGGAAGTCAGGAGTTCAGGGTCATCCTGGGCTACATATCAAGTTTGAGGCCAGTCTGGGTCCCAAGAAACCCTGTCATAAAACAACAACAAAGCAAGAAAAATTTTTAAAAAATGAATGTAGCAGACAAGTCTGTACAAACACTGCATGCCATTCCTGTTCTAATTACGGACAAAAACAATGAATGAATGCAACCGCACCTGGGGCACAGAGAGGTCAAGGAACTAGATCAAAGCCACAGAGCATGCCAACAGAAAGGCAGAGGAGTAAACCAGACTGAATTCAGATCCTACTCTCAGCAGGTATCCCAATTAAGGCAACAACAGTCTATTTGATGGGAAAGCACAAATTAAGAAGGGAAGTTACTCCATCATCCCAGATGCCAGCCGCCAAACAGCCTTCAGGATAAAGCCGTGCTCCTGGGACCATCTCAAACACCATCAAGACCTCTCTCCCAAGGGGCAGACAGAGCTTGGTTGTTGGGGTTACGGTGGCGGGGGGGAGGCTGCCTAGCATGCATGAAGCCCTGGGTTCAACTCCCAGCCCTGCATAAAATCAGGTGCTGGGGTACACGCCTGGAACCCCAATGGCCAGGAGGTAAAGACAGGAGAGAGAAGCCAAAGCCTCCACTGCTCCTCTAGGGAGGCCAGGCTGGGCAGCACTGACTGTCTCAAAACCAAAAGCTTTAGCAAGCTTCTTAGTTACCGGTGGTCATATGTAGTTACCCTAGTGGTCATAAGAATTTCAGATTTAAAAGCATCTGGCTCCAGGATGGTGGGCAAGGAGTTTAGTTTCTTCTGTCAAATTGTAAATGTTTTGGGTCATTGAACTCATGTGCTATTGTAAAATGTTTTTTTTTTCTTTGAGTCAGAGTCTCGTACAGCGTAGATCGGCTTCAAACTACCTTGCTATGTCAGCAAGGGTGATCCTGAACTCATATAATTAGACCTTGTTTATACAACATTGGAACATAACCCCTCTAGTCTCTGTATTTTGTATACTTACAATGAAAGGAAAGCTCTATTTTTAAATTTTTGAAATATAAAACCGGTTATAGTATTAAATAAACATTTCCTAAAGAGAAGGTCAACTCAGGCAGGCTTTCGCCCGCTTGGCCAGGATACCAGTAACTCTGTACAGTTGGTCCTGGTGGACGAAGAGAGTTTCCTGGGGATGGTGACATCCACAGGGCTCCTCAAGAGGAGGAATAGGAAGAAAGGGCTGAAGGGACTAGCAGACCCTGGTGTGTGCCAGCTGTGCAGACAGGGCAGTTGGAGCCTTGAATACTGGACCTAGGAACCTTAAGCACAGTTCCAAGTCAGCGAGGAACTGTGAAGAACTTCTGGTAGAGGGAAGAGGCAAACAGGCCTGGGACTTACACACCTCTGCTGGTTCCACATTTGTAGAGGATGAATTAGAGTAACAAATGGGGGTCTTAGGTGACTTGGAAGTTTCCAGGTGGCAGATAAAGAGCCATGGCTATGAGGAAGGACATGGGAGCAGGAGTGTCTGTTGGAAGGGACAGTGGGTATGAAGCAAGTGAGATGGCAGACATCCCTTATGTTTCTCGGTGTCCAGACAGAAGCCAGACACAGCAGGGAACAGGCTGAGAAAGAAGGGAGCACCAGGCCTTGGACTCTTCAGAGGAAACTGCTTAGGAAATGACACCAGAGTGGACATTTAAAAATATTTTCTTTCTAGCCTAACTTAGCTTCAAACTCATGGCAATCCTCTTGCTTTAGTCTGCCAAGTGTTGGAATTACAAGTGTGAGCCTGTACAACCATGTCTCCTTGTTCTCTCTCTGCCTCTCTCTGACTTTCTGTGTGACACACACCTCGTTATTGGGGTCAAAAAGAGGACCTCGAGCATGCAAGGCAAGCTAAGGGACATCTCCAGCTGCCTCATTTAAAAAATGTTTTTTCATTGTTGAGAAAGGGTCTCTATATGTGTTACTACATATGCAAGGATGGTTTTAAATTTGTAGCAACCCTCCTGCCTCCACCTCAGACTCCCTTCTTTTTTTTTTTTTTTTTTTTTTTTTTTTTTTTTTTTTTTCGGAGCTGGGGACCGAACCCAGGGCCTTGCGCTTCCTAGGTAAGCGCTCTACCACTGAGCTAAATCCCCAGCCCCAGACTCCCTTCTTTACTTGAGGAGCCTTGCAAACAAGTGCACTGGCAGCTGTACCCAGCTGGGTGGACCACTTAGCATCATAGCTACACTGTCTGCTTCTGCAAATGGGGTTCATTATTCCTATTTGATGTACGTAGAAGGATTAAGAGGATACAACATGGTAAGCCCTTGGTGCTGTGCCTGACACTAGATGAATGTAGGTCCTGTCCTCCACTCTCCATTTCTGTCGCTTCCATGACCTGCATCATCTCCCTGTGATCTAAGTACTTATGAAGAGAGGGGGGGTCCGGGAATACCCTGGCTCCGCACCGCTCCCCCTCCTTCTGCCCTAAAATGATCCACAGACTTAGGTCTGAGCCCTGGATTAGCTGTGTAATCTTTAGCTCTACCCAGGAGAGGGGGGCCTGGGACTGCCCTGCCAGGCTGTGGATGCTCTTGGTGCCTCTTTGGGGAGCACTGATGGACACAGTGACTGTCGCAGGCTTGTAGTGCTGTGGGCCCTGCTGAGTGACAAGCATGACGGGAAGGAAAATACAGATTTGGGTGCAGTTCTACCAGTCAGGGAGAAATCCTTCAGAGCCTCATTTTCACCCCCATGGAATTAATGCCATGCAGGGTTACTGTCCCAGTTTGCTGTCTATTTCAGTGGTAAGTGCCATGACCAAAAAAACCAAACCAAACCAAACCAAAACAACAATAATTCGGGGAGGAAAGGCTTGAGTTTCCATGTCACAGCCCATCATCGTGGGGCGTTATGTTGAGGACTCATGGTTCCTATGGGCAGAAATGATACGAAGGCCAGGAGGAACACTACTTACTGGTTTGCTATCCATGGGTTGCTCAGATCTTTAAAAAAAAATACAATACAGGACCATCTGCCCAGGGATGACCTCACCCACAGTGAGCTTGGCCTTCACACATCAATCCTTAATCCAGAAAATGCTTGCACAGACTTGCCTACAGGCAACTTAATGGACGTAATCCCTTAGTCAAGAGTCCCCCTTTTCATATGTCAAGTTGAAACAAAACAAAAACAACAACAAAAAAATCCCCAAAACAACAAAAACTTCTAACCAGCATACGCTGTGGGCAGTGTGTGGGTAAACAGGCCCTCATTCCTCTCTTAACATACTACATTTCTAAGTCAGACATTGGAGTGACAATTTTGGAGTTTTGGTTTCTTTGAAAAACACAGGAATATTATGGGAATGTGTTTTTGTTTTGATCCCAAGTGTGAAGATACGGGGCTGCTTCAGATTGTCCACAGCAGCTGACTATGATTTACCTCATGCTCTAGCTAGGGCGTGATTTTGCCAGCTACAGAGAGTTTCTGTGATGATGTGACATTTGGAACTCTGTGGAGTTTTCAGAGGGAATATAAATGCTAGGGCCCCAAGAGATTGTTAAGTAATTGTGCACAAAGAAGAAACAAGAGGAGGAGGAAGAAGAGGAGGAAGAGAAAGTAGAAATAATTAGATATCTTAATAGCAAAGGTCAGACTTGCCCCAAGGAACCCATGCCTCTAATCAACAGGAAGTAGTCTAATGATAACGTTGCCCCCTATCTGACCCCTGACTTTATTCAGGTGTAAGGGTCCATGATTCACCAAAGAATGATACCCTGGACTCAAACAGTATGTAAACACAAAGAGTGTTTAATTCTCAGAAGTCCAGCATGCTGGGCTCTTCCATTACTAAGACACCCGAGTGTATTCGTAGGCTTGGTTTAAAGCATATTAAGGGACTATTAAGACCCTGTCTGACAAAGCAGAAGGAAGGAAAGAAGGAAGGAAGGAAAGAAGGAAGGGAGGGAGGGAGGAAGGAAGGAAGGAAGGAAGGAAGATGGTTATGCAAGCAGAAAGAAAGAAAACTTATATCTGGGGCTGGTTTGTGAATCCAGCATTAGAAAGTCAGAGGATCACAGCAAGTTCAAAGTCAGCCTATGCTTATAGTGATTTCCAGGTTTGCCAGGGCTTAATGAAACCCTATCTTAAAAGAAAAACAAGCAAAACATTTTTGTTTTGCTCTTTAAACATCACACCAGAACCAGATCAAGGTCCTTAAATATCAACCCAGAGCTGGACAGCTTCTGAAGACAGGAGGAGTCAGGCTGCAGTGTGTAACCAGAGCGCCAAGGGCTGAATCCCTGACAAGGGGAGGGGAAGCCTTGTAGCATCGACCGGAGCCTGGACACCCACTGACCATCCCTGGTCTCTGCATTACTCTAAAGGACTTACAGACACACTGCTCTAAGAAGAACTATGCAAAGATGCTGGGTCAGCTTTGTGGAAGGTGTGTGTGGGGATGGAGTGGGGGAGGCAGCAATGGTTCTGTTGTTAATAAATACTTCCCCAGGGCACACGGATGCTCAAGAGGTAGTTCAGCAGGGCTTGGCTAGGTCAGCGTAATTACACCAGATCAGGACGATCCCGCTGTAGCCCAACTAATTCTCTCCCCAGCATCTATTTGTACCTGGTGCCCACTAAACACAGAGCCTGTAGGAAGTGAAAAACTTACCAGCAGAGGGCGACATGTGAGCCTTGTTTTCTAGAGAAAGGAAACTGGTCTCCAAGAAAGGAGAGTCTGGCTCAGCGGGACTACATCTCCCAGAAGAACCAGTACCAGAATAAATTTCCGGTCTCTGTGCCCTCGCACCCCTTAGTGAGGGGGGTGGGGGGAAGGAGCGCGGAGCGTGGAGCGCGAAGGCGCGGAGGCATCTGGACACGCCTCTGGCTGCGGGACGTGTGACGCACTTCCTGTGCGCCCCCCACCCGTGTGTTTCTGTCGCGCCGGTCCCTCGGTTCGGAGTTGTGAAGGTGACAGCCGGAGGTGACTGGTCCGGCTTCCGCGATGCTAGCAGCACGGCATTTTCTCGGCGGGTCGGTTCCCGTGCGGGTATCTGTGCGTCTCAGCAGCGGCACGGTGAGGCCCACCCTGATTCTGGCCTGGGGTGTATGCGTGGCGAGCGGGGTTTGGTTCCCCCGGTAGAAGCCTCTCCTCTCCGGGCTACTACCCGGCCTGGATTAAAAATGAGCGGTTCCAACTCGGGACTGATGCTCTCCGGCCAGCCTCTCTTGTTTTAACAACCTCGTCCTAGGGTAAGGTTTGCAGGTTTTGAGGCATCTTAGCTAGTCTGTTGTTTCTTCTTCGCAGCCTTGCCGAGTATCGGGGTCTTTGCCCCACTTGAAAGTTCAGAAAACAACTTTGGAAAAGATGTGTATCCCCTCAACCCCCCGACAGTGTTCTGGTTCCTGTAGTGGCCAGAAAGCGCTTTTGTGATCCCCCCCCCTTTATTATGAGATAGGGGCTCACTATATGGTTCTAGGCTGTATTCAAACTAGTGGCGACGCTCTTATCTTAGTCTCTCTGAGTGCTCCTGGGACCACAGACCTCCATCACTACAACTGAGGAGAAGTGCTTTTAGGGAGGTAGGAGTGGATGTCAAGCCACTTTCTACTAAGTCATGAACCATTCCAGCGCACACCTCTCCATTAGCTCAGATAGACCCCAAACACCTTTTGTTTCCCAGCCCCAATCAGGCATTTCTCTTCTGCCAGTGACCACATACTACCTCTTTAACAGAGTTAGTAAAATTAAGCCCCTCCTTCTAACAAGGTTTTATTCTAGTGGGAGAGCCAGACAAATCTATGCTGGGCTTGGGGAAGCAATGTTGGTGCTGTCACTGAAGTGGGCTTACTAGGTCCCATCTGCTTTTAGCTTTGTGAACTTCCCTCAGTTTCTTTTGTTTAGGGCGTCAGTTTTCCTCCTTTGGGGATGTTACCAGGATGAATTATGGAATGTTTAGCTTGGTAACTTCTAAAGAGGAAGCACTGATATAAGTGGTAGTCGGAAGCTGTGATGCTTCAAAGACTTTGAAGCCTCTGTAGCCCAGCCCTTCCTATGTAGAAAGACCCAAGAAAATGAAAATTCTGCCCCAACCCCTCATGGTCCCTGAGCTCTGCTGGACCTCCTGACCTTCTGTCTCCCCAGACAGCACCCAAGAAAACCTCATTTGGCTCGCTGAAGGATGAAGACCGGATCTTCACCAACCTGTATGGGCGCCATGACTGGAGGTGAGGCAGTGCCCTTAGCCTGCTGGGCCCATAGAGCAGGACGTCTCCTCCCATCATTCTCATTCTGTCCAGGCTGAAGGCTCCTTCCCGTCATTCCCATTCTGTGCAGGCTGAAGGGTGCCCAGAGGCGGGGTGATTGGTACAAGACAAAGGAGATCCTGCTGAAGGGGCCTGACTGGATCTTGGGTGAAATGAAGACATCGGGTTTACGGGGCCGTGGTGGTGCTGGCTTCCCCACTGGCCTCAAATGGAGCTTTATGAATAAGCCCTCGGATGGCAGGTTTGTGGGGGAGTATCCTGAGCTCTGGTTGCAGGGCACACTAGGGGGCTGCTGAGTCACTGGGCTTTGGGGCTGATGCTGGGAAACTTAGCAGGCTATAAGAGGATAGATAGAACTTACGAGGTGTCTCTCCTCAGCAGAGACTTAAGATTTACAATCCATCCAAGATCTTGATTTAGGCAGACCTTATTCACACTCCAACTTCGTTCACCTTTTAGTAATTAGCAAGCTTTGGAGAATCTGGTCCTTTTGAATTTTCTTTCTTCTTTTTTTATTTTTTCATGTACGGGGGGGGGGGGGGGAGACCGAGACGACAGACAGACAGACCGAGTCTGAGGATGATATGCAGTTGACACCTAGAATGTAAATTATAAGGTTAACCCCTGGGTTGGCACAATGGCTCCGCAGGTACTGCCTCCAAGTCTGGTTACCTGAGGTCATCTCTAGAATCCACGTAGAAGAGAGAGAGAGCTGGCTCCCACAAGTTGTTCCCTGAGCTTCATATGTCTTATGGCACATGCTGCCTCCACTAGTAAATAAATGTAATAGACAAAAAAAATTGTTTTCAAGACACCATTTCTCTGTGTAGCTCTGGCTGTCTTGGAACTCACTCTGTTGACCAGGATGGCTTTGAACTCAGAGATCTGCCTGCCCCTGCCTCCTGAGTGTGCTGGGGTTAAAGGTGTGCACCACCACTACCTGACTTTATTTTTAAGTCATCCACTCACTCTCCCTCCTGTTGGCCTCTGGGCTGTGGTGGAGGTTGAAGAACAGTTCTTATGACCAAGAACTGAGTTGACTCTCAAGGGAAGCACAGGGAGAGGTGTTGGATTTGTTCTCTAAGGAGAACATCGATTATCTTGTGGCATACCTGGTCACAGACGGAATAGGCAGTAGGAGTCCTGTCACAGGTAGAACAAAGAGAACCTTGGGTAGGACAGAGAGGATTGGCCGCCTTGAGGCGTCTGAGTGCAGAAGGAGTGGAGTTTGGTTGAGCACTGGGTCCTGGTGGGTCTGTAGCCTGACTGATGTCCAGGACCCCACAGGCCCAAGTACCTGGTGGTGAATGCTGACGAGGGTGAGCCCGGCACCTGTAAGGACCGAGAGATCATGCGCCATGACCCTCACAAGCTGGTGGAAGGCTGCCTGGTGGGAGGCCGGGCCATGGGGGCCCGGGCTGCCTATATCTACATCCGAGGGGAATTCTACAATGAGGCCTCCAATTTGCAGGTGAGCACATGGGTGTTGGCTGACAGTACACACACACTTCATATGCTGTCTTTCCTGGCACAACCATTCTTAGTACCAGTTTCTGGGCCAGCAAGAATGGGGTGGGTAAAGGGGGAGTCTATTCCTGCATCTATCAACAACGTGACCTGGCCTCAGAGTTCTTCCTTTGCGCTCCAAAGTTCAACTTAGGAGGTCTTCAAGGGTTCCATGGGCTCTGGATTGGGGTCTAATATTCTTGGGGTGTGGTGGGGCTGGGAAACTTACACCTTGTCCCACAGGTAGCTATCCGAGAGGCCTATGAAGCAGGTCTGATTGGCAAAAATGCCTGTGACTCTGATTATGATTTTGATGTGTTTGTGGTGCGTGGGGCTGGGGCCTACATCTGTGGAGAAGAGACTGCGCTTATTGAGTCCATTGAAGGCAAGCAGGGAAAGCCACGCCTGAAGCCGCCCTTTCCAGCAGATGTGGGTAAGACTCTGCCCCGCCCAGAGTGAGGCTCTGCCTTAGCTCTGCTCAGCGGGATCCTGGCTCTGACCAGGTACCTTCTGGGTAGTTCTTGCAGTATTTTCTGTACCCTTTGGAGGGGAGGACAGGTTGATGGGGAAGGTGTTAATAACACAGGCTCTGCCAGAGCCACCCACAGCCTTCGGTTGACATCAGATATCCATGTCCTCTCTGGACAGTGTACTTTTCTTCCTGTCCCAGGAGCTAGGGTTGTGGTGGTGAACAGAAAATAAGCTTCCCTGGAGTCAGGTGCGGTGCGGACCAGGAGTGATGTGGAGACAAGAGTAGGAACTGCCACAGAGGCGGACATCCCACTAATGAGTCATGTTCCCAGAGGGGTAATGGTGCACTTGAGAGGCAGAGGTGGGTGAATCTCTGAGTTCAAGGCCAGCCTAGTCCACAGAGTAAATTCCAGGACAGTCAGGGCTATGCAGAGAAACCCAGTCTCAAAAAACAAAACATGTTCCCTTTCCTGGGAAGCCACTGGTCTCTTTTCATTTCCTTGAAGGAGTATTTGGATGCCCCACAACTGTGGCCAATGTGGAGACGGTGGCTGTGTCCCCCACCATCTGCCGTCGTGGCGGCACCTGGTTTGCTGGCTTTGGCCGAGAACGCAACTCAGGTACCAAACTGTTCAACATCTCTGGCCATGTCAACCACCCCTGCACTGTGGAGGAAGAGATGTCTGTGCCACTCAAAGAACTGATTGAGAAACATGCTGGTAAGTGGCCCGGGCCACTCGGGGGGGCCAGAGCTGTGAGAGGGCACAGTGGCATAGCCATGACAATCCTTTTGGAAATTGTCACAGGTGGTGTCTTAGGTGGCTGGGACAACCTCCTTGCTGTGATTCCTGGTGGCTCATCCACTCCACTGATCCCCAAATCTGTGTGTGAGACAGTGCTGATGGACTTTGATGCCCTGGTGCAGGCTCAGACGGGCCTGGGCACAGCTGCGGTTATTGTTATGAACAGCTCGGTAATGGCCCTCATGCCCCACAAACCTCCTGCCAGCCTGGGTGTGTGCCCTCCCTGGGCCTCTGAGAATTCACTTGACTAGCTCTTAGCTCCCCATTCCTACAGCTGAAAGCCCTGTATAGTGGGAGAGTGTGGGCCAAAACTCTGGAGCCCAGGTCAGGGGTGTTGTGGGAGGCTAAGGTGCCTGCGCACTGTTCCTTGTCTCCTAGACAGACATTGTGAAAGCCATCGCTCGTCTCATTGAGTTCTACAAGCATGAGAGCTGTGGCCAGTGCACCCCGTGCCGGGAGGGTGAGCTTCTGGGGAAGGTTGGGATGTGGTTGCTGAGCTGTTCTTAACCCTCCCCCATGAGGCCTGCATCCTTTCAGGGTTGTCCCCTTCATGGTGGCAGACCCTCAGACCTCTTGTGCTGCTCTGCTACAGGCGTTGATTGGATGAACAAGGTGATGGCCCGATTTGTGAAGGGGGATGCCCGGCCAGCTGAGATCGACTCCCTGTGGGAGATCAGCAAGCAGATAGAAGGCCACACCATTTGTGCTCTGGGTGATGGGGCCGCCTGGCCAGTACAGGTACACACTGCCCTGCTGTGTGACAGCCCGGAGCTTTGGGAATTTGGAACTCTGGTTCATTCAATGCCTCCCTCACCTTCCCAGGGTCTGATCCGACATTTCCGGCCCGAGCTTGAGGATCGGATGCAACGATTTGCCCAGCAGCACCAGGCCAGGCAGGCGGCCTCCTGAGCCTGCATCCTAGCCTGCCAATTTTACATCCCTTTGGGAAGCTGGACAATAAACAAGTGCTGCCCACTCTCCAATCACAGCTTTTCTGGGACTTCCCTTTTCTCCCCTCTATCCCCCACCCATGAGTGCAGATTTGTTCCTTCACTGGGCAAGGGAAGCAGAGTAGGACCAGGCAGTGAAGGGTGGACTTGGCCCACTTCTCTTTTTATGGCACTAGGGGACCAATCCCAGGGCTTTGGACGTGCTAGGTAGATGTGCTGCCACTGAGCCGCACCCCGTCTATCATAGCCTCTAAGGCAACGGTTCTCAACCTGTGGGTCATGACCCCTTTGGGAGTCTCATCGTATTTGTATTAGGGTTTATAACAGTAGCAAAATTACAGTTATGAAGTAGAAATTAAATAATTTTATGGTTGGGCGTCACCACAACATGAGAAACTGTATTAAAGGGTTTGCAGTATTAGGAAGTTTGAGAACCACTGCTGTAAGGGGTGAGAGACAGAATAGGGGCTGGTCTGCCCTGTGAGGTGGGGGCATGGAAGAGGCAGACATCCCTAGAAAAAGGACAGGCTCCTGGCTGGCAGAAGCAGGTGTTTATTTTGCTTGTGTTTGGGGTTGCATGAGTGGAAGGAGACAAGAATGTGCATAGCATAGCAGATGGGACCAACCCAGAACTCTTTGTAGATGCAGCAGACATCTTGGCCCCTGAACAAGTTGCAAGCAGGGCCCTGTGCTGACTAGTCACCAAGTTGGGGGGGCACACTGTCCAGCAGGTGCCACAGTTCTAGCCGGCGGTCACAGTGGCTTAGGCACTCACACCAGTGGCGTAGGCGGTCCCCACTGGATCTGCCACTCAGCTGCACCCCACCTGCCAAGGGAGGGGTTAGTAGCCCTCAGAGGCCTGTGAGGCTCCCTCCTGCACCCTGTGTTTCTGCTCACCAATGAAATCATCAGCTGTGCCCAGGTCATAGTCCCACACAGACACCAACAGTGCCTTCTGGGCCAGCTCCTCTCGAAGACCTGCATAAAAGAATTCCTGTAGGGAAAGGGACAGGAAAGATATGAATGAGTTCTTTGCAGCTTAAGAAACAGGGTCCGGTAGGGCTGGATTTGCTAAATCAAGACCACACTTGACTGGAGTCTCCCAACTGTGGCCCACCTCGTTGAACTCAGGGTTCAGGGTCTTCCTCCGAACACTGGTCTTATATTTGGATTTCTTCCCAGAACTTGGGTGCAGGAAACTGGAGGGAGAGATGGGCTGGTTAGTCATGGCCCTGCAGAGCCAAGGAGCCTCTCACCCTTCATGCCCACCTGCCTGTTTCTACTCACAGGCGGACAAAGGGGTCTGAGTAGCCATTGGCATCCATGGGAGCAAGGTGGGCACAGCGCAGCACACCCACTAGCAGGCCACCACGCTCGGAGCTGTAGCACAGGGACAGTAGGATGCGCCCACGCTCCTCCCTAAACACCTCTGCCTCCACTTCCTCCTGCAGGTGCAAGCTGTGGTCAGACCCCGTGCAGTCAACCCCACCCCACCCCACCCCCGGCAGAGACCAGGTCCCAGCGTGAGAACAAATGGCTGTAGAGAAACCAGGCTGTCAAGTTTATTTCCCTAGGTAGCCGTTTTCCTAGTACCCAGTGAAGAGACCTTACAGTAGATCTGTAGCCTCCAAAGCTTAAAAGAGGTAAGGGTTTGCTGATCATGTCAGCGCAGGGGACAGTAAGGGGACTGATGGTGAGTGTCACAGCCATGCCAGGGGCTTTTTAAGTGGTTTTCCCTTGCATTGGAAGTAGCTCTGAGAGGCTGTCATCAGGGAGAGACCAGTCTTAGCCCACCTTCACTTCCACTGCCTGGCAGACCATCTTATGAATGTTCTTTGCATATTCTTAGCCACTAGAGCTCCCCAGCGTGCTCTGCCGGCAGTGTGTGCAGAGACATGATGAGTGTACATGGGCTCTGGGATTGGTGGGGGCTATCAGGGTTCTCGGTGATGTCCATGATTTCTGTGGGCCTCACATGCTTGAGCTCAGCCAGTTAGACACCACAGAAACTTGGGGCTCCACTAAAGGGCAGAGCACCTACACTATTGACAGGAGCAGGAGGAGGGCCTGCCTCCCAGCCTTGTCCTTCCTGCTGGGGCTTCTGGGCAGATCTCAGACGGGGTTGAGTAAGCACTGAAGTCATCTTTATCGCCTCCTGAGAGGCAGCCCCAGAGGTATCCATTTCGCTGACACTAGTAGCAGATAAGCATCCTACTCTGCCCATTCCTCCCACCTCTGACCACAAGCACCACCTTTCAGGTCCTCCTACCTATAGTCTGAGACCTTTGCAGACTCTGCCTAGTGTTCCTCATCTCCAGGCTGCCCTAGCAAAAGAGTTACTGTCACCTTGCCCAGCCCCTGAGACCCTGGCAGTTCTTGAACTTATGAGAGAGATGGACTCAAATTTCTCTAAGCCCTTAAAGGCCTGCACCCCTGTCCATCTCACCCCTGAGACAGACCTGCCTGTCTCCATGACTGCTCAGTCAAGCTTTGCTACCTACCTCCTCATACAGAGACATGCCACGGGCTGTGTCCAAGCTCTTGGGCCTCTTGGTCTAAAAAAATCAGAGCACTTGGTCACTTTAGGAGATGTTGTCTAGGACCCCTCCCCCACTCTCCTAGTCACATGGCTCCTGGTCCTGTAGACCCAACTTGAGCTTCAGCCCACTCACCAGCCTCCGCTTCTCCAGACAGATGTCAAAGCTCCTGGCTCGGTTTGGCACCAGCTTCCTCAGGGGCACTCGTAGCTCCCCCAAGGGGGGTGCTCGCCGCCGGCGCCGCAATCGTGAGTCCTCACAAACACATAGCCTGGTGGCCGTCCAGGTCAGTCCTGGTCATACAAGCCCCCCCCCCTGCCTCCCAAATGGTGGCTGTGTCCTCACCTCAGGGTCTTCCGTCCAGCATCCTGGCAAGTAAAGCCATGATAGGTGAGTGTCTCCTCCCAGACAGGTTCCCTGGTGCCTCGTACAGTGCGTGTCCGAAGCTGGCTGGCCTGGGGTCAGGAAGGCAAGTCAGGCACGCTCCTGGCTTTCTGCTCTGACTCTTGGGTCCTAGCAACTGATATTTAAAGTTCTTGGAGTAGAGTAAGGTAGGATCACAATGGGTCCCTAAGCTGGCCCTGCTATCTAAGGGCCTGGATCTTACCCTCACCTTGCTGGCCCTGCTATCTAAGGGCCTGGATCTTACCCTCACCTTGCTGGCCCCTGGCAGCAAGTTGGCTTTGACATAGGTGTCCACAGAGCCTGTGGCTGGTGGCTTGAGGCCCTGGAAACAGAAAATGGATGTAGAGAGACCTGTGGTTTGTCCCATCCCAGGAACTCTGCCTCCATCCTCACCTTTGCACGATGGGCTGTGCAGTGCAGGGTGCTGTTGTCCACATCAAAGAGAAGTGTGAACTCCAGGGTGCCTAGGGCAGCTAAGGTAGTAGGCAGTAAGCATGGTCACCCCACTCCTACACCCACTTGTCCCACATGGCACAGTGCCACTTGCCTGGCCTCTGTCATGGGTGCTAGAGACACCCCTGACCCCATCCTAGGGAGCATCCCATTCTCTCCCCTACTCACTGCTGTCATCCGAGTCTCCTTCAGCCTCAGGGTTGGGCTGCAGCTGGGGTGCAGAGTGGATGGCCGGGGCCAGCATTGCCTGTCGATCTGGGACACGCAACACCGGCTCCAGGAAGGGGTAGAAGTGTGGGAAGTAGTCGGAAATGAGGCGGATGGGCTGTATGGGGCCAGGGCTCACATCGATGGCCATGTGTTCCTGCATGCTCACCCGCTGCCGCCCGCTGGCTCGCCCTGCACATGCCATGGTGGTCCAGACATAGAGACTCAGAGAAGCTCCCACCTACTGGGAACACTGGGCACGCACCTGGCCACCAACATGGAATAAAAGCCATCACCAAGGCCCTGGGACAGACCAAGGTGTCCTAAGACACTTGCCCCACCTGAGGGTCAAGGCTGGAGTCAGCCTTCTGGGATCCTTACCTCTTAAGAGCTGGGTCACACTGCTTTGCTGCTGCCGGCTCTAGGTGTATGTTTGGCGTGACAGAGCCTGAGACTGAGGTGACCCATCTGAGCAAGTGTGTGACTGAGCAGGGAGAGGATCAGGAGCCCGCACCTCCCAAGGGCCCTTCCCTGGCACTGGGGGCCCAGCCTTGCCTCCTGCCTCTGCCCTCTCCATTCACACTCTGTTGAAAGGAGCTATTTTTACCACATCATGTGGTCCTGTTGCTGGGTAAAGAGGCTGCAGGGCCAGAGGTGACAAAGGGGGTGTGAGGGGGGTAGTCAGGAGAGAATAGGTGAGAAGGGCAGAAATGAGGGGGGATGGAGAGGGAAGAGAGAGGGACAGGAGACTGGAGGGATGGAGGGATGGGGTCCTCCTGTAGAAGTGTCTGGGAGGGCCCTACATGCTAGTCCTTGAAGGAAACTATTGGGATCGCCACACTCCTGCCCTGTCCCCTGGCTGTGAATACAATCAAAGCAGTGATGTCCCTCTGTCTTCCTCCCCTTGGCCTTATGGTGGTCTCTGTATGTTGGAACGGCCTCTCACTCCACCTCCCTATAGATCCTTTCTTCCACTTACCAGGCAGTGTCTTTGACTTGACTGTCCTTCACCCTGGCCATTGGTCATGTTGTTTGAGGTGTTCTGAGGGGGGCTCACTGACAGGAGCTGCCCAGCACCCCTTCCCTTCTGCTCCACGTCAGCTTGTTGGTTTCTGAGACAAAGTCTCACGATTTCACCCAAGTAAAAGGGGGCCTTGGATTCTCTATCCTCTGGAGTGTGGGGACTAGAGGGGTATGTCACATGCTTGGCTTCGCCACTTCCTAAACACTTATTGTATGTATGTATGTATGTATGTATGTATGTATGTATGTATGTATGTATGTACATGAGCATGCTTGTCATGGCCAGAGGACAGCTTGCAGGAGTTGGTTCTCTCCTCCCACCATGTGGGTCTTAAAGATTAAGCTCTGTGACAGGTGCCTTCATTCATCAAGTCTCTATCATGGTTTTGAAACAGGGTCTTTCATTGGGCTGTGTGACACCTAGCAGCCCACACTGGCTGGCCAGCAGCCCCAAGAGATCCATTTGTCTGTTTCCCCAATGCTGGAATTGCAAGGGTGTGCTACCATGCCCCATGTTTCACTTTCCACATGGAAGATGCCAGAGCAGAGTTGTCAAACACTCTTTTAATCAGTTCTGGAGTAGCCTGGCCAAATCAAGGCAGAGGCACTGAAAGGCCAGGCAGGCCTCAACCTCTAGGCAACTCGGGGACAGCTAGGGAGGGCTGGTAGATGCCAGGGGCCAGCAGTTTCAGGGTGAGCTCAGTGATGACAGCTGAGATGCCCCAGACACGGTGTGGTCCATGCAAGAAGACAGGCAGTGTGTAGCAGAAGTGGCCACCCTGGCAGAAGTGGGTATACCCCTGGTTCTGTGTCTGCAGCAAGTGGGCCAGAGACAGCTCAAATACTTCATCCACCTGTGGACAGGAGACAGAGAGGGGCTGGACAGAGGCCTGCCTGTGAATCCCCTGGTAGGTTAGCCCAGCTCCCCAGTAGCCCCCATTCACCTCCTCAGGGTTGGGCCTGAGGCTCTGCAGATCCAGTGGGCCCACATTGGCAAGCACCGGGACTATGGTTGCCTTTCTCTGGGGGTAGGAAGAGAAAGAGCAGTCAGGAGGAGCAAACCTATGAAGCAGACCCGACTCTGCCATCCAGAGGCCTTGGGTAGTCATGGCCAAACCCTCCAGTCCTTGGTTTCTTGCCATGCTGCTTCGCAGGTTTCCCTTACCTGTACTACTCAAAATCTCCCAGTTGTCATCCGAGCCCAGATCAATGCAGCCTACCCTGCAAGCCTTCCTGGACCCTGTCCTGAACTGAGCAGGGCTGGCTTACCCGGTCACCTGGGGTACTGGGTGTGACAGGATGAGGGTGGCTCACCCGGTCATACACTGGCTGCAGGACACCCCACACGTGCTCCTTGGACACCTCTAGGCCCAGCTCCTCCTGAGTCTCCCGAAGGGCCGTATGTATTACATCTTGGTCGCCAGGATCACACTTACCACCTGGGAAACTAAACGAGCAGAGGGAGTCTTGGGACCACAGGCCATCAGGAGGCATTTACCTCCCTGTGCCATTAAAGGGGACAGGCACTGGAGATACAGATTACAGCATGACGGTCTGGCAGCTGGCTAAGACTATGCTGGGGGTCAGACACCCCATGTCTGCCTATGGTGTCCGAGTGGTGCGATATCGACCCCGGTGTCCTCAATTTTTGCTGAGGGCGAAGTCAAAGAAGGGGAGCGCCGGATCGTCTCTCTCCAGTTTGCAATAAGGGGTAGAGTCCTATTTATGAAGGGGGAAAATTCAGAGGGATATGCGGGCCACAGGTAGTGCGTCGGCAAGCCGGCGTACCTGACTTCCCCTTTGTGCCTCCCAACCAGGCGACTAGAGCGCAGAGTGTAGAGCAGCGCCGGGACCCCGCGCACCAGGCACAGCGGCACAAGCACTGCGGCCGCGGCGGGCCGCGAGCGTAACCCGGCAGTGGTCCGTGCTAGCAGCTGCCGGCAGCGCTGCTCGTCCTCTGCGGACAGGCAGTCAGGCAGCATGTCCCAGACGTCCCGGACACGGTGACACCAGTCCGCAAGTGAGGGGACGCGGCAGCGCGCAAGCTCCGGCGCTGGGCGGGGACCTAAGTGGGAGCCGGAAGGAGGCGTGCCCTCGGAGGGATGTGGCTTCTCTGAGCCCGGTATGGGAGGCGGGGAGGCTTGGGACTGCCCTTGCAAAGCCTTAGAGTCCGGCGGTACAGTGCCTGCAGAGGTGGAGCCTCCGAGATGGACGAGACAGTGCCTGCTGGAGTGGGATCTTGGAGGAGTTCCAGACCAGGCCTGCTGAGGCAGAGCCTGGGAGACCGTCGAGGGTGTGACTTAAAGCAGGTTTTGCTGCTATTGGGCGACAGAGGTGATTGGGTTGGGGCATCTGGGGCGGAGCTTGCTAGGCCAGGGCTGTAGTGGTTTTGTGTACAGGGACCAGAGCTCCACCTAAAGGAAAGACCTGGCCTAGAGCTGGTGGAAAGCGTGTCAGGTAAAGCTGGCCCACTTCGCTTGAGTTTCTTTTCAGGGGCGTAACTTCCCTATCAGTGTAGTTTGAACTCTGTTTCCGAATTGAATTCTGTAACCTGAATTGAATGGGTCCTGACTTCGGGTTCGGGAGTGGGGATGTCTGGCTGTTGAAGATCTTCTGGGCTCCTTGTCTCTCGTTTCGTGGGTGTTCGTGCTTTCCAGAACGTCTCACAGGAAGAGCTCTGAGTCGGAGCTGAGTTGGAGTCCTCCGGTGCTCCTAGGTACCCATGGAGAACGGAGAACACCAGCCTTCCTCAGCCTTATCCCACCAGTCTCTACCGAGAGGACTTCAACCCCTATCTATCTGGACTTTTACCTCCGGCCTTGATCGGCTCTCCAAGTCTACACCCATCCTCTACCTTGGTCTATGTGATCCCTATCTACATATTAGGCACACTTTGATGGCCTCCCTCTGGTCCTCAGGACGAGCCTTAGAGCATTGCATTTAAATGGAGTGACGAGTGTCAGCTGTACTTTGCTGTGTGATTGTGAGCAGAAACCTCTTTGAACCGCTTTCGTCCTTATATGGGTGCACAAAATAGGGGACGCACCAGCCTTGCTGGTGTCGTCAGTTACCATCAACCTGTGCTCTGGGCCCACCCCAACCTATAAAGTGGATATCTATAAAGTGGATGGGACTGTCTGGTCTGGGAGTTCCTGTGGACAGAAGTGCTGTGACTGCTGGTGCCAAGCAGTTTAATGTGGGGGAAGGACAATCGAAGCAGGATTTAGAGGAATCATCCTTGAGGCTGGGGGGCAGGATTCAGGGCTTTTGAGTAGGAAGTAGACCTGATTCCGAGGCTGGCAGGCCCCAGACTGGCTTTTAGGCAGAAACCACTGCTGACCAGGCTTCCAGTTGTGCTGCTCTCCTTAGGAGACGTCTCTACAGAGGAGGGTAGGAGGGGGGGGCACAGGGTAGAGGGGCTTCCACAGCACTTGGCCATCACTTCGAGTCTTGGTTAGGCACCAAGCACAGGGCAGAGGTGGGCAGGAGCCCCAGCCCAGCTGCGAAGGTTGGGTCTTCCTGATTTCCAGCAGTGCTAATGTTGGGGAGAGGGTAAGGTGCCAGCCGGGCTCTTGAGGTCCCAGCGTGGCTTGGGGATCCTGGGTACAGGTTCTGGTAAGGGAGGGGT
Source organism: Rattus norvegicus (assembly GCF_021556685.1). NCBI lineage: Eukaryota > Metazoa > Chordata > Mammalia > Rodentia > Muridae > Rattus > Rattus norvegicus. The sequence continues at coordinate 214,169,229 of NC_141534.1, read as the reverse complement.
CTGTAGGTGGCAGGGGCCAGCAGGACATCAGGGGCAGGTAGCAGCTGATGGTGTGTCTGAGTAGGGGTCCTGGGTCTGGAAGCTGAAGTTCCACTGGTATCTGAGGGAGAAAATGGTGTGAGTGGACCGCAGCAGATTTCCCCTCACATGCCCAGTCCTGATATTGAGGCTATGTAGTATTTGTCCCTGTTCTTTGCCGGAGCTTTCTTCCTTACCTTCTCTATTCGACTGTCTCCCAGTCCCAAGCTGAGCTTCCAGTCTCAATGCCCAACTCAGGATCCACCTCCTCCAGGAAGCCCAGCAGGCACCCCTCCTTAGCTCTAAACCCTGTCCCTGCCCCACTCTCTTCTGTGCCTTCCTGCCCAGGTAGGGGTGGGGGATGAGGATGTTGCCGGTCATGGTGTAGCTCCTTCCTGGAGGCCTATGTGCCTGTCAGTGTGTTTGGGCTGGGTCCTCACCTTTCTCTCGTTCTGCAGAGCCCTTAAGCAGGCAGGGACCAAGGCTGCTACGACTCCGGGCAGGGATGCTGAGCAGTGGCCGGGGTGTCGCAGGCCTGAGGATAGGGAAGGCAGGAATGGGGCAGGAAACCAAGGGAGATGTTTTGGTCACCCCACTCCAGATGTTACAGTCAGAGTCAGATAGGGGATCCCAGGGCAAACTAGAGGACATGACCATGGAGCAGGTCAGGAGTGAAGGCCTTAGGAGCTGCTTGGGGTGGAGGGGCGGGGCAGAGCTGTGCTTAGAGCTAGAAGGCAGGAGTGAGACAATACCATGAGTCCGGGTCAGCCTCTCTGAAGCCTTTGGCAAAAGGGTTGCTGGCAATTTTCAGCTGTGTGATCTGCAGAGAGAAAGTATAGTTGTGGACTGGCCTCCAGCCATTGAGCCCTGGAAGCCCACACTTAGCCACTCTGTCCCCTGGGAGCTTCTAGTCAGCAGGACCCAGACCCCCTTGGCCCAGAATCTCTGGTGCCAGCAGGAGGGCAGATGTCCAAGGACAGAGGCACCTCCAGCCTCAGTCTCTACCCCTCAGAGCTGGGCTGGTCTTCGGGAGCTGTGGGACGACCCACCCGGTGGTTCTGATAGGCTGTCACAGCTGTGAACTGGGTCTCCATGAAGACAAAGGACTTGAAGTTTTCCTGGGCATAGCGGGCGCTGTCCTTGCGCGGGTCCACGAAGACCACATGGAAACGAGGCTGATAGCGGTGCATGGAGTTGAGAATGATCTGCGGGAGGGGGGAGCCGAGTGTAGGGGTAGAGCTCGTGCAGCCACACTCCCTGGGCCCAAGACTCTTTTACCCTCTCCTTGCCTACTATCCACCTGTAGCTTTATCTTCAGAACTGTAGAACCTGACCAGTGTTTCCACCCACCACCTTGTAGCAGCACTGGTCGTCTCTCACCCAATCTCCTCAGCTGCCTCCTGGCTGGCCTCCCTGCCTCCACACCTCGTCCTTATGCCCACCCGTTCTCCACACAGCAGCCGGGCAGGACACATACACCTGCTCTGACCGCCATAACCTGGGTTCTCACCCAGGGCACTTGGCCCTGTGGGACACCCTACCTACCGCTTCCTTGTCTACTCTAGCCCCACTGGGAGTCTCCTTGTGGTCGGTCTCTCAACTCACTCCATGTTTTCTGGCCTCGGGACCTTTGCTCAGTTGGTCCCCTAGCCTTCAAACTGCTTCCCCTCTCACCTCCTCTTCCTTCCTTCATTTAGATTTCCATGCAAACACCACACCAGCCCCTCGAGCTCTAGCTCCAGGCTTTATCACAATCACAGTCCCACCCTGCTACAACTGGCTCAGTTCCTCCCCATGACAGCCCAGTGGCTTGTGCCTCACGTGGCCATTGTCATCCATCAGGTTGTTGGTCAGCTTGAGTTTGTCAAAGGACACGATCTGCCGCATCCACTGGGCACCCTTGGCTGGCGAGTCAGGGTGGAAGTGCACTCGGCCGGGCGTGGCAGGGTCAGCCTTGCCCGCCACCAGCCAAGCGGAGCTGTGGAAGGCGTACCTGGGTGGGTGGGTGGGGGAGTAGAGTGAGAATTCAGGGGCTGTCCCTGCCCTACTCAGTGCCATGTCTAACCAAGGTGACGGTGAAGATGCTGATCCCCACCCTGTCATGCTCAGTTTGTTTTTCAATGCCTCAGGATAGCCCATTTCCTCTTTCTTCTGCCTAAGACCTGTTGCTCTAGGCTGGGCCCTGCTGGCATGGACTCGGAAGGGTTCCACTTCACCCTCTCTGCCCTCAGGGTCAAGTTCCTGTTCTCAGCCCCCTTGCTTCCTTGCCAGGTCTACCTGTATCTCTTGTCATCCAACGGGATGAAGTCCATGAGCAGCGCGTAGTCAGCCAGCGTGTCCATGCCCACTATCTTCACCTGGAAGGTTGGGAACATCCTCCTGTGGGAAGGAGGTGCTCAGCCTGGCCGTGCCCCTCCCCCCAGCCCCGGCCCAGCCCCCATCGTCCATGCCCACACCTGCCCGCTTTGGTGACAATCATCTCCGTGCCCAGCTGGTTGAATTCTTCCCACAGGGGCTTCATCTCCAGCTGCACCATCACGCTGGACACACGTGGGTTCTTGGGGCCCTGCCCAGTGGGCTCTGCCATGGCGTAGGCTTCTGTGGACATGGTGCAGGAGCCTGAGGGGAATGGTGTCCCCAGCTGGGATTCCTAGCTGGCACTGTTCACAGGAGGGGGATAGGTCTCTGGAGGAGCGAGTACCCCAAGGCCAGCAGACAGGAAGACTGTGGAGAGAGCAGGAATCCCTGACCTGATCATCCTGACCCACTGTCTGTTCAGCCTCATCTTTCAGGCTTTGTCTGTGACCTCTTCCTCTGGAAGGCCCCCTGCTGCCAGGCTTCTGTCCCCAGTGATGTCAGCCAACATCACTGTGCAGTTCCTTACTGTGAACTTATCTTCTTTAGTTTTTCCGTGAGACATCGTCTCAGGTAGCCCAGGCTGGCCTCAAACTCACTATGTAGCCCCCAGATATCCTTGAACTCCTGATCCTCTTGCCTTCACTTCCCAGGAGCTAGGGACAGGCATGTGTCACCACAACTATTTGGTAGCCAGGGCTGGCTACAAGCTAGAGGGAATCCTCCTGCTTTAGCTTTTCAAATGCTAGGATTACGGCCACCGTGTTTAATTTAAAATCCTTCCGCCAGCAAGTTCCTGGTGGGGGTGGTGGTTATAGACAAACAGCCACACGGCCTTGGGCAAGTTGTTTGGATCCCCAGTTTCCCCATCTCAGAGGGCAGACACACATGTGTGAGAGCAGAATGTGACACACAGGAGGCTCTAAGGTGGCAGGTTTATAGATGGTGTACACCTGAGGGGGCAGGAAGTGTGTGACAGGAGTTCACGAAGCTCCGTGGAGCCCCAGCAGCCTGGTGCTCTTTGATGAGAAGGACGCTGACGGGAGCTCTCAGATCATACAAATTATCTTCCCTAGACACCGAAACCTGAGCTATAGCCCCAGCAAAGCCTTCAAACTGTGGCTAGAGTTTCCATAGTGTAAAACTGACCATGTTAGCCATGTTTAAGCATACAGTTCATGGCATTAGGACATTTGTGGCTGTGTATGCACCCCCTCCCCGTTCTGGACAGTCTCAGTCATAATCTTGGCCAAAAGCTTCCAAACGCCCCTACCTCTCTTTTTTTTTTTTTTTTCTTTTTCTTTTTTTTCGGAGCTAGGGACTGAACCCAGGACCTTGCGTTTGCTAGGCAAGCGCTCTACCACTGAGCTAAATCCCCAACCCCCCCCATCTCTTATTTAAAGTAACAATACTTGGGCTATGAGATAGAAGCTTGCTGCCAAGCCTGAATACCTGGTTTCAATTCCTAGGACCTATGTTGTGGAAGGAGAGAACCAACCTTGCTTATCCTCTGACTTCCGTGTGCACACACACTGGACTAGTGTACTTTCTATTGTTCTGATAAACATGACTGAAAGCATGTTGGGGAACAAGGGTTCGTTTGGCTTATAACTCTCAGTCCATCATTGAGAGAGGTCTGGCAGGAACTCGAGCAGGAGTGTGGAGACAGGAGCTGAGGCAGAGGCCATGGAAGACGCCTGCTTACTGGCTTTCTCCTCATGGCTTGTTCTGCTTGCTTTGTTATACGATCGGGGACCACCTGCCCAGGGATGGCACCGCACACCAGTGGGCCGCATCCTCATCAATCACTAATGAATAAAGTGCCCCGAGGACATGCTCACAGGCCAAATCCGATGCAAGCAATCCCTTGGGTGAGGGTCCCACGTCCAAAATGACTGGTTGGTATAAAGTGGACACCTAACCAGCACACATAAAATAAATATTTACAAAATAATGACCCCCAGCTGGGGACACTTGCCTACTGTGCACAAAATGCTAGACTCAATTCCCATCATGACGTTAAAAATATATACCACATGGTGGCACATTCTGTAATGCCAGCACGTGAGAGGTAGAGGCAGGAAGATCAGAAGTTCAAGGCTTTTCTCAGCTACATAGTGAGTTGAGGCTGGTCTGGGCTACATGAGACCTTGTCTCCCTGTCCCTGTCTCCAAAAAAATAAATAAATAAAAACAAAAGGGAAGGAAAGGGAATTTAACAAGTAAACAGAATAGGCAAGACTCTGATTCAAAAACTACAAACAAAACCAAGGTACTAGTTTCAGTAAGATGCTGGCCAGCCGTCAAGGTATCTGTGAGGACAATAAAAAAATCTAGAACTTGGGGCTGGGGATTTAGCTCAGTGGTAGAGCGCTTACCTAGGAAGCGCAAGGCCCTGGGTTCGGTCCCCAGCTCTGAAAAAAAGAACCAAAAAAAAAAAAAAATCTAGAACTTAACAGGTGTGAGCAAAATTATGGAGAAATTGGAACCAGAGGTTCCTTATGAAACTAAACACAGAATTGTCACACACGGGTGTCTGCATACCCACCTCACGGCAGCACTGCATCAGTAGCCAAAAGGCAGAAGCAATCGAGTGTCCACTGACATAAATAGATAAAGAAAATGTATCCCACAATGGAATACTATTCACCCTTCAAAAGAAAGGACTTTCCGATGCAGTGGGGAGAGACTGTGAGACCATTCTGCTACGTTAGATAGGCCAGAAGCACAGAGCCGGTCCGTAGAGTTCTATTCACAGAAGGCGAAAAAAGTGGTGGTTGCCAGGGCAGCAGGAGGAGAAATGTTCAGTGGGGATGAGAGTTTCAGCTTTATAAGATGAAAAAAAAAATTAAACCTAAGCAGACTGTGGCTAGGAGTCCACAGCCGTGACTGTCCTAAGGCCATGAGCTATGCGCTCAAACGTAGTGAACACTTATGTATACGCCCCACAGTTTAAAGGTGCGGCTGGGACACAGCTCAGCAATAGACCACCTGCCTAGCGTGCGCGGGGATTTGGTTTCAATGCCCAGCACTGGATTTTTTTTTTCTTTTCTTTTTTTCAGAGCTGAGGACCGAACCCAGGGACTTGCGCTTGCTAGGCAGGCGCTCTACCACTGAGCTAAATCCCCAAGCTCCCAGCATTGGATTTTAAAGAAGGTTTTTTTGGGTCAGATGTGGTGCACGTCTGTACTCCCAATGCTTGGAAACTGAAGTCATCCTTAGTGACATATTGATTTAAGTAAGCCTCAACTACACGAGACCCCTGTTAAGAATTAAAACAAAACAAAACAAAAACCCCAAAACTTTATGGTGAGCATTCCAGTAAGGGGCTGCACATGGGAGGATCCACGGAATTTGTGGCCAAGAGACAGGAGGCAAGATCTCTATTGCCAGCAGTGCCCCCTGGTAGGCAGGAGCAAAGGACACCGTTGGACAGGTAGAGGCAGAGACAGGTGGGAGGGGTGGAGGGGCCTCTCGGCAGGCTAAATGGAGGTGGTGAAAGCCAGACAACCGGAGTTTCATTTTCATAGCCAGTGCGATGGCAGGAGAATGCCAGCTTCACAAAAGTTGTCCTCTGACCCCTGCAAACATTCCACGGCTACCCACCTCCACCATGCACACCCACATGCATGTGTGTCTAGGAATATGCACATGCAGTAATTATAAGTAATAAAGAGACAGATGGCTGGAGTGTCTTATGTCTAACATGATACCAGGTAGGCAGTGCCACTGGACTGCTTACAGAGCCTGTGCAGACAGGGTTTGTGTCATGTCTTCTGCAGCCCTGACCCACAGAGAGTGAGCTGAGGCCTTTAGGAAAGATCAGCAAGAGCTGAGCCCATAGTTCAGGGAGCCTCTTACATGGCCCATCCACTTACGAGGTCACCTCTACAGCCTGAACCTATACCTACCTGCCATGCAGACAGCCGGGTCTCAGTTCAGGCTGCAGCCTCACCCAGGGAGGGGTAGCCAGTGAGTGACACTGGGTTGGTTCCTGTGCTCAGCTCAGCAACACACCTCACTCTTAAGCATGCACCCGTGCCCAGTCCTCAGTACTTCCCTCCTGGATCGCCTTCTGTCTTCTCTCCGAATCCCTGGCTGAGGCTTTTCCTCCTGAGCTGGACTCTTGGTCTGGATGTTCGTAAAGCCCACTGGAGGATGCTCTGGGGGTGTCTCCAAACCACCTCTGATTGCAGTGTCTGGAGCTGGGCCACTGGCTGGGTTTGGCTCTAAAGGCGGGCTCACGTGGAAGGGGGCAGGTGAGAAGGTTGTGACGTCGCAAAACTCCCCCCTCCTCTTCTGGTTCTCTCTCCCTTCTCCAGCTAAGAGGCCCCCAGCTATTCCTGATCAATGGGCCCCTTGCAGGTGGGGGGCGGGGTGCTGTCTTGAGGACAGCCTGGTGTCCACAGGGGCCAGGATCTGCCTAGATGGAAGGGCTGAAGGGGAGGCAGCAGATGCGGGCAAAGTGCAGAGGTGATGCCCTCTCTCCTAGCCTAAGACCCCAGCCTACTGGTATCATCCCCACAAGCCTACAGCTTGTCCCTGTAATGGACAGGTAGGAGACACGAGGGAGGCAGGGAGAGCTCTAGATTGGGTGGAAGATATTTAGATTCTCCTGCCAGTCCAATGTCTCAGTGTCGCTGACTTCCGTGAACAATCTGATGATCCAGCCTTAGCTGAAGAGTAGCATAGCAGGGGTCATCCTTCACATGACAGTCACCTGCCGTCTCCAGGAAGTACACCGAGGCAGGCTGAGCTGGTCCTCTCCAGCCTTGCAAGGCACCTCCTCCAAGCTTCCCCATCTGTTCTGAGGGAAATGTAGTCACTGCCCAGGGGTTGGGCTTCCTGTAAGCCCATGCTTCCTTCATTGAGAACATCCCTTGCCTGTACTTAACAGCCCAGCAGGCCAGGCTACCTCAGCCCACCCTGGGAGGGAGTATCCAGACCTCTACAGAGTCTGGTGCTAGAAGGCTGTGTTCATAGAGGCCATGGTCTTTGCCGGGGCAAACGGACAGGACACAAGCCATGGCTGGAGGGGTGTTTTTGTCTGAGTGTGACAGATAGCCCTGCCTCTCCCTGCCATCCATTCAATGCCCCTCAGATTCCAGTCTGAAGCTGGAAACATGTCACACACACACACACACACACACACACACACACACACACACAAAACACACACACATGCGCGCGCGCGCGCAGTTGGGAGGATCCCACCTTGCACACACCTTGCACAGTTCCGTACTCCACTGGACACTAACACTGCCCTGCCTTTGGTGCTCTCAGCCAGGCAAGAAAGGGTGCTGTCTGCAAGTCAAAAGGTGCCAGCATCTCCCAGTGTCCTCCAATGACGTGTACCCCAGACCTCCTGCCCCAGAATTCAGTGTGGTGAGTGGGAAGTAGGAGAGAAAAGGGAGAGGTTTCGGGATCCTGTCCCAGTCTTAGCAGCTCCTCTTCAGCCCAGATTCTCAGAAGTGAGCCAGCCTGGATTCTGCTGGGCCTTGAGTGTGTGTGTGTGTGTGTGTGTGTGTGTGTGTGTGTGTGTGTGCCGCTTCCTACATGTACACTCATGAACTCAAAGGCTTATCCATGACAGGACAGTGGGTGGGGCTTCTGTATGTATAGTCTCATAGATAGGACCCACAGCCCAGTACATGAGCATATGCACACTGTACAAGGCAAGCCATCCTGCAGTCCTCCCTCCTGCCCCAGGCTCCTGTTGCCCCCCACTGCCCTCTCATCCATCTTGCCTGCCAGCTGCTCCCTGGCGCACCCATATCCTTCACACCTTCTCATCCCACAGCTCAATACCAGGAGGCAGCGTGGCAGCCATGGCCGCGGGGAGATGAATGAGCCAGCCAGACTGCAGAGGCCCAGAGAGTTCAGCTGTGGGAGGGCAGAGCTCTGGGCCCTAGATCCTGACCTTTCCTGAGTAGTTTTTAATGCTGTGCCTACCTAGCAGAGCACCTGGTTAAGGACTAAGGGACACCACTGGGACCTTTCACTGGTCCCTTCTTGCCGGTGTGAGGGGTGGTTGAGAAGGTGGTGTGATTGTGGTGAAGGGACCTTGACTTCTGCCCCAACCCTGGCCATCTCCTCCCAGTGCCCTTGCAGCTGGGCAGTTGTCCTGGGTGCACCCCACCTGCATCCTGACTCCCCTGAGCCACCCGGGCCATGTACCTAGCTATGCATGGGATCACCTCAAAAGAACACTGCAGGCCCGGGATTCCTGGGACCACACACATACTCGAAGAACACAGGTAGGCACAAACATGGACAAGCACTGCTGTGTACGTTTACATGGGCACATGCCAGTAGAGGGGCTGGGGATTCCCCTACCCCTAGATCCTGGAAGTCCATCTCCAGATCTTCCCTCACATATAGGATCTTTCTTTATCCCCAGGATGTGTGACTAAACACAGACACAGAGAAGGCTATCACTGGCCCCAGACCCAAGGTTACATTAGCTGGCTTTCTCCCAGTTTCCCTTTCAGTATGCCCACATATGAAGGTCCATGCACGATCCTGTGGGCACCCCTCCCCTCTTCCACCCACCTTCCTAGTCAAAATCCATGCTGGGCAAAGAACAACAACCGTGACTTTTTGAGGGGCACAGTCTATTTTATATCATGAGATCAGTTGTCTGGAAAAGGACATGGTGTCCAGAGTGAGACAGGAGACCCCGGACTTGGAACTGTGTCTTGAGACCCATTGCTCAGATAGGGAGACTGAGGTTAGGTAGGCATATGACTTGGATTATGGAGTCTGGGTGGAGCTGGGGGTCAGCCCTGGCAGGGCAGGCACCGAGATCCGGATCTTCTCAGACTTCAGAAAAGCCACACGCTTCTCGTAGTAGGCGGCCTCATTAACAAACAGAGGGTATACAACAGAGTCCCCCTCATACAGTACATCCTCTCCACTGAACAGCTTAAAGATAGGTTCACCAGGCCTCAGCGGCTCAAAGTCGTGGTCCTGGGAGGAGAGCCGAGGCCAAGGTTGCTGAGGCTGTGACCTCTGCCCCCACGCTCCCCCAGGAGGGTAACCCTACTCTTGCCAAGGAGCACTGCTTAGAGACAAGATTAGTTCTGAGAAATGTGTCACGAGGGTGATTTTGCTGTTTCAAGAACATCATGGTGCATACTGTGCAAATTAAAATGGCTATGATGCCATCAAGAAATACTCTCACCAGAATCATTCTTGTATACTTACAGTCTCTTCTCAGACAAAATAGAGAGCGTGTTTATAGTTTTTAAGGTAGATTCTCCAATATAGCTGATGTTATGCAACATTTGCATGTGGGCAGGGCTGGCTTAGGATGCTCTCCCAGATGTCAAGAACAAGATTAAAACTACTAAGACTGCTGTAGAAAAAGGCTACCAGACTGCACAAGACCCTGTTTAACAGCGACCCCATGCGGACAGTCAGCTCACAGGCATGGAAAAAGAACGTTTGCACGTCGAAGCAGGTGACTTGGGTCTTGTCTCCTCCCTTCTGCTTCTCCAGTTAAAGGAGGACAGTATCCACCAGCCTCCCTCATCCCACAGTGAAGATTTAAGCTTCTCCAAATGCCAGACCCAGGGCGAGGCTCTAGGTGCAAGTGTGGATTGGGCCAGCTTACTTCCAGCTCAGGATTCCAAGGTACTGGGGGCTCAGTCTGGTGTTCAGGGTACCCTTACCCCCCAACCCTTGCCACACTGACCTGCAGCCTAGAGTGCACAGTGCCAGTCAGGTGACCATCTGTGGTGCGTGGGAAGTCCACGCTGCCCAAGTTCTTGTAGACCTCCATCTCAAAGGCGGGGAATTCCATGCCTGTGGGGAGGCTGTGTGTGACCACTTGTTCCTCTGGTTTCCAGAAGCCAGCCCTTTCCTCAGACCTCAGTTTCCCTAAAAGCTACTGGGCAGTCTCACCTTGGTTGAAGAGTTCGATGAAGTCCAGAATGGAGGCCACCATCGCTCTCATCTGGGAGAACAGTTCAGCCCGCAGCACGCCCTGAGGCTGGGGGCCCAGCTCCAGAGCTGGGGATCAGGAAAGAAGATGTCAGGCAGACACCCCAGGCCCAGGGGTCTTTTCTAGCCTTTCTAGCTCCACCCCCTGCTCTCCTCCCCACCCCTCAGCTCACAGATTCCATTTTTCGACACAGAATCCATACTGTAGGACTCTGTCCCAGGTGGCTCAAACTGGAAAAGGCGGCAGGGCAGCCCCGGGTTCTGCAGCTGTGGAGTGAGAGGGACCAGTCAGGACCCAGGCCTTCTTGAGAGGGGGAACTGAGGCACTGACGCTGGGAAAAGCAGTGGACAGGAAGCACAGGGTCACCTGCCCCGACCCACCTCTTTTCCTTGTTTGGAAGGTTACAGTGAGTCTGAAGTACCTCAGGTGGCAGGCCCCGGGGAAGAGAGGTGGCACTGATCTCTCTGTCCCCTCCCTGCCCTCCTCCCTGCCCTCCTCCCTGCCCTCCTCCCTGCCCTCCTCCCTGCCCTCCTCCCTGCCCTCCTCCCTGCCCTCCTCCCTGCCCTCCTCCCTGCCCTCCTCCCTGCCCTCCTCCCTGCCCTCCTCCCTGCCCTCTATGGACCACCTGTAGGTAGTGGCACAGGTGCAAGTTGAAGGGGTTCTGGGAGACTTCAGAAATGAGACAGGCCCCAGTGTTCGCTGTGGTGTTGTGCAGGTCTAGTATAAAGTCGAAAGCCTGACATGTGCCTTTGGGACCCAGTAGCTGGTTCAACTCTTGGGCTCTTTTCACTTCATATGGGTCATCGGGGGTAGCGGTGGAACTGTGGGGAAAGGAATGGGGGACATCAGTCCACATCTTTGCAGTCTTCCTTTCCTTGGCTAACTTCTCACTTTTGGGCAGGGGAGGGGGGGTGTAGCTAGATGCCACTTCCTACAAGAAGCCTTCCCTGATTGCTCTTGGCCAGGCCAGATGCTTCATGTAGTCCCACCTCCACCCCAGTCTTTTGCTGTGTCTCCAGTAACCTGAGGCTCACATGTTAGTCCTATTCTCCATGTGTGTCTCACTCCAGCTGGTAAGAGTCTGGCCTAAGGTTCAGTGATAGAGCCAGCCTACAGTCAGGGTAGATTTCCTGAAAGAGGTGACATGGGTCTGGGCCTCTCTAAATCATTTGGTCATTAAGAAAAGGCAGAGGTGCCTTGCTAGCCACAGAGGCCAGTCTGTAGGAATGCTAGTACTTGGCTGTGGACCAGCAAACCTGGCTGAGGGTACTCACCCAAGGAAGGTGAGTGTGAAGGTGCGGTTGAGATCACGGTCTATGTAACGGCGACAGGCAGCTGTGGCTGCTGGGTTGGCCAGAACTGGCATGGCTGAGAAGCTGGGTCTCTGCAGCTCCCCTGGGTTCTGTAACCAGTACCGGGCCAGGTAGACACCACACATCTCATTCCCATGGGTGCCCCCAGTCACAGCCACACGGAGCAGGGGCTTCCGGGACCCAGGCAGGGAGCACATCTCAGTGTGGGAAGGAGTACACAAGAGACGTGGAGCCTAGTATCCAGAAGCTTGGACAGTAGGTGAGCTTCTCAGGCCCTGAAGAGTCTGAGGCAGGAGGCTGCTCGTGAAGGTAGCTGGTTAGTGATGTCAGTTATGACCCACCTGTACCCAGAAGCCAAGTTTAAGACGCCAGTCGCCAAATTTTTGTCCCCCTTGCAACCTCAGTCCCTCTTCAGGAACGTTCTTTGAGGATGGGTGTTGATCTCCCCACTTTTCTTTCCCAGGACCGAAGCTGAGAAGGGGACTCAGACATTCAGAAGGTAGACTGTTCCCACCCACACCATCACCACAGAACTATTTTATAGATGGTAGTGTCTAGGTTCCAGGCCACCTCTACACCCTCCTCTGAACAGGCCCGGAGCCTCTGCGAGGCCTCTTACCTGCTGGCTTGAGCCTGGGCTGCCCTAGGCCACAGGCCCAATGCATCCACTGTATTTATTGGCCTGCAGGCCCCCGGAAGGAAATGTTTGTGCCAAGTTGGCGGAGAACTGGAGGCGGTGGCTGGGCAGAGAGCCAGGCAGTCAAAGTACCCAGGGACACGCCCCTACTCCCTAAGCTCCGCCTCTACTCCCCCTCAGCCTAATGGGTCCAAGTCTCTGGGGCTGGTTCCTAGCCTTGCCCTCTCCTTGTCCTCCGGGAACAGGGAAAGTTCTACTTGCAAGGGTCTCTGGGGACTCCTGCTGGAAGTCGCACTTGCCCAGGGATTCCTGATCAGGAACCATGTCTCCTTCTTCTCAGAAAGGACTTGGCTTTGCTGACTAATAAATACGGTGGTTCAGTGCCTGGTCCCACATGGGTAGACAAGGCCTGCGTGGTGTCCTGTTAGGATCCTCGGAGAGAAGCGCTTTCCCTGAGGCTACTGAAGGCAGACGGCAGTGGGCAGTGGCTTGGTTTTGGCCACAGCAGCCCTGTACTTTGGGGACCACCGGGAAAGGAGCCTCCTTTCCTGCCACTGTCTTTGCAGTACATGGCCCACCTCCTACTTCTTTAAAGCTGTGACCTATGGAGTTCAAATCTTATAGCTCACTGATGCTTCAAACAAAACTGCAAAATGTTTTGTCCACTCTTTGTGATGGCCTTCAAGGACGCTGTAACTGAAACAGCTTTGTTAGCTCTGCTTTGGGAAATAACCCTCAGACCCAGTTTACAGACATGGAAACTGAGGCTCGGCAGAGTAGCTAAGGGTATACTGAACACAGGGGACAGTTGGACCTGGAAGACAGAGTGTGTTCCTTTCCTCTCCCTGATGCCTCTGTGGGGTCCTGGGGAAGTCCTGGTCCCCTGACCCACAGCTGCCCCTCCTACTGAGCTCAGCTATCCATTGGCAGAAGCCAAGCACTGTTCAGAGGTCAGTGAAGAAAAAGGCAGTGAACCATGCAGCCCACTTACCCATCCAGTTAAACCACTGACTGTTTGCATGTGGGCTCTGAGGTCACGCCCTGTGTCCCAGCATGTCCTGACGTCATGGAGGAACCAGATTGTTCCTGCTGTAGGTCCAAGCTTACCAAGCTTACAGTTCGGGGTTTCTGGGTGGCTGGGGCCCTCTAGGTAACCTTGTCAAAGCCGCTTAGATCACACTGTAGCCTGAGTCTGCTCTTTTACCCTCCCCCACCCCATGGCACTGTCAGTGTGGGGACAATGGAGCACCGTGGTTCACCTTTGTTCTCATGAGGCCTGGCAGCTGGCCTTACAGAGAACTGGAAGTGGTGCAGTGTGGCCCTGGGCACCCTTCCTTTAATATAGGGGCCTCAGCTGAGAGAGGACAAAGACCTTCATAAGGTCACCTAACCTTTTGTCAACAGTTCTCAGGGGTTGTTGACCAAGCCCTTCCCTGCTGGTGGCAGGGCCTTGGAGTAGGTGAGTGCCCTATCTCCTTCCTGGGCCATGCTCTGCTCCAGTCAAAGTCCCGGTGTCCAGTCTGAAGGCCCCCCAGCTGCTGGGGTGCTGCTGACTCTCCAGGGCCTTGAAAATAGGAACTGCTTAACAACTCGGCTGTTTATGTGGGGTAGGGGGGGAGGGTTCAGGGCCCTTCCTTCCAGGAGGGTCAACTATGGGGAAGCTGCAGTGGGAAATGCCTTATTTGCTCAGCTGGGTCTAGCTTTTCCTTTTTCTATGGGTTTGTAGAATGGAAGTGGGACTAGAAGCCTACATAGAAACACAGAGTCCTAGCACTCCTCCTCTCCTTCTCCCTCCCACGTGTGTGTGTGTGTGTGTGTGTGTGTGTGTGTGTGTGTGTGTGTGTGTGTCTGCAGACACAGTTGTGAAGAGAAGCTAGGCGTGTCCTGATGAGTTATACCCCTGAGTCCCAGGAAGGAGCTGGCTCCTGACAAGCAGTGAGACCCAAAGAGAGGCAGCACGTTCCATGGCCTTAGATCGTGTATGGGAAATGAGGGTGAGGCAGCCCTGAGCTCAAGATAGCAGTGGGGCATAAGTGAGATCAAGAACCCCTCACAGTGAGTGAGGGCTGGAGCCCAACATCTCTCTAGTTAGGGAAACTGAGGTCCAGAAAGCATCAGAACTAAACGACTGCCATCCAACCTCTAAGTCATAAACCTTGATCCAAGAAGGTCTCTGGTCTGAAATCCATGCCTGAAAATCACGAACCCAGTGGTTTTGAAGCCCCAGGCCTGGTTTTCCCCTCTCCTAATGAGGATATGGCTCCCTTTGTCTGCTCAGCTCCTCTGGCCTGCCTGTCATAGCTTGATTAAAGTCTGACAGCCTTGTTCCCTATACCTGGTCTGCTGAGCCCTCAGGAAGTGACACTGGTCACTGTCTTACCAGCGTTTCTCCACAGAGACTCCCAACTCTGTATATCCTTCACAAATGTCCTGCCATCTCCCTGCCAGTGACTCCCTTGATGACGTTGGAGGCAGAGTGTGTGTCATGTAGCTGAGCCTCCAGCTTTCTTCTGGAAAAAGCTCCCTCTCAGGGCTTACAGCATCTGCCCGGTGTTTGCCCCGAAGGGCTGGGAGTGACAGTTGGCTAAGCCCTTCCTGGGGAACAAGCCAGGAAAGGAAAGACCTGTGAGGCTGTGCCAGGGACCAGCCAAAAGACCATATGGCCTCCATCTGGAGAAGGGGGGAAGAAATGTATAGAAAAAGACCTGGGAATATGGGAGAGGTGTGGAGGGGAGTGTAGCCAGCACCACAGAAGAGGAGGGTGAGGGCCCAGCTGGCCTAAAAGGTTCAGTGAATGAGAAGTTTACATTTTGAACGTAGCTGAAGTGAAGACCTCGAAAGGCAGCCATGTATGGACTGACGAGGAGCCTTGTGGTCAGGTCACAGTCACTAGTTCTCCAGGCCAGGACCTGGGTTTGAGGATGCCCAGATGAAGACACTTGGCCCCTTCCTGAGGGATGCATGGGTAGGTGGGAGGAAGGAGAGAGAGGAGGCAGCTGAAGGGTGACTTTGTTCTCTTCCCCTCAGCCCTCCCACATCTGCCTTATTAATTTGATTCAGGTACCAGGCAGGGGCAGCTCTGACTGGCTACTGGGGACATGGCAGGCAGACAGAGCTGGCTCTGTCCTCTTGTTTCTGCTTTCTAGAGAACAGATGTTTGGACAGGAATAAACTTCAGTAGCCACGCCGGGGGAAGATGAGTATGGGACATCCTTTTGTCGTCCCCCGGAGGGCACTGAGAACCTTCTGTGGTCCACAGCCACAGCCTCAGGGAACAGTTCTGTTCTTTGCCTCTGCACCACGTTAGGTAAGACTTGGAACTTGCTGCTGCCTATCAGGAGCTGAAGCTGTAACAGCGCCCTGCTTTCTGAGGCTGTGATAAAGACTCTGTGACCGGAGCTACTTGGAAGGAAAATGTTAACAGGTCTACACAAATCCATCATTGAAGAAAGTCAGGACAGGAACTCAAGACAGGAACCTGATAGCAGGAACATGAAGCCAGGGTAATGAAGGAACACTGCTCACTGGCTTGCTCCCCATGGCTCGCATAGCCCACTTCCTTATGAAAGAAAAATTATACAGATTTAAGGTTTAAAAATATAAAATTAAAAAAATAAGTTTCAAAATCCAGACTCAGGACTAAACACTGTCCAGGCAGGGTGGGGCCCACCCTACAGCCAGGCCTGACAGGCCATAAAGATACAGAAGGGCATCTCCCCCAGCTTACTCAGAGTCACACCTTAACCAGATGTCCTTCAAACCCTGATACACCCCAGCTTCTAAAATCCTGAACGCCCCAGTCAGCACGTACTCTTCTGCTGTGCTGTAATCTCACTGCCATGTTTGAATGAGCCAATCACTTATAGCCACTCCAGAAATTAGCCAATTGTGTGTAACCGCGCCAAACCCCCTAGCCTTCCCTATATAAACCCCTGACTTTTGAGTTTCGGGGTCGACTCCTCTGTCTCCTGCGTGGGATACATGTCGGCCCGGAGATCTCTGTAATAGGTCTCCGTAATAAACCTTGCCTTTGCTTATTACATCCAAAATGGTCTCTCTGTGTCTGGGGTCCGCGATTTCCCGAGACTTGAGTAAGGGTCTCTCTCTGACTGGGATCTTTCATTTGGGGCTCGTCTGGGATCGGTGTTTCCTGGGACGCGCCATCTTGAGACTTGTGCTAGGTTCTTTCATTTGGGGGCTCATCCGGGATCTTCACAACCACCCCAGACTCCGAAGACCCCTTGGAGGTGAGTTGGATGTTTGTCTGAGTGTTTCTGTGTGAGTGGTGCCACATTGGTCAGTCTGTGTCTGTCTCTGTTTTGGTTCTGCCATGTGTATGTGTGCGCATGTGCGTGTTGGTACCGGTCTGGAATCTCACTCTGGTCAGTGCTTGAGAGTGGAAGTGGAATCCCACTTTGTGCAGCTGCCTTTATGATCCGTAAGGATCCTCTGGCTGCGGGAGCGGGGGATGCCCCTGGACCCGCAAGCTGCGGCCCCTGGAAGACGTTCCACGGGCGGAGAACAGTCGAGAGAGCCCGGCTGTGGGCAGTCAGGAGGACCTGACTGTGGTTTTCTGGAACAAAGGAGACCGAATGCTCCTTTTACCTAGGCGGGAGCGGACGAGGAATCCCACTCCATCGGAGGTCGCGTTCGGCTGCCTATTTAAGTATAGGCGCGGACGAGTGTGCTTAGACGTGTTAGTGTCTGCTGTCTGTGTTCTGTTTCTGTGTTTGGTGTTCTTTTTCTTTGCCATGGGGCAGACTGTGATAACCCCTTTGTCTTTGATGGTGGACCATTGGACGGATGTTACGGCAAGAGGACACTCTGGAATTCTGTTGGGAGGTGGAATCAGATGGTCCGTCTCATCCCAGAAGCAGCTAAGGTTAAGCTGCAGTTTGGGCAAGGTACTGAAGGTACCAGACATCTGTGAAAATTGGTTTAGGATGCTTTGTCTTGGTCTTGTTTGACTGGTTTGTTTTCTGTGATATTGTCGAGTGTCTTTTTGGCTTTTGTTTCGTTTTTGGACTTTGGACAGACGACTGTGTTTGAAATCATGAAACTGTTTGCCTTGTTCGTCAAAGAGTTTTACTTGGTCCTCTTGATGCTTAAGTTAAAAGTTAAAAATAATTTGCTTGAGAAAAATTGTTTTCTGCCAGGAGTTTTATCTTTCTCTCTTGAGCCTTCTCCCCAAGGAGAGAGGCCCCTCCCTTTACTTCCCTTGTCCAGTCTATCTGCTATTAACAGTTGTGTATAAAGAACTCCAGGTTAGTGAGTGACCCTGTCTGAAACAGACATTAACAAGAACCTTGAGGAAAAAACCGCTCTTAAATAAAAGTTTCCCCAGATAAGGCCTCCGGTATAAAACAAGTGTAGTAAAAGGAAATTTAATTTTGTGGACCTCGCTCTAGTGGCGGTGTGTTGGTTGATAGCCAACATAATTTTTTGAAGCATAGTGTTTTATCTGTGCTTGTGCTCACAGGCCACACAGTGGGGGGAATGAAACTAGCTGCAGAGTCGCTATAGCAAGCATGGAGACTTCTCAGTCTCACCCAATTTTTCTGGCTCTTCAAGAGCTGTTTGAAAAAAAAAAGACTTAAGATAAAAAGAAACACTATAGAGAGATTTCTTAGTGAATTGCTACACCTTGGTTCGCTATCTCTGGGAATCTCACGGTAGACAGCTGTGATAAGCCGGGAAAGACTTAAATTTTGCTTGGGAGCAAGAAACCTTAAAGGGACAGGCTACATTAGAAATACTACAGGAGGAATGATCTAAAAAGGCTGAGAGTGAGACGGGGGGAAGACTCTAAAGAAAACAAGAACAAGAAAGGAATTTCTGCCTTTAGTGGCCTGACCTTCAACATTTGCTCACAGAAAGAGAGTGCTCATTAAGAAAAGTTCTTTAAGGAAGCCTGCCTTATCTGCTGGCCTTATTCCAAGAGAGGAGTCAGTCTCCAGCATTAAATTACTTTTCTCGTTGGTCATCATTAACATGGAGAGTGCCTTTGATCCTATCCCCACAGCAGCCAGTTCCTGCCCCTGTGGTCAAAATGCCCCAGGTTGGGGGACAAAAAAGCCCCTAAAATAATTTCAAAAAGAATCTACAACACACTGTAAAGAACTTTGTTTTGTTTTGCCAGTCAAAATTTAGAATTCAGGCTTTGGCTGTGGCCAAGGTCAGGATTAATGTTTTCTTTTCCATGGGCCTTTAACCCAGTGAGACAGTTTGGTAAAGGGCTGCTACTGAGGTCCTGATAGCCCCAGGTAAACCGGTTACAATTCTTATGTCAGCCACTTGGCATCTCGCACCCAGGTTCTAACCATCTCTCCATCCTTTTGTTATTGGTTCTTACTGGAAGCCTAGTACCATTAAGAGGATGGGTCTCTTGAGCGATAAAGCCACGGAGCTGACACTGTAGGGTGGTACTCCTTGAGGGAAAATCTAAATCCAGAGAGACAGCCGGTAACAGATAGGCTGCCCCTCTGCTCACTTTTCTGTTTCACAGACACAAGGCCTTTTTGTCCCAAGGAAGCCTCCTGGCTTAGCTGTGTGACTAAATGCTATTTGCCCTCTTCAGTGGACCTCTATTCTCAAGATTCTCTTGTTTTCTCACCATCCCATTTGAGATGCTTGTTAGTAACTGTTACAGGTCTTCTTTACCACCAAGGAAAGACAGAATCCTACTAGAGACCAGAGAAAAATGTTCCAGACACGGATGGAAGGCCCTCACTTCTGCCTGCTCTCTTCAGACGCCTGAAGGTAGGGAGTGCGCCAGGTCTGCCACCAGACTCCAAGGGTGGGTCTCCGAGGGGCTAAAAAAATGCCCCACCAATCTGGCTAAGGTAAAAAAAAAGATATAAAAAAGGTTACAGAAACTTGAAGGGTTAAGCTAAGTCACTGAGAGAGTTATTGTAAGTTGCTGAGAGTTAATATAAGTTACAGAAAAAGTAAGGTTAAACAGAGAGACTAAAAAAGAAAAAGAGAGAAAAAAAGAAGAAGCTAGAGAGCTAAAGAGAGATAAAAGACAGGAGAGGAACATATACTAGCCACAGTAGTTAGGGAACCTAAGAAGACAGTACCTGTCAACAGAAGAGAATTCCTGGCTAAAGATCAGCGTGCCTAATACAAAGAAAAAGGACACTGGGTCAGGGACTGCCCCAGAAAGAACAAGAGGGGCCACTGGAGAGCCTCTCTGTCCTGGAGTGCTGGCTATGCACAGAGATAGAAGGGAAGCCCGCCCAGTTGTTTTATGGATACAGAGACCCAACGCTCTGTGCTCTTATGCCCCAGTGGGCCAGTATCCAAAGACCTTGGGTACAGGGGCTACTGACAACAAACAATACTTATGGACTACCCGAAAAACAATGGACCTTGGCGTGGGCCGGGTAACCCACTAGTTCATGGTCATCCCTGACTGCCCCTATCCCTTGCTCATGAGAAATTTGCTCTTCAAAATGGCTTGCGTGGGCTGAAATGGCTGGGTGAGGCCATTTATATATATATCTACAGACTGTGTATGTGGAGCTTAAGACCTGTCTCAGTACACCAGTACCTGATGCTGGGAGATGTGTGGCTTAGTGCTGTTCTGCTTGGAACACATCATTCCTGCCAACCGGGCACTAAAAATTATCACCCAATCCAGGACATAAACTGTGATAGAGTGGCTGATGTTTTGCCTTTGAGTAAAATGTCCCAGAGGATGGGACCACTGGTCAGCTGCCATAGACTAGATTCTCCACCTGTTGGGGACAATCTGGTCACCTTGCTGCCCAATCCGGACCTGGAGCCACCACAGCACGAGTGTCAAACATTGACAGAAGCCCATGGGTGGAAGAAAGACCTCTGCGACTGGCTGATTGACCCCTGCTGAAAGCCGAAGACCTTGTCCACAGACAGGAACATTTCTCTTCATGAAGGTCAGAGATAAGTGGGTGCTGTTATGGTGGACAACACAATGTCATCTGGAATGGCTGAACCCCAACCCCCCAGCACATCAGCACCACAGATATCTTTACCATCTCTTGGATGCTCTGATGAAGCCAACAACTGTGAGTATTATTCATTGCCCAAAACATCAAGAAGGAAGAGATTCAGTGACATGGGGCAGTAACAAAGCAGATAAAGTGGCTCGGGAAATGGCTATACAGAGTCTATCCAGGTTACAGGCCTACAAGAGACAGCCACTGAGAACTAGGATCGGACTAAGGGATGGCCTCACTTAGAAAAGGCCCAAATTGCTTAAAAGATAAAAGAACAATGATACACTTGAGGGGAAAGCTATACTCCCCAGAGAACAAAGAAAGACTCACTTTGCCAAATACAAAAATGTACTCATTTAGATAAGAAGCTTGTCCAAGTAGTTAAGGTGTATATAATAGACTTTAAGATTCTAGCCAGAGAGACAATACAAAATATAAGATATGTCAATAAGTAAATGCTTAACAAACAAACAGGACAAAGAGACCTAGAGAGTTTAGTGAGAAGTCGAAGTGAACTTCACTGAGATAAAACCAAAAAAATATGATCACGAGTATCTCTTAGTGCTTGTAGATACCTTTTCAGGAATAGACAGAAACTTTCCTCACCAAGCAAGAGACGGCCTCTACAATCATCAAGAAGATACTAGAAGAAATCTTCCCCTGATTTGGAATGCCCAAGGTAATCTGGTCGGCCCTACTTTCATTGCCAAGGTAAGCCAGGGTGTGGCCAAATATTTAGAGGTTGATTAATAATTACGTTGTATTTACAGACCTCAAAGTTCAGGACAGGTAGAGTACATAAATAAAACTCTAAAAGAGACCCTGACCAAATTGACCATGGAGACTGGCACAGACTGGGTGGCACTCCTTCCCTCTTGCTCTCTTCAGAGCAAGAAATATCCCTTCCAGATTCAGCCTTATCCCCTTTGAGATCTTATATGGGGCCTCAGCTCCTCTGACTGTATTAGATGATGTTATTAAACCAACATGTCATAGTAATAATGATTTATATGCCAGGCTAAAAGACCTACAGGTGAAAAAAATCTACAGAAGAAAAAAATCTGCTCACAGCTGGCAGCAGCCTATGCCCTGGGGACCCCCGAGACATCTCATCAGTTCCAGGTCAGAGACTTGGCTATATACGATGGCACCGAACCCAGATACTCGAGCCTCACTGGAAAGGACCGTACCTGGTGCTGCTGACCACCCTGACAGCTGTCAATTCTCAGCCCTCACCAGCCACGTACTAGCTGTTGGGGATGAGAGCTGGGACCTAGAGGGACACTCAGCATGTTTGCCCTGGGTTCCATCAGGATAGGTGTAGGAATAGGCTTGATTTCTATTACAAATGATGTAACATTACATATGTTAGTACTCCTAAAACTTCTTGGGACTGTGCCTCAGGGATCACAGTCTATATAAGTTTAGAAGTTCTAAAAGCTAGTCATGACCTTGGTGTGTAGGTTTAGATAGTGTCCAGATTGCAATCCTGATGCTAAAGACTTAATAAGACAAAAAAAAGAGTTGAGAATTACTTAACACTATCTAGGTGCTGCAAGGGCAGCACAAGAACATCTGCTCTTGGCCTACAATAAAAGGCTTATAGAAAATTCAGAACTGCCATTGACTCAGATATAAAAGGAATAAAAGACTTTTTAGCTGACCTCCAAGAATACCTAACCTCCCTCTCAGAGGTAGTCTTCAAAATAGGAGACTAGACCTGATATTCCTTAAAGAAAGAGTCTATGTGCTACACTAAAAGAAGAATGTTGCTTCTATACAGACCATTCAGGAATAATTAAAGACTCCATAAATAAACTTAAAAAAAGGTTAGACAAAAGACAGACAGAAAAACACACCAGGGATGGTTCGAGAGCTGGTTTAGTAGATCTCCTTGGATGACTACTCTGATATCTTCCCTTATGGGACCCTTCTTAGTTTTGCTTCTGCTTCTGATTATAGGTCCATGTGTGTTAAAGAAACTAGTTAATAGGCTTGACTCCTATAAAAAGATAGAGACGCTCAACAAGGTTGGTTTGAGACTTGGTTCACTCGGTCTCCCTAGATGACTACCCTACTCTCTGCTATATAACTGAGTCATTACTAATAATTTTCTTGGTTTCAGTTTTTGGCCCCTGCATGACAAACAGGTTAATTGCTTTGGTTAAAAATCGAGTGGGTGCTGTGCGGTTGATGGTTCTGAGACAACAGTACCAGTCACTTAGGACAACTGGTGAGACCAAATATGAGATTTGATATCAAAATTCTAAGATTAGAATTACTTAGTAGAAGAAGAGAGGAATGAAAGAAAAATTATACAGATTTAAGGTTTAAAAATATAAAATTAAAAAAATAAGTTTCAAGATCCAGACTCAGGACTAAACACTGTCCAGGCAGGGTGGGGCCCACCCTACAGCCAGGCCTGACAGGCCATAAAGATACAGAAGGGCACCTCCCCCAGCTTACTCAGAGTCACACCTTAACCAGATGTCCTTCAAACCCTGATGCACCCCTAGCTTCTAAAATCCTGAACGCCCCAGTCAGCACGTACTCTTCTGCTGTGCTGTAATCTCACTGCCATGTTTGAATGAGCCAATCACTTATAGCCACTCCAGAAATTAGCCAATTGTGTGTAGCCGCGCCAAACCCCCTAGCCTTTCCTATATAAACCCCTGACTTTTGAGTTTCGGGGTCGACTCCTCTGTCTCCTGCGTGGGATACGTGTCGGCCCGGAGATCTCTGTAATAGGTCTCCATAATAAACCTCGCCTTTGCTTATTACATCCAAAATGGTCTCTCTGTATCTGGGGTCCGCGATTTCCCGAGACTTGAGTAAGGGTCTCTCTCTGACTGGGATCTTTCATTTGGGGCTCGTCTGGGATCGGTGTTTCCTGGGGCGTGCCATCTTGAGACTCGTGCTAGGATCTTTCACTTACTCACCTCTGGATTAACTGCCCAGGATGGCACCACCCACAGTGAGCTGGGCCTTCCCCATGAGACTCATTCATCAAGAAAATGACCCACAGAATTGCCTGCGGGCCAATCTGATGGGACAATTTCTCTGTTGAGGTTTCCTCTTTCCAAATGACTCTAGTTTATGTCAAATTGTCAAAAAAACAAAACAAAACAAAACAAAACAAAACAAAACAACAAAACCTAACCACCACAGCCCTCACAGGGCAGGAGACCCTTTGCCATGGTCTTACACATATGTATGCCTTTACCAGAATCCTTCCTACAATCTGACGTCCCTCCTGCTCCAGACCTGCGGTCCTGCTGCACACCCTGCCTTTCTCCCACCTTCTCTGTTGTCAGCCCCTTCAGCTCCTGCTCTAGCACCATCCTGTCAGCTTTCTCTTGCTGATCGGATGTCTAGGTTTGGATGGGGAAGGACGATGCACCTGCACTGTCTATTTCCTTATGACCTCTCTGGTGCCTAATGACCACTGGGGACCCAACCCCTACAGCTGACCACATGACCCCACTGGAACCCCAGAGTGGCTCCCAAACCTGCCACTCACCTGCCCCACGCACCAGCCTACCAGTCTTGTTATCCAACCACCTCAGCCAACCCGCCCTCATCCACACATTCCTCTGCCTCAACAGCTTCCTCCTCTCTTTATTTGTTCTCTCCTCCATCTACCCATAAGCTCCTGTTATGTGCCTCTGCTGTGCCCAACATGCACCATTCTGGAGATGCTATCGCTCAACGTTTCTAAGACCACACTTCTTTTAATTTCCTCAACCTCAGGCCGGTAGCTCAGGTTTGCTGGGCCACTAAGGATGAGGAGCCCCATAGCCAAGACTGGAACCGGAACTGGCTCCAGGGTGGGGACTAAGGAAGAACAAGGGACCAATCCCAGGGTCCAGGCATCCTGTCTGCCCATCCTCCAGCCCCACGAACCTCAACAAAGTTGTCCCTCGACTCTGCCCCTGGCATCCTCTATGTGCTTAACACAACCCTGTCTTGACCCAAGGCCTCAGTTTCCTTGTGTCAAGATGAAGTCTTCAGCTTTTTGTTTGTTGAGGTAGGGTCTTTACATATCCCTGGAATCACTTCATAGACCAGGTTAGCCTTACAAAGATCACAAAGATTCGCCTGTCTCTGCCTCTGCTGGGATTCAAGACATATGCCACCACACCCAGTCACACATACACATACACACATACACACACACACACACAGATATATACACACACACACACATACACACACATACATACACACACAGATATACATGCACACACACACACACACACACATACACACACACACACACACACACACACACACACACACACACAAAACCTGTCCCGAGTTCCTAGCTGGCCGGCATCTTCCTTTCTTTCTCCTCTCACTTTCTTTCCTTCTCTGTCCCCTTTCTTTTTCTGCCTCTACTCCTTTTCCCAGACCCCCTTCCCATGTCCCAAATAAATTTGATTTCATACTAGATCCATCGGATAGCTGATACCTATGGGGGGCGGGGTGTTTCAGCATGAGCTAAGGTACCCCCTCCTGCTGCTTCATCACTGCATTACAAAATATATCAGTTGGGACCGGCTCATAGCCCTGAGAGAGAACAGAACAGTACCTCACTGAATACCCTTGAGATCCTACCCGATTAGCACCTATATCCTCCCTGGATATCAGCAGGTCACCATCCTAGTTAAAGACATTCAGACATGCATCTCTGCAGACAGTGCCCTTCTGTGGACAGAGCTACTCTCAGGACAGTTCCACCACGACCCACACCACCACACTCTCCCTCAACTCCTCCTTAAAGAAAGAGTCTATGTGCTACACTAAAAGAAGAATGTTGCTTCTATACAGACCATTCAGGAATAATTAAAGACTCCATAAATAAACTTAAAAAAAGGTTAGACAAAAGACAGACAGAAAAACACACCAAGGATGGTTCGAGAGCTGGTTTAGTAGATCTACTTGGATGACTACTCTGATATCTTCCCTTATGGGACCCTTCTTAGTTTTGCTTCTGCTTCTGATTATAGGTCCATGTGTGTTAAAGAAACTAGTTAATAGGCTTGACTCCTATAAAAAGATAGAGACGCTCAACAAGGTTGGTTTGAGACTTGGTTCACTCGGTCTCCCTAGATGACTACCCTACTCTCTGCTATATAACTGAGTCATTACTAATAATTTTCTTGGTTTCAGTTTTTGGCCCCTGCATGACAAACAGGTTAATTGCTTTGGTTAAAAATCGAGTGGGTGCTGTGCGGTTGATGGTTCTGAGACAACAGTACCAGTCACTTAGGACAACTGGTGAGACCAAATATGAGATTTGATATCAAAATTCTAAGATTAGAATTACTTAGTAGAAGAAGAGAGGAATGAAAGAAAAATTATACAGATTTAAGGTTTAAAAATATAAAATTAAAAAAATAAGTTTCAAGATCCAGACTCAGGACTAAACACTGTCCAGGCAGGGTGGGGCCCACCCTACAGCCAGGCCTGACAGGCCATAAAGATACAGAAGGGCACCTCCCCCAGCTTACTCAGAGTCACACCTTAACCAGATGTCCTTCAAACCCTGATGCACCCCTAGCTTCTAAAATCCTGAACGCCCCAGTCAGCACATACTCTTCTGCTGTGCTGTAATCTCACTGCCATGTTTGAATGAGCCAATCACTTATAGCCACTCCAGAAATTAGCCAATTGTGTGTAACCGCGCCAAACCCCCTAGCCTTCCCTATATAAACCCCTGACTTTTGAGTTTCGGGGTCGACTCCTCTGTCTCCTGCGTGGGATACGTGTCGGCCCGGAGATCTCTGTAATAGGTCTCCATAATAAACCTCGCCTTTGCTTATTACATCCAAAATGGTCTCTCTGTGTCTGGGGTGCGCGATTTCCCGAGACTTGAGTAAGGGTCTCTCTCTGACTGGGATCTTTCATTTGGGGGCTCGTCTGGGATCGGTGTTTCCTGGGGCGTGCCATCTTGAGACTCGTGCTAGGATCTTTCACTTACTCACCTCTGGATTAACTGCCCAGGATGGCACCACCCACAGTGAGCTGGGCCTTCCCCATGAGACTCATTCATCAAGAAAATGACCCACAGAATTGCCTGCGGGCCAATCTGATGGGACAATTTCTCTGTTGAGGTTTCCTCTTTCCAAATGACTCTAGTTTATGTCAAATTGTCAAACAAAACAAAACAAAACAAAACAAAACAAAACAAAACAAAACCTAACCACCACAGCCCTCACAGGGCAGGAGACCCTTTGCCATGGTCTTACACATATGTATGCCTTTACCCGAATCCTTCCTACAATCTGACGTCCCTCCTGCTCCAGACCTGCGGTCCTGCTGCACACCCTGCCTTTCTCCCACCTTCTCTGTTGTCAGCCCCTTCAGCTCCTGCTCTAGCACCGTCCTGTCAGCTTTCTCTTGCTGATCGGATGTCTAGGTTTGGATGGGGAAGGACGATGCACCTGCATTGTCTATTTCCTTATGACCTCTCTGGTGCCTAATGACCACTGGGGACCCAACCCCTACAGCTGACCACATGACCCCACTGGAACCCCAGAGTGGCTCCCAAACCTGCCACTCACCTGCCCCACGCACCAGCCTACCAGTCTTGTTATCCAACCACCTCAGCCAACCCGCCCTCATCCACACATTCCTCTGCCTCAACAGCTTCCTCCTCTCTTTATTTGTTCTCTCCTCCATCTACCCATAAGCCCCTGTTATGTGCCTCTGCTGTGCCCAACATGCACCATTCTGGAGACGCTATTGCTCAATGTTTCTAAGACCACACTTCTTTTAATTTCCTCAACCTCAGGCCGGTAGCTCAGGTTTGCTGGGCCTCTAAGGATGAGGAGCCCCATAGCCAAGACTGGAACCAGAACTGGCTCCAGGGTGGGGACTAGGGAAGAACAAGGGACCAATCCCAGGGTCCAGGCATCCTGTCTGCCCATCCTCCAGCCCCACGAACCTCAACAAAGTTGTCCCTCGACTCTGCCCCTGGCATCCTCTATGTGCTTAACACAACCCTGTCTTGACCCAAGGCCTCAGTTTCCTTGTGTCAAGATGAAGTCTTCAGCTTTTTGTTTGTTGAGGTAGGGTCTTTACATATCCCTGGAATCACTTCATAGACCAGGTTAGCCTTACAAAGATCACAAAGATTCGCCTGTCTCTGCCTCTGCTGGGATTCAAGACATATGCCACCACACCCAGTCCAAGGCCTCCATTTTTTCAAGATTTTGTTATTTTATTTTCCATGTATATATATTCTGCCTACATGGATGTCTGAGCATCATATGCGTGCTTGGTTCTTGCTGAAGCCCGAAGAATGTGATGGACGCCTTGGAACTGGAGTTCTAGATGATTGTAAGCTGCCAAGTGGGTGCTGGGACTGAATCCTCGGAAGAGCAGCCAGTGCTTTTAACCACTGAGCTATATCAAATTTCATATTCTACCTCTCATTACATCTTTCTAGGAGTGCAGATGTGGCCAATACATATACACACACCCTTGCCTGGGCCCAGAGCAGACATAACTAATCAACCATGCTTTCCTTCTTATTCATGCTGTTTCCTGGCCTGCCATCCTATGAACTAACCTGTATTCTGTCACGTCTGCTATGTCTTGGGGCATGGAACCTTCTGGTGCCATGAGCCGTGAGCCATGAGTAAATCTTTTCCTCCAGAAGTTGCTCATGCCAGGTCATTTAATAGAAGCTACAGGAAAGTAACTTCAGATTCTACCAATTATTCTGATCTGGGTTCATGATCATGTCACTTCAGGTGGGACAAAGCACCCTTCAGGTGTGGATGGAGTTGTGAGCAACTGCACTGTCTTTTGGGACCCTGCTATGATCTGACAAAGAAAGAGCCCCTCAGTCACCAGGTCTGCCCAAACTTGGTGAGGGAATCTCTCTGTCTAGGCAGAAGGTCAGGAGGCTGCTGGGGGTGCTGTGCTACAGGAAGGGGCTGGACCAGCCACCTGCCTGGTGGTTCTGCATGGCTGCAGGTGTGTCCAGAAAGAGTTCCAGAAGTGGGGTGTTCACAGGCTGGACCAGACACCTGCCTTTCAGGAACCACTGGGGAATTGGAAGCCGCTGAAAGCTCAGGTAGGTTGGGGCGGGACAGCAAGAGAGAGGACTCAGGGTGACATTCACAGGAGAGTGCAGCTCTGGGAGCCCATAGCCCAGCTTATCAGTTGTTGGTCCCAGGTACCATAAGGTGGGTAACGGAGGTCATTAAGCTTTTCCATCCCAGGGCTGCTCAGCAGGCAGGCACGCTGGTGGGAGAAGGTGTCAAAGGAGAACTTGCCATGGTACCTGCCCATCCCACTGTTACCTGCAAGGACACAGAGAGCAAGAGTGTGAGGATAGCACCCGGGCAGCCCTGCTTGCCAGCCTGAGAAGCAGTTACCTGCCAGGACCAGAAACTCAGAGCTTGCAAAGGAGCTCAGGGAAGGACAGGGCAATCAAACGATTTCTAGATAGGGAAACTGAAGTCATAAAAGGCCCAGAGCCTAGATCCATGTGGAGTAGTAAAGAGCTTTCTGGGAGAGGGGCTGGACTATGGAGGGGGCAAGGAACTCACCAACTCCCCCCAGGGGCAGAGCTGGTAGGGTCAGGTAGAGGAAGCCGTCGTTGCCTCCGAAGCTACCGCTGCTGGTGCATTCCAACATCTGGGTCACCACCTGAAAGAGGCGGAAGTGAGCAGGGGTAGGTGGGTGGCTCCTGGCAGTCCCCTGGGGGAATAGAGTCCTTCCTTCTGCACTTCCTGGCCTAGCTCCTCCTTGCACTGAGCAGTCCCTTTGTTTAAGCACTCACTAGGGGGCGCACTTTACAACACTTGTTATCATGAGCATGAGGAGGCTATAACTTTGTGTGAGAGTGGAGTCCCATTGCAGCCAAGCAGGCTCTGCCGGTGGGGTCCTGAATGGTGTTGTCCTTCAATCTCATATAATCTTGGCTTTTGAGGAATTTTGCACAGCTCAGGAAGGGGGAAGGGGCCTCCCTAGCACACCTCTTACTGCCAGGGGAGGATGCCCCAGCCAAAACAGACAGCTGGCCGCTGGTGCACCTGGCACCTGTGGCCCTGCCTGTGCCCCATTGTCAGGTGTCTTTGTGCAGTACTCAACGGAACCAGGCTGGCTGCTAAAATTTGCAGCATTAGCTAAAACCCCAAGCAAGGGGTGTGACTAGTCTGTCCCTCTTTCACCCAATCTGTGGCCCCAGCCCTGAGAGGCTCTACCTGGCCATTGTTGGAGAAGGCATACAATGCCAGTGGCTTCTCCCGCTGGTTAATGAAGTTAACGGCCTCATCCAGGCTCCGCACAGTCACCAAGGGCAGGATGGGCCCAAAGATCTCCTCCTGCATCACAGGTTCTGTCTCCTGCACATCCACTAACACTGTGGGGGCTGTGGACAAAGGGAGAAACAGCCTTGATTCTTGTCATGGCTAGGATGAGAGCAAAGCTCCAGACTGGGCAAACTTGGGATTTGAACTCTCAGGACTCCAGGGTCTCAGTGCCCAGGACCTGAGCTCCTGGGACGATGAGAAGCAAATAGAAGTTTAAGCCCAGACAACTGGGGTCCCAGCTCAGTGAGTCTAAAGTTGTGCGGCCTAAAGTTGTGATTGAGGAGTGACAGGCTTAGGCAAAGTTATGCCAAAAGAATAAGTTAACTCAAGGTTACAAGGACTTCTGCTGAGGCTCACATTTGGGATCCAACATGGCCCCTCCAGTATGGAAATGCCTCAGCCCAGCAGGGCCCTGTGCCAGTGACAGGGCAGGAGACTCACCAATGTAGCGCTCCCCCTCATCGCTCTGGCCCCCGATGGCCACACGGCCACAGCCCAGCAATCCCTGGAGCCGCTCGAAATGCTTCTGGTTGATGATTCTGCCCAGGTTGGGGGAGGTCTGTGGGTTGTCTCCATAGAAACGCGTGATGGCATTCTGCAGGGCGGGCACCAGCCGCTCCTGCATCTCCTGGCTACACAGGACATAATCCGGGGCCACACAGGTCTGGCCGGCGTTAAAGTAGCGGAACCAGGCCACACGGTTGGCCACTGTCTGGGGGTCGCAGTTGTCATCCACATAGCAGGGGTTCTTACCCCCCAGCTCCAGGGTGATGGGCGTCAGGTGTTTGGCAGCAGCAGCCATGACGATCTTGCCTACCCGAGGGCTCCCTGAGAACATGGTTGAGAGGCACCTGGTCAACTGGTCTAGGCATCAACTTTGGCCTCCTCTCTCCACAGAGCCCTTTCTCAACACAAGCTCTGGGCTGTTCCACCTACGTCCGAGAGTCTGCCCCCATCCCGGCCGCCCAGGAGCCAATCTCCAAGATTCTCAGAGGGCCTGGAGAGCCATCCTCAGGGACACCTCCACCTCTTACTCACCCCCTCCCCTGGCTTATGGCCTTGCCCCACATTGCTTTCCCACTGTGTTATCTGCTGTCTCCCTTCCCCAGGATGCTGGACGGGGCTGTCCTTACCTGTGAAGAAGATGTAGTCAAATTTGTGCTTCAGCAGCTGCCCGGTCTCCTCGGGCCCACCCAGCACCACAGCAAAGCAGCTCTACAAGGCGTGAAGACAGCTCAGGAGGCAGACCCAGGGCAGGAGGACATCCCCACCAGCCAGGACAAGGTGGGGGGATGCCGGCTGCCTGATAGGCAGAACTGTGCTCACCTGGTCCAGATACTGGGGTAGCAGCTCTGCCAGCACCTTCTCTGTGTTCTTGCTCATTTCTGATGGCTTCAGCACCACACAGTTTCCTGCCAGGAGCCAATGGGGAAGTAGAGAGGAGAGGCGGGTGCTTGCACCCTCCACAGAACCCTGGAAGCCTTCTTAGGGAGGGATCACCAGACTAGGAGGGCTCAGAGCCCCACTCACCTGCAGCAATGGCCCCCACTAGAGGCATGATCATCAAGTTCAGAGGATAATTCCAGGGAGCGATGATAAGTACCAGGCCAAAGGGCTCTTTCCGGATGAAGGCTGAGCTGAACTTCGTGAGCTAGGATGCAGAACCACAGTCACGTGCACGATGGGTAGGAGCCCACACCCACACCCACACATACTCCCTGGGTGACAGAGTCCCCAAATGAGCAGACTGGCCTGGGGCAGGCTACCCTGTGCCCTGCCGCCCCACTGCCACCTTCACCCGCCATCCCTCAGTCAACAGGGCTCACAAAGTTGGTGGACACAGACTCGTCCTTCATCCACGTCTGCAGGTTCTTGAGGGCCAGGTCCACCTCGTTCTGACACAGGATGATCTCACTCATGTCTGACTCGAAGGCTGACTGTGGGGTGGGGAGGTCAGATTCAAGGCTGGGCTGGGGTCTCCGGCTTGGCTAGGGCTTGAGACAGTTCCTTTGAGCTTATAAACAGTGTGTGGTGGTGCCATGGGGACTGATCCTGGACTGCAACTGCCTCTACTGAGACTTTGGGCAAGCAACTTAACACTGAGTGCCTGTTTCCTAGTTTGTGACCTGAGAACAGCTGTTACGCTGGTGTGTT